>NC_071657.1:50918542-51240626 GCF_014839835.1 Dryobates pubescens
ATTTGATTCTCCAATGGGCTGTGCTGTCCATTTTCTCAGGCTTATTTATTCCAACAAGATGGAATAAATAATTCTCCAGAGAATATTCTAACAAAATTGTTGCAACAATGCCTTTATTCAAGTTTAGGTGGGACAAAATAATGGCAAAAACATTTGCCTATTGCTTCAAAAGTCACTGTCACAGACAGACGCTGTATCAAAGCCATTCCTCAATATCTTCTGCTATGTATACACCATATATGTATATACCTTATATCATGATTAAAGTATAACCTGACTGTATGCCTAGATGGGGGCAGTTGTGTGGGAGTGTTTGTATGGGGGTGGGGGTGTGTGTGAAGAAAAAGTCTACTCTTTCAGTAAATAATTTATTAAAATTGTGGGTAGTTTTTGGTCAGTTGACTCATTGCTGGTTCTTTTTGTGGTGGTGGTGGTTTGGGTTGTTTGGGTAATTTTTTTTGTTGTTCTTGCTTTTAAGGCTAAATATTAGCTATGGGATACCTTAACTCTGAAATCTTACTTTGCTACTAAGCATTTGTTTTCCATATTTCTGCATAATTTCTGATACTAAAATATCTGGAAAAAAATGGACCAAAATCTGCAGAGCAATTGAAAGAGAAACAAATGCTAATTATATTGTTACAGTCAAGGCTTATTTTCATTAGAAGATAGGTCAGCTTTCTGTTTTAAAACTGCTTCTTAGGATTTGCAGATGTTTTGATTGAAACGTTGGCATTCACATCCTCTGAAGTGCAAGGGTTTTTTTCCTGAGAACATTTCTACTGTACAGTTTATAAAAAATACATAGCTGTAATGTAACTGAAGAACAGCTAGGACAAATTCACAGTGTTTAATTTTTTAGAATTATCTTTGTATGTATACTTCCACTGTCGGTTGCATTTTATCTTAGTATTTCAGAAGGATATTTTTCAGGCAAAACACTGCACTGGTACTGTGTAAGGCTTGTATATTGCAAATAAAGTGGTTATAAAACAGCAGTTCAACAGTGGGAGCAAATCAACAGTGCTCTGATGCTGCCTACAGCAATAGATGTTCCAGATGAAATATTTTATATACCACTCTAAATAAAATTCTGTGATAAGAAAATGCACAAAGATAATTATGGCCTTTGTCACATCCTATTAATACTTCAGGCCTAATTTCTTCCTCAGACAAAACACAGAAAATGCTAAAGGATGGCAATGAAAAACCAGACCGTATCACATGAATTCCCCTTGTTTAATGAATTCTATTTCTCTTTTCTTTTAATTCAGTTTCAATGATAATGTAATGACATATAATCTGAGGTAAATACACCACATTGTAATACATAGGTGCAATCCAGAAAATAATAGGCAGCACCTGCTTCACTTATGGAGTGGTTATGTTGCTTTTTCTAAATACTGAATAAACTGTAATTCTAACTACAAAAGCATGTTATGGCCTTTTGATCAAACTAAGCAGATTCATTCAAGTAATTCACCTGTGGAGGCACAGCAGCTATTATTGAATTACAGTTCAGAAACCATGGAATCTATCAGAATAATGTAGCATGATTGAGTTCTACCAGCTAATAGCAAGAAAAGAAGGAAATTGCATGATTTTGGCATAAATAACAGATAGTACCCTGAAAATCACTTTTAACAAAATCTCTCCTCTTCAGAAACACAAGCTTGGAAGAAGTTGACAACAGACTTGGTTGAGAGATAATTTTTTACTGAGTTTTAGTGTATTTTTTCCTGTTTTGCCTGATTATTTTTTTTTTAATTCAGTGCTACAGTGAACCATTTAAGACAGCAAAATAATGTGTGATCCCTGATTTCAAGACTAATTCAATTATTGGATAGAGGAAAAACTATATTAATATAGTTACTTTTTAATTTTGCCACCATAACTTGCTCCCTGAAGCAAAAGATACACATATGAAACATTAGTATGAGCACCATTGTATTCAAGTTTATTCAGAAGGTAATTCCAGTCAAAACAATATTTGATTTATTCTGATTTAAATAAAATCTAAAAGATGTCTACCTGGGAGATTTGCACTCTTACTATTCATTAGAAATGCAGTATCAGCTCTGTTGCAGTACTAGAGAAGTGAAAATTGTCTTCTTATCTACTTAAAAACACCCACAAAACCAAAACAGCAGCAACAAGAAAGCCATCAAATTAAAAACAGGAAGAAGCCAAAAATCCAGTGATAAATACATACACAGGTACTTGCATTTCTCCTTTCTAATCCCGTAACCAGAGATTAAATGAGATGTGCCATGCAAAATCTTCCTTTATAAGGGGAGAATAAATCTGGAGATCTGTGAGTTTTTGAAGATTAATTCTAAATTATTTTCAATAATTGTGCATAGGAAAAATAATTTAGAAACAAGTTCAGTGTTTATCAAGAATCAGAAAGAGTTTTCAGTATGAAATGATTGTTTTATTCCTTTACCAATATCATCACTGTTTAAATTCTGAACAGTGTAAGATTGACAACATCCACCAATCAGATCTGTAGCATCCCATTTCAGGGATATATAAGGCATTTATATAAGCCATTGGTAGTGGGGGAAATAAAACAAACACTACAAAAAACAAAACAAACAAACAAAAACCCACTAAACCAAGCAACCAGCCAACAAAAAAACAAAAAAAATTGGACAAAGCCAACCAAACAAAGAAAAAATTAAACTAAATCAAAACCAACCAAACAACGCTCCACCCCCTCAACCTCAACCATGACAACACTTTCAAAATGCTTTCCTTCTTTCTGTAGACAATACATTCTGAATACCAGTATAGCCTATCAGGTGCTAAAATGCTTCCATTCTAAATATTTTCTTATCTGCTTTGATGGAGATTTACTTCATCCCAGCTGAATCTATGGACAAATAAAATGTCCTTTCTTCAGTTTTTCTGAGCAAAGATACTGAAAAATATATCACTAAAATACATCAATACAATTCAAAATTGTATTTACACAGGGGGGCATGCACCTATGTTAAGGATTGGCACAAACTATCTTTGATCTGCGGACAGTGATGTGACTGCTAAAAAAGACCCTGTTATTATGTACCTATAGGTAATGTAACAACTGAAAGGAGGTTGTAGACAGGTGGATATTGGTCTCTTCCCAAGCAATCACAACAGAACAAGAGGACACAGTCTCAAGCTGTGCCAGGGGAAGTTTAGGCTTGAGGTGAGGAGAAAGTTCTTCACAGAAAGAGTGACTGGCCATTGGAATGAGCTGCCCAGGGAGGTGGTGGAGTCACCATCACTGGAGGTGCTCAAAAAAAGGATTGAACGTGGCACTTGAAGCCGTGATTTATTTAATCATGACGTGTCAGGTATTAGGTAATAGGTTAAATTTTATGATCTCTGAGGTCTTTTCCAACCTGGTTGATTCTGTGATTCTATGAGTTCCACCCAGGAGGCAAGGCAGAACAGGTAAAAAGATTGTGGGTAAGAATTAAGGGATGTGGAAAGGTAGGTAAAACTGTTGCGGGAGTCTGCTGTAGACCAACAAATCAAGCAGAAGACACTGATGAGGCTCTCTACAGTCAACTGGAGGTAGCCTCTAGTATACACTCCTTGGTACTCATTGGTAATTTCAATCACTTTGACATTTGCTGGAAAACCTACACAGTTAGGCACATCCAGTTCAAAAGGCTCTTGCAGTATGTTGATGATAATTTCTTGATGCATGTAGCGGAGGTGCCAACAAGGAGAGGGGCACTGCTCGACCTTGTATTAACTAATAAAGAAGGACTGGTTGGGGACATTGAGGTTGGGGACAGCCTTGGTGACAGTGATCATAATGTGGTGGAGTTTAGTATTATACAAGGTAGAAGCAGGACAGTAAATAGTGTTACAACCCTGGACTTGGTACTCCTCAGAGATATACTTGCAGGAATCCCATTGGCTAAGACTCTAGAGGGTAAAGGAGCCCAAGAAAGTGGAACTTTTTAAATGCCACTTCCTCCAAATCCAGGACAGGTGTGTCCCCTTGAGTAAAAAATGGGGTAGACATGCCATGAGACCTGCATGGATGAGCAAGGAGCTTCTGAAAGAAATCCTGTGGAAGAAAGATGCAGTTCATGGAAGAAGGGAATTGTCGTTAGGGAGAACTGCGGTGTAGTTGTCAGGGCAGGTAGAAAGGCAACTAGGAAGGCCAAAGCCGTCTTGGAACTAAAACTGTCAAAGGAAGTATAAGAGAATGAGAAGGCTTTCTCAAATATATCAATAGGAAAAGGAAGAATTGGGAAGGTGTGGGCCTACTGCTGAACAAGGAGGCAACCCTGATAACTGAAGATGCAGAGAAGTCAGAGTTGCTGAATGCCTTCTTCATTTTAGTCTTTACTCCTAAGACTGAACTCCCCTATGAAATCCAGACCCTGGATGAAGGAGAAGATGACTGGAGGAGAGAGAACTATCCACTATAGTCAACGAAGGCTGGGTTAGGGGTCAGTTACATAAACTGAATATTCATAAGTCCATGGGGCCTGACAAGATGCACCCAAGAGTGCTGAGAGAGCTGGCTGATGTTGTTGCTATACCACTCTCCATCATTTTTGCAAAATCCTGGCATACAGGAAAGGACTGGAGGAGAGCCAATGTTCCTCCAGTCTTCAAAAAGAGCAAGAAAGAGGTTCCATGAAACTACAGACCAGTAACTACAGACCAGTGACCCTCACCTCTATTCCTGGAAAAATGATGGAGCAGATCATTCTGGAGGTCATCTCTAGGCACTTGGTAGAGAAGATGATGATCAGAGGGCATACAACAGTTACATGAAATAGTAGCACAAGGGGTAAACACCCCAACTGAGATTGTGCCACAAGTTAATTATCATACAGGGAAACAGGAACTGTAATATGAGCATTTAACCTCTGCCCAAAGGCAAAATTACTGGTTTACTGATGGTAATGGAACCACAAAAGGAAAATGGAAAACAGTTGCTTTTAATTGTGTAAAAGAAGAGTTACTACCAACTGGGGAAAACTGAAGTAGTCAACTGGCTGAACTGGCTGCTGCTTGGCAGGCACTGGATTCTGCAGCAGTAAATGAGATTTGATATTTATATACAGACTCTTGGGATATGGCACAAGGATTAGTGAATTGTATAGCTAAATGGCATACTGACAAGTGGCATATATGTTTAAAATTTGTGTGGGGTAATAAATTTTGGAATCAATTTGGATAGCTCTACAAGATAGAGCTATCTGAGTATTTCATGTTGATGCTCATACTAAAGAAGACAGAGAGACGGCAAAATGCAATGTTCATGTAGATCAATTGGCTAAAATACATAGACTAACACAAGAGGAAAAGCCATGGCATGGTGTTCTCGTGAGAAAAGCAGTCATGCAGGGAAAGATGCAACCATCTTTTGGGTTCATATGCATGTAATACACCTTACCCATTAAGCAAGGTTAGAGACTGCTGCAGCATTTGAAGCATGCAGACTGTTAAAACAGAATGATACAATGCTCTTACTAACATTCGTTGTTTGGATACTATAGAATTATATTATCATACTCTCTGAGAAATCCAATCAGACAACATCTGTCATTTTATAAATAAACAAGTCTTGCAGTGGGCTGAGGATTGCCAGATTGATTGTACACTGCACTTACCTTATCACATGCAAGGAGCAGGGTTGGTCTATTGGTTAAATGGGCTTTTTAAAAACTCAGTATGCTGACTGTGACAGTCTCACATAAGAAGTATGTGGATCATTTGTCTGAAGCAGTGTGCATTTAAAATAATCAGGCTTTGCATGCTAATACTACATCCCTTACCCTGAGGAAAGGTGGGCCTAAAGTAGGAGTAGTAGAAGCAAATCCAGATTTTAGTCTAATTCAAGAAATTGATTTTTAAACAGTGAAAGTAGAAGAAGGATTTTTATTAAAAAGTAATCAATCACACTCATGGGGAGCACAAGAAGTAAAATGGATTCAAACTGATACAAAATTTAGATTACTGTCATTGGTAACATGAATCTGTTGTGTGCATTATATCTTGTTCCTAGATTGCAGACTCGGGGATTAGTCTTATTCAATCCTGTACAATGCAACAACCAGATAAATATCAATGTAGGGCTTAAAAATACTTTGCCAAAACCACTATCATTGTTGCAGGGCCATGGATTTATTGTGCCATGCCTACAATGCATTATACAAACTTTATGATGTTGTATCTTATTTGGGTACACAAGCATGGTATATTGATTCCAAAACTAAAACATGTGAACCTGCTGAAGTCTGATGATGATGATTCATGAGCAGTTGCCATTGCTTTGTCAGGTAATGATCAACAACTCAAAGTACCTTCTGAGAAGCAGTTAAGACACACCTAAAGTGTGTGTGTGAGGGGGTGGGGGCTAACCCATTGTCTTTTCTATTTTCTTCTTATATGGAATATCAGCTGTGGTCCCTCAATGAAAGACAAATGTGCAGGTGACAGTAGTGAACGTCACAGGACAAGATCATCAGTCTTGCAACACCCTCCAATCCTTTTACAACTCGTTTGGTCATTATGCCGTTGTCTGCAGCAGAGATAACCACTTTAGCCTGCAGCAGTTTTCCTATATCAACAGATGAACTACTTCCACAATGGGGGAGCTGGCTATACACTGTAGGACCCCCACCAGTAACAGCACTGCAAGAACTGGAACTGATAGGAACCCTACTGGCAGATAACTGTACCTAGTTCAACTATACCTCTTCAAACCACATGGCCTGTTGGTGGGGGTGTGTGGTAGTTTGAGCCTTAACTGGGGTTAAAAGCTCAGATGGGGGCAATGCTGAGAACCCTTGCCCTGTTTCCCTCCTCCTCTTCCCCAATAGAGAGAGAAAACGGAAGGGAGGGGAGCAAATCCACTAAGAAATAGTTTGGGTTTGGCTTGGAAGTAGAGACGCAAAGAATTTTTCTTTAAACAGTATGTATATATTTATGTAACAATGACAGGCAGGGTTCACAAGGGTAAGGAACAAGGATGGATGGGGGAAGGAAAAGAAAGGAAAAAAATAAAGAGAGATACAGAACCAGTCCTTTGCTAGCAGGAAGCAGCAGGAAAGAGAGCAATGGCTGCAATTCTCCTCCCTCTTACACCCCTGCTGAACAAGGAGGGGGGGAAATGGAACAGACCAAGTCAGTTTCCAGGGAGGGAAAAAAAACTCTCATGAGCCCTCCCCCTCCTGTTATTTTTTTCCAGGTTGGGTGTAGCCCACCATAATCCACCTCTCTGTTCCGCTTCTACTTTCCTGTCACAGCCCCTTCATCCAATCTTGACACGTGGCGTTTGAATCCTCGATGCAAGTCCCTCGTTATCCCTGCTTGCTCTCTCTGAGGGCAGTCTCTCCCTCTCTGGTGCTGGTCAATGTACGTGGTGCTTGAACTGGGCAGGAAGGTGCAGAAGAATCAGGAATCAGTCTGTCTTTGAAAGGGAGTGGGAAAAAATTGGGAGCAGTCTGTTGCTGTAGGGACATCAGGAACAGGGTGTTACAGTTTGAGCTTGGTGCCCTCTGCTACATGAGGTGCTTCCTGTGTCCAGGGGTACAGCCCAGTGGGCAGACACAAAAAACTAGATATTTCCTACCATAATTCTCTGCACCACTATAAGATCCAATGTGGGTTCTGCCACTTTCTCTTTCTTCCTCACCATCAGCCGGTAACTGAGGGAGATGTCTCCCAGCCATGGGCCTGGCTAGGCCCAAGGCCACGGGGGGATGGGCAGTCTCAGATCTGGCCAGCTGAGACTAGCCTAGCAGTAGCGGGAAAGAAGGAGCCCTGGGGGTGTCTTGGGTGCACCCTCAGGTGGGGATAGGATGTTCCTGGGTCTGCTTTGGGATTTCTTTTGTCACTGCACTTCTGGCTCTCTGTAAACTTTCACTGCTTTCCATTTAAACTTTCCATCACTTTTGCAATCCGTTTGGATAATGCATTATCAGAACTGTCTGTACAGGTTGTTCAGTATCATTGTTTACAGTCTACGAATCATGAGGTGGCATGTGTTAGTGATGGAAAAAACAACCTTTGATCTGCAAACAGCAACTGATGGAATAACACTCTATTGTATTGTGATTTCATGTAGGTGACTGCTAAACAAGACCCTATTATTGTGTATCTATATGTAATGCAACAAGTGAAAGTTAAAGATTGGAGGAAGCAATTAGAGAAACAGACCTCTACTCCTGCTGTGAAACTGGGCTGTGTGCCACTGAAGCCACAAAGGACATTGTTGGGTGGGGGGAAGATCATTGGTAGGTGTTGAGGAGGAGGGAGGATGAAGTCACAACCCTCATGGGTATAACCTTTCAGTTATAGCACAAGTGCAGTGGTGCTTTTTAAGTACATAACCAAGGGTCAAGGTTTGCCTGCCTCTTGACATGTACTGGCCCTATGTGACAAGATATATAAGGTTTTTAATTGACCTGGAGCTGCGGTGTGGTGTGGCAACAGTTTCAACCAACCTTGTCACTAGAACACTTGCTAAGTGTTAGTGCCTTGCTGGTTCAGAGTCCACACTATGCTCCACTGCATGTTACCATATCTACTGGGGCTGATGACGTGTGTAAATCTTACACTTTTGCAATAACTAAGCAATAAGTTGCTTTTGCTATAATAGTCAATAAATTGCTTTTCATATATATAATAGCATATATATTTTTCCATAGCATCTCATACTTACAAACCTTTAACTGTAACAGCACTTTTTTTCCCAGCGGCAACATTATAAAGAAAGCTTGTAAATAGTTTTACCATCAGGTAAGACAGACCTTGAAAATTTTATTGGGAAGCTTAAACCAGTTTTGTAGTTTGCATATGCTGACCCACTATTTTAAAGCATTGAAAACTGGATGATAGCAATAAGCTTCCTCCTCTTGTACTAAAATAGAAAGAGGTATGGAATGTGAGCAGGTTAGTGTAGTAGTTTGAACCACATAATATTCCCCACTATCAGAATCACGACTTTACAACTGTTGCATTTACAGCTGTACTGCATTATGACCTTAAAAAAAATGGAGAATCTCTGCCTCTCTCTAACCTTTTCAGTCCTTGAGCAGGCAGCTGAATTTTACACCTGCTATGGGATACAGACAGGTATTTTTCCCCCTTTTCCTTCTGTTCTCTATATATACTGGTGCAATCAGATACCTTTGTAGCAGAAGAGTAAAATATTCTGTGTAAATCAACTGAAAACTCTCCTTCTGCTTTTACTTTCCTCCCTTTCTTATCTCCTAGTAAGGAAAGAGAGGGGAGAGGAGATGGGGAGGGAGGAGCTGGGGGAAGTGAAACCTTTACATTCTTTACTGGCACCCAATGTAAGGAAGTGAAAGCAGCTGCCTAAATTAAGACAATTGGATGATGGCAGTAGATTGCCAAGTTGAAGTACACAAAGAATATATTTCCCTCCATGTTAAAACACTCACTTTCCTGGCTCTGATACTTCTGGATGTGTTATACAAGCTCTCATACAGGCTATCATGCATTTTTTTGCTTTCCATGACCTTTGATAACTGTAGTTTCTTTTATGATGCTTGTATCTTTCACCCTCATGAAATGACATAAAATTACTCTGATAATGTGTCTTCCACTTGCTGTTTTGATTTGGTGTAAGTGGATCAATTGTTCAGTTAGTCTTTTTTTTTTTTGTATACTGTGTCTTCATTTATGACAGTCTCACTCAGATGATGAATGGAACAGAAGGGGGCGTTTATATAATCATAACATCATAGAATCAATAAGATTGGACAAGACCTCAAGGATCATCAAGTCTAACCTGTCACCCAAGACCTCATGACTACTAAACCATGGCACCATGCACCCCATCCATTCTCTTCCTAAACACCTCCAGTGATGCTGACTCTACCACCTCCCTGGACAGCCCACTCCAATGGCTAACAACTCACTCAGTGAAGAACTTTCTCCTCACCTCCAGCCTAAACTTCCATTGGTGCAGCTTGAGACTGTGTCCTCTTGTTCTACTGCTGGTTGCCTGGGAGAAGAGACCAAGCCCCTCCTGACCTCAACCTCCCTTCAGGTAGTTGTAGACAGCAATAAGGTCTGCCCTTAGCCTCCTCTTCTCCAGGCTAAACAATCCCAGCTCCCTCAGCCTCTCTTCATAAGGCTTGCATTCGAGGCTTATCACCAGCCTAGTTGCCCTTCTCTGGACATGTTCAAGAGTCTCAATATCCTTCTTAAACTGGAGGGCCCAGAAATGGACACAGTACTCAAGTTGTGGCCTAACCAGTGCTGAGTACAGGGGCACAATGACTTCCCTGCTCCTGCTGCCCACACTATTGCTAAAGCAGGTCAGGATGCTGTTGGCCTTCTTGGCCACCTGGGCACACTGTTGGCTCATGTTCAGCTGGCCATCAATCAGAACTCCCAGGTCCCTTTCTGTTTGGCTGCTCTCCAGCCACTCCAACCCCAGCCTGTAGTGCTGCATGGGGTTGTGTGGCCAAAGTGAAGCACCTGGCACTTGGACACGTTGAATGTCATCATGTTGGACTCTGCCCATCTGTCCAGCCTGTCAGGGTCCCTCTGGAGAGCCCTTCTACCCTCTAACAAATCAACATCTGCTCCCAACTTGGTGTCATCTGCAAAGGTACTCATGACTGACTCAATCCCCTCATCCAGATCATAAATAAAGATATTGAACATGATGGGGCCCAACACTGATCCCTGGGGACACCACTAGTGATTAGCCACCAACTGGTTGTGGCACCATTCACCACCACTCTCTGGGCTTGGCCCTCCAGACAGTTCCTAACCCAGCTGCTGTCCAAGCCACGGGCTGACAGCTTGGCCAGGAGTTTGCTGTGGGGGAAAGGTGTCAATGGCCTTGCTGAAGTCCAGGTAGACTACAACAACAGCCTTCCCCACATCCACTAGGTGGGTCAGCTGATTATAGAAGGAGATAAGATTAGTCAGGCAGGACCTGCCCTTCCTAAATCCATGTTGGTTACATCTGATCCCTTGGCTATCCTGCAAGTACTCTGTGAGTACCCCAAGATGATATGCTCCATAATTTTCCCTGGCACTGAGGTCAAGCTGACAGGCCTGTAGTTTCCAGTTTCCTCCATCTAGCCCTTCTTGTAGATGTGTGGCAATGCCAGTGATGAGCAGTGTGAGCAATCTGGCAGTGCAGGCCTAGAGCCTGACATGGTGGTAGGCCATGCTCAGCATAAGCGCAGAGCCAGCTAGCAGTGTACCAAAACAGTGCTGTGCCTGCAGCATGTAACTAAAGCAGGACACTGGTAGCTATAAACATAGAAAGTTATATTGGGACAACAGGACATGCTGTATCACAGGATGAGGAAAAGGCAGAGGTACTTAACACCTTCTTTGCCTCAATTTTTCTAGCAGGAAAGAACGTCTACCAGACAGCTGGCCTGCAGAGCTGGCAGAAGGAACCAGGGAGATTCATAGTTTCCCTGTGTTCCATGAGCAAGTGATTGGAGCTCTCCTCAGGAGCTTGGATCCCCACAAGTCCATGGGACCAGATGGGATCCATCCTAGGGTGCTGAGAGAGCTGGCAGATGAGCTGGCCAAGCCAATATCCATGATTTTTCATCAGTCCTGGCTCACTGGAGAGATCCCAGATGACTGGAAGCTGACCAACGTGGTACCCATCCACAAGAAGGGCTGGTTGGATGAGACAGGGAATTATAGGCCTGTCAGCTGGACTTAAGTGCCAGGAAAGATTATGGAACAGGTCATCCTGAGTGCAATCACACAGCACTTAGAGGATGGCCAAGGGATCAGGCCCAGCCAGCATGGGTTTAGGAAGGGCAGGTCCTGCCTGACCAACGTGATCTCCTTCTATGATCAGGTGACCCGCCTGGTGGATGTGGGGAGGCCTGTGGATGTAGTCTACCTGGACCTCAGCAACTCCTTTGACACTGTCCCCCACAGCAAACTCCTGGCCAAGCTGTCAGCCCATGGCTTGGACGGGAGCACACTGTGATGGGTTAGGAACTGGCTGGAGGGCCGAGCCCAGAGAGTGGTGGTGAATGGTGCCACATCCAGCTGGTGGCCAGTCACCAGTGGTGTGCCCCAGGGATCAGTGCTGGGTCCCATGCTCTTTAGCATCTTTATTGATGATCTGGATGAAGGCATCGAGTCCATCATCAGTAAATTTGCTGATGACACCAAGCTGGGGGCAGGAGTTGATCTGCTGGAGGGTAGAGAGGCTCTGCAGAGGGACCTCAATAGGCTGGACAGATGGGCAGAGTCCAACGGCATGAGATTTAACACATCCAAGTGTCAGGTTCTGCACATTGGTCACAACAACCCCATGCAGAGCTACAGGCTGGGGTCAGAGTGGCTGGAGAACAGCCAGGCAGAGAGGGACCTGGGGGTGCTGGTCGATGGTAGACTGAACATGAGCCTGGAGTGTGCCCAGGCAGCCAAGAGGGCCAATAGCATCCTGGTCTGCATCAGGAACAGTGTGGCCAGCCGGAGCAGGGAGGTCATTCTGCCCCTGTACACTGCACTGGTTAGGCCGCACCTCGTGTACTGTGTCCAGTTCTGGGCCCCTCAGTTTAGGAAGGATGTTGACTTGCTGGAACGAGTCCAGAGAAGAGCAACAAAGTTGATGAGGTGTTTGGAACACAAGCCCTACGAGGAGAGGCTGAGGGAGCTGGGGTTGCTTAGCTTGGAGAAGACGAGACTCAGGGGTGACCTTATCACTCTCTACAACTACCTGAAGGGAGGTTGTAGACAGGCGGATGTTGGTCTCTTCTCCCAGGCAGCCAGTACCAGGACAAGAGGACACAGTCTCAGGCTGCGCCAGGGGAGGTTCAGGGTAGATGTTAGGAAAAAGTTCTATACAGAGAGAGTGATTGCCCATTGAGATGGGCTGCCTGGGGAGGTGGTGGAGTCACCATCATTGGAGATTTTCAGGAGAAGACTTGATGGGGTGCTTGGTGCCATGGGTTAGTTGTTTAGGTGTTGTTGGATTGGTTGATGGGTTGGACACAATGATCTTGAAGGTCTCTTCCAACCTGGTTTATTCTATGTATGTATGTATTCTATGTATGTATGCACCTGCATCAACAAACTTGCGTGTCGTTAGTAGTTGGACCAATAATCTATGATAGTGCGATGTGTGGTCACTCATAGGGAACCAATGAAGCCATGCCAACAAGCCTCTCCGAGTTTATATAAGTTGTAGAAGTTCCCTTGTTACACACTTTCCTTTCCTGTCCTTTCCCATCTTCTTCTTTGCTTTACATTACTGTGCTGTACTCACTATGCTCGTACTATAGTCCTACAATACTGGAACAATAAAGGAACAATAATCAATCATATTGGTCAGCTGTATTGACTCCAATCTATGTTGTTGATATAGATGGGCATCACATCGACCAGTTTCCTGTCATCTGGGACCTCTCCAGTGATGCAGGACTGGTGGAGAGAGGCTTGGCAAGCTCATCTGCCATCTCTCTCAACACCCTAGTTTAGATCCCATCTGGTCTCATGGACTTGTGAGTATCCAAGTGGATCAGCAAGCCCCTAACTTCTTCCTCATGGATTTCAGGTGGACTATACTGCTCCCTGACACCATCTACTAGTTCAGGAGGCCGGTTATCCTGGAGTCCTCCTGCCTTGTTGTTGAAAATGGAGGCAAAGAAGGTATTTAGAACCTCAGCATTTTCCTCATCGTTAGTTACAATGTTACCCTCCATGTCCAATAAGGAATGGAGGTTCTTGTTACCCCTCTTTTTAGCATTAATATATTTATAAAAATGTTTCTTATTATCTTTCACAGAAGTGGCCAGCTTAAGTTCTAACTGGGCTTTTGCCTCTCTAATTTTTCTCCTACATGATCTAACGACATCCTTAACCATATCATGAGTTGCCTCCCCACCTTTCCAAAGGTGATACATCGTCTTTTTTTCCCTTAATTCCTTCAAGAGCTGTTTGCTCATCCAGGTTGGTCACCTTCCCCATCAGCTCATCTTTCAGCATGTGGGAATTGCCAGTTCCTGTGCATTCAAGAGCTCTTGTTTGAAGTAGGTCCAACCATCCTAGACCCCTCAGTTCTTAGGGGCTGATACCCAGCATAATTTCTGAATAAGCTGCTTAAACAAGCTGAAGTTTGCCCACCAGATGTCCAAAGTGAGGGTTCTGTTACTGCTCCTCCCTGTCTCTCTGCATATTGAAAACTCCACTATCTCATGATTGTTGCACCCTAGACAACCTCCTACCATCACATCTCCCACCAGCCTTTCTCTATTTGAGAACAGCAGGTCAAGCAGAGCCTCACCCCTGGTAAGCTCACTTAACAGCTGCATCAGGAAGCTGTCCTCCATGTGCTCCAGGAACCTTCTGGACTGTCTCTTCTCTGCTGAATTTATGAGTTTAAATTACTATTGGGACAGAAACACCAGACTGCTTCTGACTTTGTGTTTCTTAAACTTGTGCTTGGTCTTGTTCATAGTAAATTTCTTCCAAGAATGCTGTTTGGACACCTTCTCCAAGTCTGTATAGCTATGAGTGGCAGGGTATGTGGGAAACTCTGGGCCAGTATTTAACCTGCTGGTCTCCTCCAGTGTTTTGGAATTTTAACCCTGCTCAATTGCAAAACACAGATCAGTTGATGAAATGTTTGATAAAAGGATGCTGTCAGCCTGAAAATTCCCAGGAGGCACAAATCACTGCAATGTGTTGGCATCTGGCTATTCAGCATGAAGAGGAAGAGGAGGTCTCTGGGCCTACAAAGAAACGTAGAGAGACATCAATAGCATCAGAGAGCCAGTGTGTGCCAATATTGCTCAACCCTATAGAGAAAAATAAGTACAGAAGGAAAACAACTTGTTCTGCAAGAGATGAGGGTGAAACAGGGCTATCATGAGAACAAAAACAAGAGTCAGAGACTCATTGGGTAAGTTACCTGGTATATAAAAAGACTACAGCTGCTAGCAGAACAGGCCCATTTTCACCTTGCTGCTTCACTGATGGGATATGGGACCTAATGGTTTGGAGTTTGAAGATAGGGAAGCCAATCAGTTGGGATCCCTGCCTAGGGAAGCAGGCATTGAGAAGGTTTTTGGGAAATCAGTACCAATCCTCAGGCTCCGGAGACAGCCTCTAGCAGGTGTGAGGGGTATGTACCCTACCTAGGACGATATAAAGGAACATTTTGGGAGATGGATTACCATGAAGAAAGGCATCCAATACTTGAGAGAAGTAGATGTGCTGGAGGAGCTCTATAATGAGACAGATGACGATCCCCACTCTGTAGACCCAGATGAGGTAGTATGAACACCAGCCATGTAGAAGAGGTTCCTATGAGCTGCACCACCACCATGTGTCAACTCATTGGCAATTACTGTTCATGAAAGATGGCCAATGACAAACAGTGGCTGAACTGGTTAGCATGCTCCAGTGATATAAGGGAAGTGTCTCAAGTCTCTCTTCTAATGTACAGGCCTATATTTCAGCTGTGGCAAAACTGACTTGTAAAGTGAACGAACTCCAAGAGTACTCAGCCTGTTCCCACCCTGTGCAGGCCAGGGTTTCAGCTATTAAACACAGGCGTCTCCCTGTAAAAGAGAGGGAATCTGGAAATCAGACAACTCCAAACATCCTTTGGTTTTACTTACTTGACCAGGGGGAGGATATGAAAAGTGGGATGGAAAGCTCTAGCTGCTCTAGTCTGTGGATTTCAAGAAAACTCTTCTCAGAACAGGTAATCTTGAGTGCAATCACACAGTGCTTACAACATGGCCAAGGGATCAGGCCCAGCCAACATTGATTTAAAAAGGGCAGGTCCTGCCTAACCAATCTGATCTCCTTCTATGATCAGGTGACCCGCCTGGTGGATGTAGGGAAGGCTGTGGATGTAGTCTACCTGGACCTCAGCAATGCCTTTGATACCATCCCCTGCAGCAAATTCCTGACCAAGCTGTCAGCCCATGGTTTGGACAGCAGCACTCTGCACTGGGTTAGGAACTGTCTGGAGGGCCAAGCCCAGAGAGTGGTGGTGAATGGTGCCACATCCAGCTGGTAGCTAGTCATTAGTGGTATTCCCCAGGGATCAGTGCTGAGCCCCATGCTCTTTAACATCTTTATTTATGATCTGGATGAAGGCATTGAGTCCATCATCAGTAAGATTGTGGATGACACCATGCTGGGAGCAGGCGTTAATCTGTTAGAGGGTAAGAGAGCTCTGCTGAGGGGCTTTGACAGGCTGGACAGATGGGCAGTGTCTAATGGCATGAGATTTAACACATCTAAGTGCCGGGTTCTACACGCTGCCCACAATAACCCCATGCAGTGCTACAGGCTGAGGTCAGAGTGGCTGGAGAGCAGCCAGGCAGAAAGGGACCAAGGGGTACTGGTTGATAGTAGGCTGAACATGAGCCAGAAGTGTGCCCAGGTGGCCAAGAAGGCCAATGGCATCCTGGCTTGTATCAGGTATAGGGTGGGCGGCAGGAGCAGGGAAGTCATTGTGCCCCTGTACTCTGCATTGGTTAGGCCGCACCTTGAGTACTGTGTCCATTTCTGGGCTCCCCAGTTTAAGAAGGACATTGAGTCCAGAGAAGGGCAGCGAGGCTGGTGAGACATCTCAAGCACAAGCCCTATGAGGAGAAGCTGAGGGAACTGGGGCTGCTTAGCCTGGAGGAGGCTGAGGGCAGACCTTATTGCTGTCTACAACTACCTGAAGGGAGGTTGAGGCCAGGAAGGGCTTGGTCTCTTCTCCCAGGCAACCAGCAGTAGAACAAGAGGACACAGTCTCAAGCTGCACCAGAGAAGGTTTATGCTGGGTGTTAGGAAGAATTTCTTCACAGAAAGAGTGATTTGCCATTGGAATGGGTTGCCCAGGGAGATGGTGGAGTCAGCATCACTGGAAGTGTTTAGGAAGAGAATGGATGGGGTGCATGGTGCCATGGTTTAGTAGATTAGATAGTGTTGGATGATTGGTTGGACTCAAAGGTCTTTTTCAACCTGGTCTATTCTATTCTATTCCATTCCATTTTATCCTATCCTATCCTATCCTATCCTATCCTATCCTATCCTATCCTGAAAAAGAACACTGTCTCTATTTCCAGTGGGAAATCCTCCAAAAAGAATAAACTAATTGGTACTACCTCTGACCCCCTTGAAGGGACCTCTGGGGTATTCTTAGAAGTGATTCATATCAGGATTAGAGGGTACCCTGCCTCCAACCAGGTGGAGGAGAGGGACAACTGAGTGTATTGGACTTTGTGGATCACGTGGCCTGGTACATCAAATCCACAGAATGTACGTGATGTATTTTGATGCCACCAAACTGTGAAGGGGCACTACCTATCTAAATTTCTGGTATGGCAGGGGAATCACAACAGCTGTGTTAGAAGATGAGGTGAGCCTAACTGAGAGTGACTGGCACAAACCCCACACTGTGACTGGCCCAGAAGTCCCACAAATTCTTGGTTTAGACTATTTTAAGAAAGAGTACTTCAAGGATCCAAAAAGATACCAGTGGGCTTTTGGTATAGCAGCCTTAGAAACAGAAGAAGAGGAACAATTAACTGCCTTGTCTAGTTTTTCAAAGGACCTCTTCATGGTAAGGTTGTTAGATGTTAAAGACCAACAAATATCAATTGCCACTTCAATGGTGCACCAGAGGCAATATCACACTAACTGGGACTCTGTGATATATATCTACAAACTAATTTGACAACTAGAGAGATGAATGCTGATCCCTAAAACTCACTTACTTGCCCATCAACAGCCCTGTATGGCTGGTAAGGAAGTCTAACGGTGAACAGAGACTGGCAATGAATTGCTGCGCTCTAAACAAAGTGACACTAGCAATGAGTGCTGCTGTGCCAGACATGCTGGAACTGCAGTACCAGCTGGAGTCTAAGGCAGCCAAATGCTATGCCACAACTGATATTACTTATGTATTCTTCTCCTTTCCCATAGCACCAGAATGCAGGCCACAATTTTCCTTCACCTGGAGATGTGTCCAATATACCTGGAATCAAATGCCCCAGGGGTGAAAACACAGCCCCACCATTTGTCATGGACTGGTCGAAACTGTACTGGAAAAGGGTAGAGCTCCACAACACTTGCAATACATTGAAAACATCACTGACACAGCAGAGGAAGTTTATGAGAAAGCAAGGAAAATAATCCAGCTTCTTCTGAAGGCTGGGTTCACCATATACAAAGTAAGATCAAGGGACCTGCAAGAGACATTCAGTTTTTAGGGACAAAATGGCAGGACAGATGTTGCCAGATCCCAATGGGTGTCATCAACAAGATCACAACTGTGTCTTCACCCACCAATAAGGAGGAAACCCAGGCTTTCTTGGGTGTTGTGGGTTTCTGCAGGATGCATATCCCAAACTACATTTTGGTTGCAAGCCCTCTATACCAAGTGATTGAGAAGAAGTATGATTTTCAATGGGGCCTTGAGCAGCAACAAGATCAAATGGGAAATAGTGCATGAAGTAGCCCTTGGACCAGTTTAGACAGGACAATAGATTACAGATGTGCTTTACACTGCAGCCAGGAAGAACATGGAGTTTTTGGCAGAAAACATCTGGGGAAATGTGAGGCTAACCTCTGTGGTTTTGGAGTCAAAGCTACAAGGGAGCTGAGGCCAACCACACTCCAGATGAAAAAGAAATACAGCATATGAAGGAGTTTGAGCTGCCTTGGAGGTGATTGGTACTGAAACACAGCTTCTCCTGGCATCCTGACTACCAGTGCTGGATGTTCAAAGGCAGAGTCTATCATGCAGCTGATGCCACACAGAGCAAGTGGCTTGCATTGGTAATGCAAAGGGCTCTAATAGGGAGCCCAGATCACCCAGGAATTTTAGAAGTTGTCACAAACTGGCCAGAAAGCAGAGATTTTGAAAAGTCACCAGAAGAGATGGAGGTGAGATATGCAGAGAAGGCTCCACCATACAATAAACTGCCAGATAATGAAAACCAGTGTGTTTTGTTCACTGATGGGTCATGCCACAATGTGGGAAAGCACCAAAATTGGAAGGCTGCTGTGTGGAGTCCCACCTGATGGGTTTCAGAGGCTTCTGAGAGAGAAGGTGAATCGCGTCAATTCAGAGAGTTGAAAACAATCCAAATAGCTTTGACTATTGCTGAGTGAGAAAAATGGCCAATGCTTGGTCTTTATACAGACCCTTGGATGGCTGCAAATGCTTTGCGGGGGTGTCTGTGGCAGTGGAAGAGAAACAACTGGCATCGCAGAGGTAAACCCATCTGGCCAGCTGAACTGTGGCAGGATCTTGGTGTTTGGTCAGAGAACTTCATCCACATCATGTGGATGCCCATGTGTCCAAGAGCAGAGCCCTTGAAGAATGTTACAACAACCAGCATGTAGATTAAGCTGCTAAGATTCAAGTGGCTCAAGCAGATCTGGACTGACAACATAAAAGTGAACAATATCTAGCTCAGTGGGACCAGAATGCCTCAGGACACCAAGAAAGAGATGCAACATACAGATGGGCTCAGGATCAAGAGGTGGACTTAGCCATGGACACTATAGTACAGGTTATCCATGAATGTGAAACGTGTGATACAATAAATCAGGCCAAAAGGATAAAGACTTTATGATATGGTGGGGTGATGGCTGAAATATAAATATGGGGAAGCCTGGCATATTGATTACATCACACTGCCACAAACCGGTCAAGGCAAACACTACATGGTTACAATGGTAGTAGCAACCACTGGATAGCTGGAAACATAATCAGTGCCACATGCCGCCTCCAGGAACACCATCCTCGGGCTTGAAAAACAAGTGCTGTGGTGACACAGCACCCCAGAAAAAGCTGAGTCATATAATCGAACTAATTTTTGAAACAGCTTCAAAGACACTTGGGCCAAGGAGCAGGGCATCAAGTGGGTGTATCACAACCCTTACCAAACTCCAGCTGCTGGAAGGTCATGCATTACAATGGTCTGTGTCGTAGTTTGGGCTGGGTGCCCTTTGCTACAGGGGTGTTTCCTGTGTCCAGAAGTCCAGCCCAGTGGGTGGACACAGGAAATGATGTATTTCTACCATAATCCCTTGCACCATTATAAATTTTGCGGTGGGGTCTGGCACTTCCTCTTTCCTTCCCTCTCCGAGACTTGGTAACTGGGGGAGAGATTTCCCGGCCATGGGCCTGACTAGGCCCAAGGCCACTGGGGGATGGGCAGTCTCAGATCTGGCCAGCTGAGACCAGCCTAATAGTAGAGGAGGGGAAGGAGGAGCCCTGGGGGTTTTGGATGCACCCTCAGGTGGGGTTTGGGATCTTTTCTGGGTTTACTTTGGTTTCTTTCTTGTCACTATGTTTCCTTTTGTGCACACTCACTGTTCTCTATTTAAACTCTCCACTACTTTTGCAATCCATTTGTCTGAGTCGTTATTTCTGCGCGTGATGGGGAGGGGGTTTGCCCCAACCCATTACAGTCTGCCAAAAAACACTCTGAAAGCATTGGTAGGTGGATCTTCAAAAACTGGGGTGCACATTTAGCACAAACCACTTGGCTGGTTAACACCGGAAGGTCTACTAACCAGGCTGGTCCTGCCAAGTCCAAACTGCCACATGCTGCAGAAGCTGATAAAGTTCCTGTGGTAAACATAGAGAATATCTTAGTGAAGAAGGTTTGGGTTAATCCTGCCACAGGTAAAAGAAAACCCATTCATGGGAAGGCTTTCCCCCAAGGACCAGGATGCACCTGGCAGGTAATGCAGGAAGATGGAGAAGTTTTCTGTGTGCCACAGAATAATCTCACTCTAGGTGAGAATGCACAGTACATTGTATACATATTATGATGCTAACTATTGCTGAGCATGATACAGAGTAGTGTGGAATAAGGGGTGGAGAATGTAGTGGTTTGAACCACCTAGTAATTCCCACCATCAGAATCATGAATTTACAACTACTGTATTAACAGCTGTACTGCCTTACATCTTTAAAAAATCAACCAAACAAACAAGAGTCTCAGTGACTCTCTCACTGTTCTGGTCCTTGAGTGGGCAGCTGCATTTTTGCTTGTTATGGTATTTGGGTGTGAATTCCTTCCACTTTTCCTTCTGTTCTCTCTATATGTACTGATGTAATCTGATACTTTAGTAGCAGAAGAGTAAAATATTCTGTGCAAATCAACTGAAAACTCCCCCTCTGCCTTTTATTTCCCTCCCTTTCTTATCTCCTAATAAGGAAACAGAGGAGAAAATATGGGGGGAGAGAGGAGGCAGGGGAAGTGGGGGAGTTTAGCCCTCAGACTGGTACTATTACAGTGAGGAAAGGGGAAAGGAAAGGGGAAAGGAAAGGGGAAAGGAAAGTAAAAGCTGCAATCCTAACAGGAGAAAAAAGTACTTGTAAGAGAAAAAGAGGAATAATAAAGAGGAATAATTAAAGGACTATGAAGACAGAAAAAGTTGATAGCTGTGGAAGCAAGATGCATTTCTTTTAGATCTAGAAAAAACACAGTATGAAGTCTATATTGTGTTTAGTCTGACTTCATATGTTATTTTTTAAAATGAAGTTTATATCATCTTTCTTAACAATATTCACTTCTTTAAACATTCCATTTGAAAACGGAAAACAGAGAAACTTTTTCCCCCCTTACAGTGCAAATGAGTGTATCAAGTCTTCATCCTCTTGTCCCTGTTCTCCTTTGCTATATTTCACAACACTTCAATTCTATTCTTACTGAAATCTGAATCTCAAACTGTGACTCTCTTATTTCATTCAAGGTAAAACCCAGACCTAACTGTTTATTAACAGAGAGTATATCTACCAATATAAGTTCTCTAAAATATCCTGCGTTGACTTATGCAGCTGTATAACGGTAACATTCTCCAGCAATCTGTGCAGGAAGCTTTGGCCCTGGAAGTAAAAAATCAGTTTTCAATTCTCAAAACTTTTGATGTCTTCTGGTACACACCATGCATCAAATCTGGTTATGTTGTGCTTTGACAAACACCACAGAAATAGGTGAGCCTTTTTCCTTTATTCAAATGCTTGTTCGTTTACTATTTTTATTAACTGAAGTTGTCAATACAATTATACATTTTTAGTATATAAATGCTTATTAAACTTTCTTTAAACTGCAATAATCACAACTAGTAGCATAGCCACATACATCCCGCACTCACACATGACCCTATCTACAGTCCACTACAGGACTGCCTAGCAGAGGCCTCCAACACATTTTCTCCAATAGGAGATGGGCTCAGATCAGCTGTAACAATGGGGTGGTGCTGTCACTGCCTAAATCTGTACATTACATTTTGATTATTGTGTCCAGGCTTCAGTGGAGATATGAGGAAAAGGTCACTTCAATGCTTTCCTGCTCCCCTGCTTCCATTCTGCCATCATGCCTGCACCACTGGCAGGTGGTCCTCTGTGGTCTTCAATATACTTTCCCCTGCTCACCACCCCTGAAGATTTATAATCTAGGGTTTATAGTGTTAGCTGCCTGACCTCAGCTTTATGTGGCTGTCCAATCAAACATCACTTTTTTCTGATGTTTTTCCATCAATAGCCAGCTTAGCTATGTTTCCTAGAAATTTCCCTAGGTTACTTTTGTTACGCTTGAAATTTTGTTATGAAGTCACTTTTGCATGTTTGTTAACATACTTTCAGATCTTATTTGTTTTCCCTTGTTCCACAAGTTCATGTTACCTCTAATTTTACTGTATATCATGCCTGTTGAGTTGTCTTTTTGCCTGAACTTGAGGTTTTCCAGACCTAGCCTTTAGCTCTTTAACAGTTCTTTAACAGAGTACCAGAACACTGTTCTTTAATAGTTCTTTAACAGAGTACCAGAACACTGTTTTTAGCCATAAGGTCTCCTATGTTTACCAGCTTGTGCTCCCACATACCACCTCTTGTCTCCTCAGAGCCATAGCCTCTGTAAATTCATCTACATGCAGCTAGCTAAACTTCTTTCACCTATTGTTCATGGTGTAATTGCTGCCTCAAGAAACACAGAGAATTATATGGAGGTGTGTTTGTCAGTGAATTATTCAGTCTTAATGATTATATAATATTCTACATTAGTATGAGTTGTGAACAAATTCCTCTACTAAACTTTGACCATTATCAAACTTCAAAGCTCTCCTGAACTGATTTATGACATTAGAATTCATATGCAATTTAGTTCTGTACAGTGAAATTAAAGATGCCTATGTGGCAAAAAGTATTTTCTTTTTAAAGGATAAAAATTATACTGATTCAAAATTTCATCAGTTCCATAGAAATGTCTTTTTTATTATTATTTTTTAACTACTTTCATGGAATGCAAAAAAAGTCTTCAAGGCTAGTCTCCCCAAGCTTACAGCACAATTATTTACATTTGGATAACATTTTAATTTTTGCAACGCCTGCAAAAAAATCATCAAACTTTCTTGATCCAGTTCAACATTTTCATACTGTGTATATTGACTCTGCTGACCTGTAAAAATTAGATTAAATATACCACAGCTGTCATCTTGTTTACCACCTGATGATGAAGCTGACATTCTAATTTTGTTTTCTTTTACTCATATTACACTGTTGCAATACACCTTGTGAGGAGATAAAGTTCTAACTTTAAATAGAGTTTTAGCTGTTTTGTGCTAAAATAACTTTCTAACTATATATGTTTGCTATGTGCAATCAATAACATCCAAGATATTGGGCAACCTAGTCACGTTTAATTTATTTTTATTTTCTCAGCAGAATTTGTGGGATGGCTGAAAAGTGAAAGCATGACGGGTGCTGCCGCACATTTTTCAAAATAAGCAGTGTAGACATCATCATTTGGCTACATGACAGGAACATTTCTTGACAGTATCTCAAATGATTTGTCACTTTAAAAAATTAATCAGTCTTATTTTTTTTTTATGTAGGATTAGGATATTAAATAATAACAAATGCATTTGCAGGGTATCAAATTCAAGACTGTAACAACTTGGTGTTTTGCTTATGCAAAAATAAAAGGAACTCAATTTTTCTATAATAGAAGAGGAAAAAGTACCGAATTGTTCAAAGCCAGCAAAGATGTCTAACCTCAGGAATAGTAATTTTATAATCTTATGCAATATGATAGAGGATAAGGTAAAAAAGATAGTGGAGAAATCTATATCCTTCTGTAAATCTTAGCCTACAGATTTTAGTTTACAGATTTAGTGTACAGATTTTATTAGAGAATGTTATTCCTTTATTTCTGGTTTTGTGATTTTATGTTTTTCCCTGGCTGTGACTGACAAATGTAAAACTTGTGTGCTGATATAACCGTCCTTATTAAAAAAGAAAAACTATTTTTAAATATCTACATGCCAGCTATTAGTGAAATGTTAGGCATTTGTATAGTATTTGAATGTTTGAAATATCAACCACAGTACTGTTGACACATGAATTTTCACAGGGTAAATAAAAACAAAACTTAAAACTGACAAAATGTAAAATTAAGTCACCAAACCGAACAATGTGAGAGAGAACTGAGGTAAGACATGTAGACAGTCTTTGAGGCAAATGAAGAATTGGTCTCCTGCTAGATATGTAGCTATCAAAACCATTATGAAAAGTTGTCCAAAAATATTTCTTTTTCCTTTTTTCCCCTTTTTTTCTTTTTTTTTCCTGAATTTGCTGAATACTACGTATGGGTTTCACATTCAGTTCAGTCAATTAATTTGTGATTCTGTGTGTCAGCAGAACAGCAGAAGCACATCATTAGAAAAATCATAGAATCATAGAATTGTTTCAGTTGGGAAAGACCTTTAAGGTCAAGTCCAACAGTTTTCTAACTCTAACAAGTCTGGTTACAAACCGTGTCCTTTAGCACCACATGCTTGGGTCTTTTAGACTCCTCCAGGGATGATGATTCAACTATCTACCTGGGGAAGCTGTTTCAGTGTTTGATAACCCTTTTAGTGAAGAAATTTCTTCTCATATTCAATCTAAACCTCCTCTCATTCAACTTGAGGCCATTTCCTCTCACCATTTATTACTAGCGAGAAGAGGCTGACATGTCTTAATATAACTACCTTCCAGATAGTTGTAGACAGTGTTAAGGACTTCCCTCCACCTCTTCTTCTCCAGACTAAATGACCACAGTTCCTGCAGTGGCTTCTCAAAAGACCTGTTCCCCAGATGCTTCACCATCTTTGTTGTCCTTTTCCAGAGCCTCTCCAGCAACAGCTTGTAATGAGGGCACCAAAACTGAAACAGTATTCAAGGTGTGGCCTCCTCAATAATGAATATAGAGGGACAGTCACTCCCTTGGTGCTGCTTGTCACACAAGTTCTGATACAGGCCAGGATTCTGCTGGCTAGTACTTTTACCCAGCATAATGTCCACCTATCCAATCCATGAACAAGTTTCTCCAGGCAAATGCTGTGGAAAGTGTCAAAGGCTTTTTTAAAGTCCAGTAAATAACATCCACAGACTTCCCATCATCCACTAAGCAGGTCATCCTGTTGTAGAAGCAGATCAGGTCTGTCAGTCAGGTCCTGCCCTTCAAGAACCCATGCTGAACAGGTGTGATCAACAGGTTGCCCTGCATGTTGTAGCAGTTTGGCCTGAGTGCCCTCAGCTCTGTTTACTTCCTGCGTCCAGAAGTCCAGCCCAGAGGGGTGGACACAGGAAATTATGTATTTCATACCATAATTCTCTGCACCACTATAAGATCCAGTGCGGGGTCTGGCACTTCCTCTTTCTTCCTCCTCAGTCACCTGGTAACTGGGGGAGATATCTTGCTGCCTTGGGCCTGGCTAGGCCCAAGGACTGGGGGTTGGGCAGCCTCAGCTCTGGTCAGCTGAGACTAGCCTAGCAGTGGAGTGGGAGGAGTGGGGGGAAGAAGAAGCCCTGGGGTCTTGGGTGTACCCTCAGGTGGGGATGGGATATTTCTGGGTCTGCTTTCGGATTTCTTTTGTCACTGCGCTTCTGGCTCTCAGTAAACATTCACCACTTTCTATTTAAACTTCCCATCATTTTTGCAATTTGTTTGTTTGAGTCGTTATTTCTGCCTCAACCTATCACATTCTTGGTGAGCCAGGCAGGAATTAGTTGTTGTGGCCACTCTGCAGATCAGATTGCAAAAGATAGAGACTTTAAATTTAGTTCTGGGAGTTGTTTTGGGTTTGGGAAGTTGGGGCTCAAGTTTGGTTTCTTTTTTGTCAGGGCAATTGTATGAGTTCTTGTGGATTGCAGGGGGACACATGGTGTGTGGCCAGTGGCATGGAGTCCCTCCTGCTGTTTGAAGCAGAGGTGGTTCTTGACCATCGGAACTGGGGTACCACTTAAGAATGTGGAACCTGCCCTTCCTTCACTTTTGTTCTCTATGGATCGATAGATGCGGTGGGGAGTGAAGTGGGGCAGGGGCAGCGGCAAGCAGATCAGAGTCAGGTCCATTCTCGCTGTGGAGATAGGGCCAGCTGTAGTGAGTGGGCGAGCCTAGCTCCTGAAACCCAGAGGGCAAACAGGGACTCCAGCTGGAAAGCTGTTCTCAAGGACTCTGAGAACGTGTTTATGGCTTTCGCTGGAGGAACTGTTTGAATGGCCGAGGGGTGGAGGCGATTTTGATTATGTACCATGGCAATAGAGGTGGCTGGAGCCCTGCTGTATGCTGAGTGGCGGCGGCGGTGGCAGGCCCGGCTGTGCACTCGGAGTGGTGGCAGAGGCCCCTGGCCATGCACTCAGGCTGTGGTGGGGGTGGCTCTAATCTCTTCCCCAATTTTTTTGGACGAGCTCTGAAAATGGCACCTAGCACCTGTTTCCACCTCCCTTCTTCTCAGTAGGTTGTGGTGCAGCACCCCCTTCTTCCGGGGGGTGTGTAGCCGGATGCTGTCATGCCTCGGTACATGAACGCCCAGTGGGTATCGGTGGCAGAGATGATTGGAATCAATACGGCTGACCAATATGATTGAGTATCGATCCTTTATTGTTCCAGTATTGCAGGCCTATGGCACAGGCCTATGGTGAGTATAGCACAGTAAAGTAAAGCAATAAGAAGAAGGGATAGGAAAGGTAGAAGTGTGTAGCAAGGGAACTTCCACAACTTATATAAACTCGGAGTGCCTTGTTGGCATGGACTCATTGGTTCCATATGAGTGACCACACATCACACTATTATAGATTATTGGTCCAACTACTGATGACACACGAGGTTTGTTGATGCAGGTGCATGTCCTGTTGTCCCAATATAACTTGCTGTGTTTATAGCTACTAGTGCCTTGTTTTAGTTACAGTGCTGCAATACAGCACTGTTTTGGTACACTGCTAGCTGGCTCTGCACTTATGCTGAGCATGGCCTACCACCATGTCAGGCTCTAGGCCTGCACTGCCAGATTGCTCACACTGCTCGTCGCTGGCATTGCCACAAGTGGGAGGGCGGTGTACTGATGACATGCATCTGCATAGCCTCACGCCATGGCTGGAAGCGGTCAGCACTGGGCTTCGGATAGGTCCATGCAGGGTTGTGAAAGGCTGTGGTAGGTTGAAAGAGGGCTTAGCTCTCCCTCCTCCACAGAGTAAGAAACCACAACTAGCCCAGTCGAAGGAGCAAAGCTATACATTTACAAGCATATATGGAAATGTGGCCGTTTGACGCTGTGCCTTTAAGAAAGGGGCACACTGGCTAAATGTTTATAAAATATTTTGGTATTCTAAACGAATTTCATTGGCCAAGTATTGTGGGAGGTGAGGTTAGTCCCAGCGCAGCTGGAACTTTCTCTCAGTCTTCCTTCCTTCGCTGTCCCTTTCGGCTGGATCTGCTTCTGGGCTTCTTGCCAAGAGATAAGAACTAACTAACTTCCTGTAGCAGGCCTGTCCGCTTCTTTCCCTGTCCTGCTAACCATCCTCATCTCTTCTTCTACCTCTGTGGGGGAGAAGGGAGGTAGGGGGGTGAAGGGGGCACAGGGGGAAGCCCCCTCTTTTGGGGGTCTCGTTTCTGATTGTGTTTATTTGCTGTATATTTCTGTATATATTGTAAAATACCTGTATTTGTTGTGTTACATATAATCTGTTTCCTTGTAAAATATAATCTCATTTCTCCAACTGGGTTTAGCTGTGGTCTCTTTCTCAGTGGGGGAGGGAAAGCAGAGCCTTTCCTTTCTAACCACCACAGGAAAGCAGGTTATATATAACACAATATATACAGGTATTTACAATATATGCACAGAAATATACAGCAAAGTAAAATAACACAATGAAAATCCCTCCCTGGAGTGGGATCCCCTCCCTGTAACCCCCTGTCTCCCCCCCTACCTCCCTTTTTTTCCCAAAAAGGGGTTAGAGAGAAAGAAAGGCAAGTTATTAAGGGAAAGAGTTGTTAGTAAGCTTCAAAAGCCCATGCAGGATTAGTTTTTGCTTATCTGAAGGCCAACTCCAGCATTTCGTGAAGAAGCAGGCAGGGACAACAAGCTGAAACCCAAACTCCCCCAACTCCCAAACCAAACTGAACTGAGGGAAAAAAAAAAAAAAAATTCCAACTGCTCCACAATCTAAAGTTGCATTTTATCCATGCACCAATGAAATTCGTTTAGAATATCAGAATGTTTTGGTTCTAGTACCAAAAACATTTAGCCAGTGTGTCTCAGCACTGTTTGTTCTTAAAGGCACAGCCTCAAACGGTCACAAAGGCTCAGCATGCTATTTTCCTGCAGGGGTGGAGAAGCAGTTAAAGCCTGATTGTTCTGACTGGCTTGCCCCAGGGGTGGAAGTATGCACTGAGTAAATATAGATGGAAATAAAGGTTTGGTTGAGAAGCTGGGAGGTTTTTTCCAGGTGACCAGGATGTCCAACAGGTCCATGAAGAGCTTGCACTGCAGAAGAGTGAACTCTGAATTGCTCGGAGGTTACATTGGATGAAAGCAAAAGAACTGGAATGGACTGTCACTTGAGCCTGAATGAGAGACTGTTTGGGTGGACACCCAGATGAAGATATGGCTTCGCTGGACATGTCATCAGAAGATTTCTGATTTGATGATATGTTTGGGTGCAGAGATTATTATATGAAATAAGGGATGGCTAGGCCCAAGGCCAGGGGGATGGGCAGTCTCAGATCTGGACAGCTGAGACTAGCCTAGCAGTGGAGTAGGAGCAGGGGGGTGAAGAAGGAGCCCTAGGGTCTTGGTTGTACCCTCAGGTGGGGATTGGATGTTTCTGGATCTGCTTTCGGATTTCTTTTGTCACTGCGCTTCTGGCTCTCTGTAAATATTCACCATTTTCCATTTAAACTTCCCATCACTTTTGCAATTCGTTTGTTTGAGTCATTATTTCTGCCTCAATCTATCACACACGTGCTGTGGTGAAGGAACCATATTCCCGGAATTATGCCCCACATACTGAAACTTGTCCCAGCATGTGTGGACACATCCTTCTCTTTTCCTGGAGGGAACAAAGGCCAAGGCATTAGCCAGGTGGCACAAACAACTGCCTGCATCCATTGCATGTGATGCTTGTGCTAATACCAAGTATGGGCATGATTCTAGCTTCATGCTTTCTATAGGCTAAAGCTGATTGTTTACAAGAGTGCCCATTGGCCAATTCTGGCCTGAAGAAACTTTGAAGTATTACCCCAGCTTGTAAACAAGTTGCCTTCTTTCTCTTTGTTCTCTTTCTCTTTGCTCAAGCTACAATGCTCTCTGCCTACATTCCATAGCCTTTGCTATTAAGCTCATTGCTAGCAAGTCTTCTCACTCCCGAATGCAAGCAGACTAGTGGCCTCTGCAAGATGAGGAGAAGCCAGCATCTGGGCAGGCCTTTCAAGCCTCAGCCCAAGAGTCTCCTGAGGAGGGACCCTTGCTGAAATCCTGAGAAGCCACATCATTGTATTGCCACTCCCACTGGTCAGAAGAGCCTGCCATGTCTTCGGAAAGACAGGACGCCCAAGGGTAAGACTGCCCAGTTGATGGGGAAGGGACTAGCCAAGTCTGGCAGTCCACACATCTGCTACAGCCTTAAGTAGCAGACTAACAAGCCTTAACTGGGACTTCAGAGCTCAGACAGAGGCAAGGCTGAGAATCCCTCTTCCGTTCCTCCATGTTCCAGCCCAACAGAGAGGAAAAAATGAAAGGGAAGGAGCAAATCCACCAAAAAAATAATTCGGCTTAGAAGTAGAGAGGTTAAGAATTTTCTTTAAACAATATATACACACATATATATAACACAATAACAGGTAAGGTTCACAAAGGCAAGGAACAAGGATGAATGGGAGGGAAAAAAAACCCAAGCAGTACAAAACCAGTCTCTCTGAAGATGCACGGAAGCAGCAGGGTGACGGATCAGGCCCAAGCATGTGGCAGAGAAGCAGAGAGGCACCAGCAGTCCTCCTCCAATCAAAGGCAGGGCGCAAGAGATAATGGCAGCAGAGTCCTTCTCTTTATACCCTTGCTGGACAGGGGAAGCGGAGCGGAATAGATTAACTGTTTCCAGGGGGGAACACCCTGCAGGGAGGGCAATGCTCTTACAAGCCCTCCCCCCTGTTTCCAGGATGGGCATTAGAATAGAATAGAATAGACCAGGTTGGAAGAGACCTTCAAGATCATCATGCCCAACCTATCAACCAATCCAACCCACCTAATCACCTAAACCATGCAACCAAGCACCCCATAAAGTCTCCTCCTGAACACCTTCAATGATGGTGACTCCACCATTTCCCCGGGCAGCCCATTCTAATGGGCAATCACCCTCTCTGTAGAGAACTTTCTCCTAACATCTAGCCTGAACCTCCCCTGGCGCAGCCTGAGATTGTGTCCTCTTGTTCTGGTACTGGCTGCCTGGGAGAAGAGACAAACCTCCACCTGTCTACAACCTCCCTTCAGGTAGTTGTAGAGAGCAAAAAGGTCACCCCTGAGTCTCCTCTTTGCCAAGCTAAGCAACCCCAGCTCCCTCAGCCTTTCCTCATAGGACTTGTGTTCCAAACCCCTCACCAACTTCATTGCCCTTCTCTGGACACGCTCCAGCAAGTCAACATCCTTCCTAAACCAAGGGGGCCAGAACTGGACACAGTACTCAAGGTGTGTCCAAACCAGTGCAGCGCACAGGGAGAGAATCACCTCCCTGCTCCTGCTGGCCACACTGTTCTTGTTGCAGGCCAGGATGCAATTGGCCCTCCTGGCTCCCTGGGCACACTGCAGGCTCATGTGCAGCCTACCATCAACCAGTACCCCCAGGTCCCTCTCTGCTTGGCCATTCTCCAGCCACTCTGACCCCAGCCTGTAGCATTTCATGAGGTTGCTGTGGCCAATGTGCAGAACCCGGCACTTGGATGTGTTAAATCTCATGCCACTGGATTCTGCCCATCTGTTCAGCCTGTTGAGGTCCCTCTGCAGAGCCTCTCTACTCTCCAGCAGATCAACTCCTGCCCCCAGCTTGGTGTCATCTGCAAATTTACTGATGATGGACTCAATGCCCTCATCCAGATCATCAATAAAGATGTTAAAGAGCATGGGACCCAGCACTGATCCCTGGGGCACACCACTAGTGACTGGCTGCCAGCTGGATGTGGCACCATTCACCACCACTCTCTGGGCTCGGCCCTCCAGCCAGTTCCTAACCCATCACAGTGTGCTCCCGTCCAAGCCATGGGCTGACAGCTTGGCCAGGAGTTTGCAGTGGGGGACAGTGTCAAAGGAGTTGCTGAGGTCCAGGTAGACTACATCGACAGGCCTCCCCACATCCACCAGGCGGGTCACCTGATCATAGAAGGAGATCAGGTTGGTCAGGCAGGACCTGCCCTTCCTAAATCCATGCTGGCTGGGCCTGATGCCTTGGCCATCCTGTAAGTGCTGTGTGATTGCACTCAAGATGACCTGTTCCATAATCTTTCCTGGCACTGAGGTCAGGCTTACAGGCCTATAATTCCCTGGCTCATCCAACCGGCCCTTCTTGTGGATGTGCACCACGTTGGCCAGCTTCCATTCTTCTGGAATCTCTCCAGTGAGCCAGGTCTGCTGAAAAATGATGGAAAGTGGCTCAGCCAGCTCATCTGCCAGCTCGCTCAGCACCCTAGGATGGATCCCATCTGGTCCCATGTACTTGTGGGGATCCAAGTGGCTGAGGAGAGCTCCACCTCCTCATGGAACATAGGGAAACTGGCTCCTTCTGCCAGCTCTGCAGGCCAGCTGTCTGGAAGACTTTCCATCCTGCTAGTAAAAATTGAGGCAAAGAAGGTGTTAAGTACCTCTGCCTTTTCCTCATCCTTTGTTACAGCATTCCCTGCCATGTCCACCAAGGAGTGGAGGTTGTCCCATCACAAAGCTGCACAACTCTGTGTGTCAACTCAGAAAGCAGGACCAGCACCTAACTGCATGACTGCATGACCCCGCTGTTGTGGGAGAGAAGAGGAGCTGCCACTTCTGACACTCCATGCCCTGTGAACCCCAGAGAAATGCAGAGCACTATCTGTGTCCTGTGCTCCACAGCTGGACCACTCCAAGAGGGTCCTGCCCACTCCTTTGAGCGAAGCAAAGGGGAAGCCACCACTCTGTGCAGCTGCACCTCTTCCCCCGGGCCATCCTCACAGGCCTTGAAGCTTGTTGCAACAAGAACTCACCCAGGGACCAGCCCTTCCAGACCTGCCAGGTCAACCTTGCAGGACTGCTCCCTGATGTCTGGAGGGAGCCACCTGAGTTCTGCAAAGGGGCTAGCCTACATTCTCCTCCCTCTCCACTGCCATGGGAGGGAGAAGGTTGCTCCCACCATAGCCATCGGGACCAGCTAGGAGCCAACCCTGGTGACTGCAGCCTTGTGCAGCCTAGCACCTAACGTTGCTACAAACAGAAGATACAGTGCACCTTCCACATACTTTCCACTCACTAACATTCAGGTCAAAGCACTTGCGCCTAGCAGCATAAAATTTCCAGTTCAAGCCTCTGACACATTGTAATACTCTCTGTATGTTGTTAAGCAGCCACCATCATCCTGTCAAGTTGCTGCCTGGTGGACAATCGTTGGAATTGTACCTTTTGTTCCTTTAATAGAAATTAATTCTGTAAATATTCTAATTGGGTCCAAATTATAAATACTAAACCATTTATGGGATGTATTTCACAATGGTGCTCTAGAATCTGTGTATAAAATAGTGATTAATCAGTTATTGATAATTTCAATATTTAATAAAATTAATATACATACAATTAATATTTTTGTTTCATAAATTAATGACCTCTTCATCATATATGCATAACGTCACTCAAGAGCTGTCCCACAATGTTCCCCTGCACTGAGGTCAGACTGACAATTCTGTAGCTCCCCAGGTCCTTTTCCCAGCCCTTCTTTGTAGATGGGCATCATGTTTGCCAATCTGCAGTCATGTAGGACCTCCCCAGTTAGCTAGGACTACTGTTAAAGGATGAAAAATGGGTTGGTGAGCACTTCTGAAGCTTTCTTTGTACCCTTGAGTATCTGCCATTGGGTCTTAGAGAATTCTGTGTGGTACAGCAGGTTGCTAACCATCTATATCATAGAGTCATAGAATCAATAATGTTGGAAAAGACCTCACAGATCATCAAGTCCAACCTATTACCTAATACCTAACACTTCATGACAACTAAACCATGGCTGTAAGTGCCACATCCCAACCTTTTTCGAACAACTCCAAGGATGGTGACTCCACTATCTCTCTGGGCAGCCTATTCCCATGGCCAATTACTCTTTTTGTGAAGAACTCTCCTCACCTCAAGCCTAAACCTCCCCTGGTGCAGCTTGAGACTGTGTCATCTTGTTCTGGTGCTGATTGCCTGGGAGAAGAGACCAACCCCCATCTGGCTACAATCTCCCTTCAGCTAGTTGTAGAGAGCCATAAGGTCTCTCCTAAGCCTCCTTTTCTCTAGGCTATACAACCCCAACTCCCTCAACCTCTCCTCATAGGGCTTGTGCTCAAGGCCTCTCACCAGCCTTGTTGCCCTTCTCTGGACACATTCAAGTATCTCAATGTTCTTCTTAAATTGAGAAGCCTGAACAAAGTACTCAAGGTGCAGCCTAACCAGTACTGACTAAAGGGGCAGAATCACTTCTCTGCTCCTGCTGCCCACACTATTCCTGATACAAGCCAGGATGCCATTGGCCTTCTTGACCACCTGGGCACACTGCTGGTTCATGTTCAGCCTACTAGCAACCAGTACCCCCAGGTTCCTTTCTGCCTCGCTGCTCTTCAGCCACTCTGACCCCAGCCTGTAGTGCTGCATGAGGATGGTGTGGCCAATGTGTAGAACCCGGCACTTGTACTTGTTAAATGCCATCATGTTGGACTCCACCCATCTATCCAGCCTGTCCTGGTCCCTCTGGAGAGCCCTTCTACCTGCTCCCAGATGGTGTCATCTACAAACTTATTAATGGTGGACTCAATCTCATTGTCCAGATCATCAATAAAGATATCGAAGAGGATGGGGCCCAATACTGATACCTGGAATACACCACTAGTGACTGGCTGCCAGCTGGATGTGGCATCATTCACCACCACTCCATAACTTTGCTTTTAAGGAAACAGCAGTGCATAAGCTCTCAAAAATTCACACTACACTATGTGACCAATAGTTTGTTCTACAAAATTTTACAGTCAAACTACAGGAAACAAGCAATGTTAATGAGAGAGAGGAAGATGGAAGGGGCAAAGGGAGAAGGTTACATAGTCAATAACAGAGCTGAGTATCAACTGCAGGTTTCCTACCCCCTACTATACCCACTCAGCCATTTTCTTTCTCTTTCTTTTTTCTTTTTTATTTTTTTTGTGAGTTACTGAGATAAAACACAGTGACACACAAATTTAACTCCATGTTAAACTAGATTTAACTCCATATTAAAATAGACAACAAGAATTTGCTCTATTTATCTCCTACAGTACACTGTAAAACATGTGCCATTACAACTACTAACAAAATGTATGTCAATATATTAAGAAAAAAATAGATAACAATCCCTGGTTCACCTGGAGTCAACTCTCCAGCTTGTTCAAGTTCCTCTGAATGACATCCCATCTTTCCGGCATATTAACGGTGCCACTCATCTTGGTGTCACCTGCAAAGTTGCTGATGGTGCCCTTGATCTCAGTTTGTTGGTAAAAATATTAAACAATACAGGTCCCAGTATGGACCCCTAAATGACACCACTTGTCACTGGTCTCCATCTGGACTTCAAGCCATTGAGCACTACTTTCTTGATGGGACCATCTAACCAATTCCTTATCTACTTGTAGCAGATTGGCCTGGGTGCCCTCTGTTGTATTCATATGAGGGTTGCTTCCTGTGTCCAAGAATCCAGCCCTATAGGTGGACACAGGAAGACAGGTATTTCATCCCATAGTACCCTGCTCCACTATAAGCTCTCAGTGGGGGTCCTGGCACTCTCTTTCTTCCCTCACCGCCACCCAGTAACTGGGAACAGATGTTTCCCAGCCTTGGGCCAGGTTAGGTGTGTGGCCAGTGGCATGGAGCCCCTCCTGCTGTTTTAAGCAGAGGTGGTTCTTGACCATCAGAACTGGGGTACCGCTTAAGAACGCAGAACCTGCCCTTTTCCCCACTTTGTTCTCTGCGGAGCAGCAAGCAGCAGGGAGTGAGGTGGGGGAGGGGCAGCAGCAAGCAGATCAAAGTCAGGTCCGTTCTCACTGTGGGCATAGGGCCAGCCATGGTGAGCGAGCGAGCCCAGCTCCCCAAAATCCAAGAGAGTGAATGGGGACTCTAGCTGGAAAGCTGTTCTCAAGGGCTCTGAGAACGTGTTTATGGCTTTGGCTGGAAGAGCTGATTGACTGCCCAAGGGGTGGAGGTGACTTTGATTCTGTGCCGTGGTGGTAGAGATGGACAGGATCCCTGCTGTATACTGAGTGGCGGCAGTGGCCTTGCCCCTGCTGTGCCATATACTGGGTGGTGGTCGTGGCCCTGCCCGAGCTGTGCCGTATTCGGTGGCAGTGGTGGCCCTGCCCATGTTGTGCCATGGTCAGTGGCAGAGGCAGCCCTGGCCATGCACTCGGGCTGTGGTGGGGGTGGCTCTAATCTCTTCCCTGGTTTTTGGATGAGTTCCAAAAATGGCACCTAGCACCTGGCTCCACCTTCTTTCTTCTCAGTAGGTTGTTGTGCAGCCGCTCCTTCTTCCAGTGGAGGGTTGTGTAGCCAGATGCTGTCATGCCTCGGTATGCGAATGCCCCGGGGGGGCAGTGTACCTGTGACATGCATCTGTATAGCCTCAGGTCACAGCTGGAAGTGGTCAGCACTGGGCTCAGGATAAGTCCGTGCAGGGTTGTGGGAGGCTCAGCATACTATTTTTCCTGGAGGGTGGAGAAGCAGTTAGAGCCTGATTGTTCTGGCTTGCTTGCCCCAGGGATGGAAATATGCACTGAGTAAATATAGATGGAAATAAAAGTTCGGTTGAGAAGTTGTGAGATTCTTCCAGGTGGCCAGGATGTCCAATGAATCCATGAAGAACTTGCAGAAGAATGAATTCTGCATCACTGGGAGTTTCCATTAGATGAAAGCAAAAGAACTGGAATGGACTGACACTTCAGCCTGAATGAGAGACTGTTTGGGAGGACACCCAGATGAAGATATGGACTTCACTTGGTATGTCATCAGAAGATTTCTGATTTGATGATATGTTTTGGGTGCAGGATTTATGGTATGAAATAAGGGATGGCATGTAGCAGTTTGGGCTGGGTGCCTTCTGCTGTGTTCATATGAGGGGTGCTTCCTGTGTCCAGTGGGTGGACACAGGAAGCCAGGTATTTCATCCCATAATACCCTGCTCTCCTATAAGATCTCAGCAGGGGGTCTGGCACTTTCTTCTTCTTCCCTTGCTGCCACCCAGTAACTTTGGGGAGGTGTCTCCTGGCTTTTTGGGCCTGGCTAGACCCAAGGCCAGGGGGAATGGGCAGTCTCAGATCTGGACAGCTGAGACTAGTCTAGCAGTGGAGTGGGGGGTGGGAAGAAGGAGCCCTGGGTCTTGGGTGTGCCCTCAGGTGGGGATGGGATATTTCTGGGTGTGCTTTGGGATTTCTTTTGTCACTGCGCTTCTGGCTTTCTGTAAACATTAACCACTTTCCATTTGAACTTTCCACCACTTTAGCAATCTGTTTGTCTGAGTCATTATTTTTGCCCATGGTGGGGACGGGTCTGCCTGAACCATTCACACTGCTGAACAGTGCATGCATCAAATCTGTATCTCTCCAACGTGGTGAGCAGGATGTTGTGGGGGACCATGTCAAAGGCACTGCTGTAGTACACATAGATCACATCCATAGGTCATCCTTTGTCCACTGACATAGCCACTTTTTCATAGAAAGCCACTAGGTTGGTCAGGCAGGATTTGCTCCTAGTAAAGCCATACTGGCTGCCTCGAATCACCTCCCTGTCTTCCATGTGCCTCAGCATGGAGTAGAACCTGTTCCATGATCCTCCCAGCCACAGAGCCGAGGCTGACAGGTTGGTAATTCTCAGGTTCCTCCTTTCTACCCTTTATAAAAATGTTTTCTTCCTTCCAGTCATCAGGGACTTCACCCGACTGCCATGACTTTTCAAATATCATGGAGAGTGGCTTGGCAACTGCATCAGCTAATTCCTTTGGGACTCTGGGATGTATCTCATCAGGTCCCATGGACTTGTACATCTTCAGGTTCCTCAGACGGTCATGAAGCTTGTCTTTGCTTACATTGGGAGGAACTTTCATCTTCTTGGTCTGCATTTTGTAGGTCATCAACATGAGAGCTATGAGGAGAGGGGTCTGCCAGTGAAGAATGAGGCAAAAAAGTTGTTGAGAATCTCAGCCTTCTCCTTGTCTGTTGTTACTAGTTCACCACTGTTGCTCACCAAGGTGGGTACACTTTCTTTATTTCTGGTTTACATACCTGTAAAAGCCTTTTTTGTTTTTCTTTGCATCCCTTACCACATTCTGTTCTACCTGTGGCTTGGCCTTCCTGACCTCATCCATATACAACCAGACAATGTCACTATACTCTTCCCAGAATGCCTGTCCCTTCTTCCATTTCCTGTGCAGTCTCTGCTTGCCTTTTAGTTTGACCATTATGACTTGACTCAGACATGGTGGTCTCTTGCCTTCCTTATCTGATTGATTACATGCAGGGATTGAAATTTCTTGCATTCTATGCAAGATCTCCTGTCCTTTACATTAAAGAGGCTTCCATGTTAGGAACTAACTGCAGCTTCACTGTCAATTTCTTTTCTGTGGCCACAAGGAAAAAACGTAAAATGTAAAACTTAGTCTTGAAAATATAAATGAATTAAATACTAGGGTGTAGTTATAATCCAAAAGGTTAATAGACAGCTGTGCCCATTTTGCACTAGATAGAATTTAGGATTTACCTCAAAGGAGTAAATAACAACACTTGCACAGAATTTGGAAGTGAAATGAAAATTATATTTGCAAAAGTAGACTAAATACAAAAGGTAATAAATATATGTATAAATTTATTATATGTATAGATTTATTTGGGCTGTTCCCCCCACACCCCAGACCAAGCCCAAAGGCCATGTTGTGCAGCTTGGATCTTTCTCTCTGTGTCTCCACCGCACTAAGCCTTACCTCCCACACAGCAAACCCAAACAAAGTTAAGCAGAAGAAGGGAAGAAGCAAGAGAGAAAAAGCAAAATGCAGGAGAGAAAAGACCAAAAATAGAGAGAACAAGCTGTTGTTGTCTGATTATTTAGTGATTTGGAGGAGGATGTGATGAGATAAAAATATTTCATAGTGTCTTATGTGCACCCCCCAAGGACTGTCCAGATCCCTGGTACTCTCTAGTACTCTGGAAGACTTTTATTTATTATAGGACACTAATCCTCAATCTATAACAATATAAAAGAATATTTTTGTTTCTTAAAAAAATCACTGCTTTCTGACTATCCAGATGTATTTGCTCATCTGTGCTTCACATGCTGGAGAGAATTCTTGTAATTTGTATTATGCTTGTTATAGAGTACAGTTCTAAATAAGATTTTTTCTTTTCTTTTTTTAAATTGTTTTATCCTTTTTTATGGAAAATCAGAATTACTTTGAAAAATAAAAGTAAGATTTTTACCGGCATTTTCAAATTCCTAGCCTTGTATTAGATTATTCACACATGTATGATATGTATGTTTATAAGTGGACTGATTTGTTTGGGGTTTTTTTGTATCTTAAAATCATAAATTTCAATCAGGAGTTTTTATACAAAATGGAAAAAATAATTCCTATTCAATAAGGCACAGACTAATCTTCAGCTTCTAGTAGCCCTAAAAGAAGCTCAAGAAGAGTTATTCATATGCTTTAACATCTACAATATACATGATTCTTACAGAAAAAATAGACTAAGGCACTAGGAAAATGTAATTTTCTCAAGTCACTATGACAAATGGCTATATATTTGAGTTGGCTGTCACTCTCATCTTCAACTGTATTATTCACATGTGATGGGTTACAGCCAACCTGAAAGTGGGGGTAGGAGGGGTTGTGAGAGCCCTGCTTTCCCTGGAGGGGGGATTTCCCCCTGGGAAACTGAGTTAGTCTGTTCCACTCCCCCTCCCTGTCGAGCAAGCCTATAAAAAAGAAGACACTGCAGCCATTTTCTCTCTTTTGCTTTCTGCCTCACCTGGACAAAAGGACTAAGAGAGTTGCTGCTGGCTTCCTGCTTCTTTGCCACATGGTCAGGCCTGGCCTTTTCTCCCTGCTGCATCTTCAAAGGACTGTTGGTTTTGTATATTCTTCCTATCCATCCTTGATCCTTACCCTTGTGAACCCTTGCTGTTATTGTTTTTTAAATATATATATATATATACGTAAAAATATATTTACCTTTATACCTCTAAACCAATTCCAAATTATTTCTCAGTAGATTTACCTCCACCTTTTTTTTCCTTATCTCCCTTTCTTTCCTTTTTTTCCCTTTCCTTCCCTCTCCCTGTTCTTTCCTCTTCCTTTTTTTCTCTCAATCAGGAGAGAGGAGGGTGGGGAGACAGGGAGGAATCCTCAGTCTTGCCCTCCCATCTGAGTCCTTAAAGCCCAGTTATGGCTCAAGCCACCACAGTATTTTTGGCACTCCAACATGGGGCTTGGAAATTAATATTCTATTTAGAATGTAATACTTTGTTTGAAAGAAAAGGATTGGCAGTAGAGATGTTAATTTTGAAGAATCTGATGTTCCAAGCTTTTACATGGGTGTTTGGCTGGATCTTTTGGACCCATATTTACCAATTAAGAACTTACCACGTGGTGTGGTTAATGATAGAGATGCTGCTTAACTGTACCTCTTGAATTCTTTGAATTTTACTGGCAGTGGTGATTTCTCTAACATAGAAAATTTTCCTGAAGCGAGCTATGAAACTAATGGTGTAGATAAAAATGTCTGTGATGGAAAATTGCCTTACATTAGAATATACTCTATATGCTTAAATATAATCTTTATAGGGACATTTGCTGTGACCATGGTGGGTGGGCATAGTGCTAATCCATTAAGAGCTCTTTGCAGGGGGATAAGGCAGTCTTTTATAAGCTCAAACGACTGGGGGTATGTCTGCTGTGAGCACTTCAAACATTATGTAAACACAAGGAGGGAAGGGTCAGATTGTAGTGAATGCTGCCCAGCAGAAAGGGCCGCCTGATTCAGCCTGAGCACCAGGGACAAGGGTTTGTCCCACCACCAGCACTTCCACACTTAACCCCTGATGCTCCTGCCAATGCCGTTTCTCTAGCACCTGTTACCATGTGCAGGAAAAGGAGACAAAAATCAGCTCCAAACATGGATGGTGAAGAAGGCATCTGCGGGGCCTAGCATTTTGCAGAACCCAGTGGTGGATGAGATCAGGAAAAGATAACTATTACATCTCTGCCCAGTTAAGGAATTAAGGCAAACTCATCTGGATTATGCATGGAAAGAGGGTGAACAAATACTAATCGGGGCCCTGAGATGTTGGGATGAGGGAGTGGACATGGTGGACATGGATAAGAGCAAGGCAAAGCTTTTTGGTTCCCTGACTCATGATGCCGGCCTGGACAAAGAGTTAGCCAAACTTGATGGAACACATACTCTCTGGGCCCAGATCCTCAATGCCATAAAGAGCTGGTACTGCTCAAAAGATGACCTGCCCTGGGCACCAGTTAGATGAACAGCTATGGAACAGGGCATTCAGTATCTGAGACAGATGGCTTTGCTGTAAATAATTTATGGGGATGGTCACCTCCCCTCAGACCCAGATGAAGTGCCTATGAGACAGTCCTTCATAAAGAAACTCACCCAGGGTGCTCCTCAGAAATATGCTTACACATTAGGAGGGATACTCCTGATTGGACGGGGTGGAAGTCCTAAAACTGTCTGTGAGTTTGCTAATGATTTAAAGGAGTATGAGGACAGTGTAAGTCAGAAACCCTTGATCTCAGCCATAGAAACTATGACTAACGACAATATCAAAGAGATTAAGGCCTCCATGTCTGAACTGAAAAAGGGGAACGATACTTCTTTTTCCCCTTCTCCTTCAGAATGGGTCCATGTTTCAGCAATCAGGAATAGGCGACCTTCCCCTAGGAGATCACCCTAAGCCAATTAAGGGATATCAGGGGGGTCTCTGTGGAGGATCCTCTGTGACCATGGAGAAAACATGGACACATGGCATCACCAACCCACCTCTCCCCTCTGGAATAGAGTGTGGGAACAGCAAGGTGGCCACAACGGGGACAACTCGTTTAGGAGAAGGGTTGCCATAGTTCCCAGGAGGGGTCCCTCTTGCTCAAGAGACCCTTCCCCTAGTAACACAGGACTCTGTGACAAGTGTGGACATTGCTGCCTGCATTAGAGCTGCCCTACACCCAGCCAGGTGGAGGCCAGGGACAACAGAGTGTACTGGGATGTCTATGTGAAACGGCCTGGCACTTCAGAAGCCCTGAAGTACTGAGCTCTGGTGGACACAGGGGACCAATGCACCCTGATACCATCGAGATACAAAGGGGTTGAGCCCATAAGCATTCAGGGAATCACTGGGGACTCACAAGATTTAGCTGTATTGCAGGCTGAGATAAGCCTGACTGGGAATGAATGAGGAAAGCACAACACAGAGACTGGTCCAGATGCACCTTGCATTCTTGGTATTGACTTTCTGCAGGAGGGATGCTTCAAGGACCCTAGGGGTCAAAAGTGGGCGTTTGGGGTAGCAGCTGTAGAGACTGCAGGCAAAGAACAGCTGTCTACCACACCTGAGCTGTCAGATGACCCCTCTGTAGTGGGCAGCCATAAGGTGCAGGATTTGAAGTTACCTATTGCCTCTTGCATAGTACATCGCAGGCAATACAGGACCAACAGAGAGTCTCTGCACCCCCTGCACCAACTGATTTGATGACTGGAGAGCCAGAAGGTGATCAGCAAGGCTCACTCCCCCTTCAACAGCCTGATATGGCCAGTGTGGAAGGCAAATGGGGAATGGAGATTGACTGTGGACTACCGTGGCCTGAATGAAGTGATTCCTCTTCTCAGCGCTGCCATGCCAGACATGTTGGAGCTGCAGTACAAGCTGGAATCGAAGGCAGTGAAGTGGTATGCCACAACTGATATTGTTAATGGCTTTCTCTTCATTCCCATTGCAGAAGAAGGCAGGCCACCGTTTGCTTTCACCTGGAGGGGAGTACAGTACCAATGGAATCGGTTGCCTCAAGGCTGGGTCCATAGCTCAACCACCTGCCATGTGGTGAACCAGACTGCCTTAGAGAAAGGTGGAGCCCCTGAGCATCTGCAGTTTATTGATGACATCATTGTATGGGGTGACAAGGCAAAGGAAGTTTACCAGAAGGGTAAGAATAATTGATATCCTGTTGGAGGCTGGCTTTGCTATAAAGAGAAACAAGGTAAAACAGCCTGCCAGGGAGACTCAGTTCCTAGGTGTTCAATGGAAAGATGGCCATTGCCTCATCCCTCAGGAGGTGGTGAACAGAGTAGCCACTATGGTGCAATCCATAAACAAGAAAGAGTGGGGCTTCTGGGCTTCTGGGAAATGCACATTCCTAGGTACAGTCAAATTGTGAAACCTCTCTTCCATGTAACACAGAAGAAAAATGATTTTGTGTGGGGACCTGAGCAGCAGGTAGCACTCGACCAGATAAAACGAGAGGTGGTCCATGCTATGGCTCTGGGACCTGTTCGAACTGGAACAGAGATTAAGAATGTGCTGTACACTGTGGCTGGTGAGAATGGTCCTACGTGGAGCTTGTGGCAGAAGGGTCCTGGTGAAACCAGGGGCAGGCCCCTAGGTTTCTGGAGTAAGGTGTACAAAGGCTCCGAGGCCAACTACACCACAACAGAGAAGGAAATCCTACCTGCCTATGAGGATGTCCAGTTTGCTTCTGAGGTAATTGGGACTGAGTCACCTCTATTTCTAGCTCCAAGGCTTCCAGTCCTGACCTGGATCTTCAAAGGGAGAGGCTCAACCCCACATCATGCCACAGATGCCACCTGGAGTAAGTGGATGGCTCTGATAACTCAGTGAACTCAGATGGGGAGCTTCAAACATCCTGGCATAGTGGAAGTGATCATCAACTGGTCAGAGGGTGTTGACTTTGGAATGCTCTAGAGTGAATGTGACCCCTTGCTGAGGAGGCTCCCCCATATAATGATCTCCCTGACAATGAGAAAGGCTATGCTCTATGTACAGATGGGTCCTACTTGTAGAAAGCAAGTGGAGATGGAAGGCAGCTGTTTGGAGCCCAGCTCTCCTGGTTGGGCATTACCAGGCCCAAACAGATTTCAGTAAGAGCCCCTAAGAAGCAGGGGGAGATAAACAAAAAAAAAACATGCACAGAGACTTGTCCAGACTTGCTTGCAACATAAAGTCAGCAAACCTGTTTGTCAGGTACCCTGACCACTCAATGCTGCACTGATGCTCAGAAGGTGATTGGCTAAGTTTAAAATCACTTTTCTGGCAATGGTCAGTTTTGTTTCAAAAGCAGTTAAACAGAGGCATTCTTTGGTAATCCTTTCCTTTTTATCCTCTTGGCTCCTGCCCGTCTCCTGGTCTGCTGGCCGTGTGCTACTCACCCATCCCCCTCCGGCACTCACCATGCAGTTCCAGTTTTACTTTCAGTTTTGGACAACGTGCTTGGACCCTATTTTACTTTTCCTCGCCTTTACAAAATTATACAGACAACAAAATTCTGGATTATAAATTTTCCTGACTGATGTTCTCAACACCACATCTTGGACTGATCAGAATTTTCCCGACTGAATGTTGCTTCTGTAAGTGATCCTAATTGTTGTCGTCATAAAAGCATATTGGACATTTATTTCCTTCTTTCTGCCTTTGCTCCATCAGGGAGCAAAGAGACCCACCTTGTTACCGAATCAGGAATTGCGGCTCCTCACTCTCCCTTCAACTTTGAGTTTGATATCAGTAGTGTAGTTACTTTAATAAAATCCTTCCTCTACCTAAAGTGCTCATATCATTAGTATTACCAACAGTTTGTGTAAGTAATTCCCCACTGGATAGCCCAACCTAAACAAATTGTAAATAAGTTTATTGATGTTTGGTGTGGAAATTTATTATTAATAAATTTATTAATATCTTTTATTAATTGTTCAATTTATCATCCCATTAGTAGCCTTAATTTCTGATCATTTCACCAAGAGGCAAGTGGCGGAAGCAAGGGATGGAGAAGGCGAATCCAGTCACTATGCAGAGGTAAAAGCTGTCCAGCTGGCCCTGGATGTAGCAGAATGGGAGAACTGGCCAGTGCTGTACCTCTATACTGACTCCTGGATGGTAACAAATGCCTCGTAGGGGGGGCTGAAGGAATGGAGGAGGAAAGGGTGGCAAAGAAAAGGGAAGCCTGTTTGGGCCACTGACCTGTGGCAAAACATCTCTGCCCGACTGGACAGGCTGCCAATAAAGGTACAGCACATCGATGCACACATCCCCAAGAGCAGGCCACTGAGGAACACAAGCGCAACCACCAAGCAGATCTGGCTGCTAAAATCTCCCAAATAGACTTGGACTGGGGATGAGTTGTTCTTAGCTTGTTGGGTCCATAGAATACATAGAATAGAATACATAGAATGAACCAGGTTAGAAGAGACCTTCAAGATCATCGTGTCCAACCCATCAACCAATCCAACACAACCTAAACAACTAACCCATGGCACCAAGCACCCCATCAAGTCTTCTCCTGAAAACCTCCAATGATGGTGACTCCACCACCTCCCCAGGCAGCCCATTCCAATGGGCAATCACTCTTTCTGTATAGAACTTTCTCCTAACATCTAGCCTGAACCTCCCCTGGTGCAGCCTGAGACTGTGTCCTCTTGTCCTGGTACTGGCTGCCTGGGAGAAGAGACCAACATCCGCCTGTCTACAACCTCCCTTCAGGTAGTTGTAGAGAGTGATAAGGTCACCCCTGAGTCTCCTCTTCTCCAGGCTAAGCAACCCCAGCTCCCTCAGCCTCCCCATGACACTTCTGGCCACCAAGGGAGAGATGCCACATACCAGTGGGCCTGGGACAGATCAGTGGACATCCCCATGGAGGCCATCTCACAGGTTATCCATGAGTGTGAAATCTGTGCTGCCTGTAGTGAAGGATGCTTATGGTCAGGATTGTGCCCCAAACATATCTGGAACATACTCCTCTGAGTGTTAACCCTCTTTTTGTTTCCCTCTTCTTTCTGGGGGCAACAGGGGGGATCCTGGCGCCACTGAGTCCAGGTAAACAACCTGGGCATAGCATATACTTACACCATATTTGGTAGGTGTTAGTCCATTGGTTAATCTTGCGTTAGCAACAGAATGCTCATTGGGCCAGTATTCACTGGGGCAAATGGTAAATAGGGGTCGTTTGGTAAACGAGCCCCCCCCCACATCACGTTGGAGCCTGTGAGTGTGTGTGTGCCAGTGCTGCCATAGTCCACCTTGCCCGGGACTCAAGCCAGTGCCCCAAGAGACCTCACGCTCCTTTGCCACCCTCACCAAGCTGCGTGCGGTGCCGTGGACAGTATCCCGTGGGATCAACCACAACACGATCCATTGCTGGAGGAGGAACGCCAGCAGCCCATGTGAGCCAGCATCGCTGACCTGCCACAGCCCCCCTTGAGCGGGAGACCTTTGTGTCCTGGGAGAAGCAGCAGCCACACGGTGCAGCCACGCAGCCAGCGCCATTTCCTGTCTCTGTCTTATGGCACATCCGTGCCACGTTTCTGGACTATAAATATTATTAAGGAGAGATCTCACGAAGTCCTCAGCTTGTAAGTCAAGCCTTTCTTTATAGTTTCCAGTTAAGGTAGCGTTTGGATTTCTCCGAGTGGAGGGTTGCCGGTCACCGACCAACTCCTCCCCCCGCCGCTTTCTGAATTAGTTTCGATTTTAGGTTCTGTGAATTGTTTGATTCAATTGCCCACATTTAAACATTCTGTAAACATTGTTTCACTAACCGGATATTGATACCTGTGAAGGGTGACTGTAAATACCCCGTTACAGAGTTTATAAATAAATTTAACATATATTTTCATTGGTGTATCTGCCGCTCATTTTCTGAGGGCATATTCACGACACTGCCATTAAGCAGGCCAAGCACATGAAGCCTCTGTGGTATGGGAGGAAATGGTTGAAATATAAGAATGGAGAGGCCTGACAGATTGACTACATCACCCTTCCTTGATCTCATGGTGGCAAACAGCTCATAGTGATCATGGTGGAGGCAAGTACAGGGTGGCTGGAAACCTACTCAGTACCTCATGCCACTGATTGCAACACCATTGCCTAGAGAGACATGTCCTGTGGAGACATGGCACCCCCGCAAGGATTGAATTGGACAATGGAACCCCTTCAAGAACCATCTCATAAGGGACTGTGCAAAGGAACATGGCATTGAGTAGATTGACCACATCCCATACCATGCACCAGCTGCAGGAAAGGTCAAGCACTACAATGGCTTGCTAAAGACCACCCTAAAATCCATGGGGGTTGGAACCTCTAGGAACTGGGAAAGACACCTAGCTCAAGCCACTTGGTTAGTGTACAGCAGAGGATCTGTAAATTGAGCTGGTCCTGCCTAGTCCAACCTACTGCAAACAGTGGATGGAGATGGACTTCCTGTGATTTCTGAGAAAAACCTGCTGCGGAAGTTAGTGTGAGTTTCCCCTGCTGCTGGTGGGGGCATACCAACCCGAGGGGTGGTCTCTGCTAATGGCCCTGGTCACACATACTGGGTCATTCTAGAAACTGGGGATATTCAGTGTATCTCACAGCAGAACATGATTCTATCACAGTATCACAGTACAACTAAGGTTGGAAGAGACCTCGAGGATCATCGAGTCCAACCTGTCTCCACAGAGCTCATGACTAGACTGTGGTACCAAGTGCCACGTCCAATCTCCCCTTGAACACCTCCAGGGATGGTGACTCCACCACCTCCCTGGACAGCCCATTCCAATGATGAACGACTTGCTCAGGGAAGAACGTACTCCTCACCTTGAGTCTAAACCTCCCCTGGTGCAGCTTGAGACTGTGTCCCCTTGTTCTGGTGCTAGTTGCCTGGGAGAAGAGACCAACCCCTTCCTGGCCACAACCACCCTTCAGGTAGTTGTAGAGGGCAATGAGGTCACCCCTGAGCCTCCTCTTCTCCAGGCTAAACAATCCCAGCTCCCTCAGCCTCTCCTCATAGCACTTGTACTCAAGGCCTCTCCCTAGCCTTGTTGCCCTTCTCTGGACACCTTCAAGTGTCTTGATGTCCTTCTTAAACTGAGGGGCCCAGAACTGGACACAGTACTCAAGGTGTGGCCTAACCAATGCAGAGTACAGGGGCACAATGACTTCCTTGCTCATGCTGGCGACACTATTCCTGATGCAGGCCAGGATGCCATTGTCCTTCCTGGTCACCTGGGCACACTGCTGGCTCATGTTTAGGCAGCTGTCAATCAGCACCCCCAGGTTCCTCTCTGTTTGGGAGCTCTCCAGCCACTCTGATTCCAACCTGTAGCTCTGCATGGGGTTGCTGTGGCCAAAGTGCAGCGCCCGGCACTTGGACTTGTTAAATGCCATGCCATTGGACTCTGCCCATCTGTCCAGTCGGTCGAGGTCCCTCTGCAGAGCCTTTCTACCCTCTAACTGACCAACATCTGTTCCTAACTTGGTTTCATCTGCAAATTTGCTAATGACTGACTCAATCCCCTCATCCATATCATCAATAAAGATGTTAAAGAGGATGGGGCCCAGCACTGACCCCTGGAGGACACCACTGGTGACTGGCCACCAGCTGGATGTGGCACCATTCACCACCACTCTCTGGGCTTGGCCCTCCAGCCCGTTCCTAACCCAGCACAGAGTGCTGCGGTCCAAGCCACGAGCTGACAGCTTAGACAGCAGTTTGCTGTGGGGGATGGTGTCAAAGGCCTTGCTGAAGTCCAGGTAGACCACATCCACAGGCTTCCCCACGTCCACCAGACAGGTCACCTGATCATAGAAGGAGATCTGATTGGAGAGGCAGGACCTGCCCTTCCTAAATCCATGTTGGCTGGACCTGAGCCCTTGGCCCTCCTTCAGTTGCGCAGATATTGTCGCCAGGATAATCTGCTCCATCACTTTCCCTGGCACTGAGGTCAGGCTGACTGGCCTGGAGTTTCCAGGTTCCTCCATCCAACCCTTCTTGTAGATGAGGACCACACCGGCCAATTTCCAGTCATCTGGGACGTCTCCATTGAGCCAGGACTGGAGGAAAATGATGGAGAGCAGCTTGGCCAGCTCATCTGCCAGGTCTCTCAGCACCCTAGGATGGATCCCATCCAGTCCCATGGACCTGTGAGTGTCCAAGTGGCTCAGCAGGTCCCTCATGGATTTCCGGGGCATCACACTGCTCCCCGACCCCATTGCCCAATTCTGGCTGACATGGGATAAACTCAGAGGGGGCAATGCAGATCAATGTAATATAGTCACCGTATAATAGTTATAAGTTGTTCACAGTTTTTTCTCTCCTGTCTTAATACCAGCCTAGCGTCCAGGACTCAACATCAACACACCGCACACCAATCCAGAGAGCTCCTGCATCTTCTCACCTGCACTTGTTCCTGATGCCCCACATCAAAATACTGTTCCTCTTTCCCTGCAGTAAGGCACTGTTCCCAGTTTTTTTCTTTCCCTTTCAAAGACAGACTGTTTTCCTGGTTCCTGATTCTTCTCCACATCCCTGCCCAGTTCAGGCACTACCTACATTGACCAGCACCAGCGAGGGATAGACTGCCCTAAGAGAGAGACAGCCAGGATAAGGAATGACTTGCATCAAGGATTCTGATACCACATATCACCATTGGATAAAGGAACTGACAAGAGAGTGGAAGTGGAACAGAGGGATAGACTGTGATGGGTTACACCCATCTGGAAAGTGGGGGGGAGGGGTTGTAACAGCCGAGCTCTCCCTGGAGAGGGGGTTTCCCCCTGGGAAACTGAGTTAGTCTGTTCCACTCCCCCTCCTTGTCCAGCAAGCCTATAAAGAGGAAGACACTGCAGCTGTTTGCACTCTTTTGCTTTCTGCCTCTCTGGGATGAAAGGACTAAGAGACTTGCTGCTGGTTTCCTGGTTCTCTGCCCTATGGTCGGGCCTGGTCTTTCTCTCTGCTGCATTTTCAAAGGACTGTTGGTTTTGTATATTCTCCCTATTCATCCTTGTACCATAACTTTGTGAACCCTTCCTGTTATTGTGTTATATATATATATACACACATATTGTTTAAAGAAAATTTTAATTTTATACTTCCAAACCAACTCCAAATTAAGGCTCAAGTCACCACATCACACTACATCAGGAATTAAAACGTCATTTCTAATGTGAAGGACCTTCAGCAAATTATATTAATTTAGAGCTGCCCAGAGATCATGGATTAAGTCTAGGTAATTAACGACAAAGGGTTAACACTACATTGGACTACATGAGAACTCAAACAAAAACTGATCATCTCTTCTCAGAATATACCTTCTAACAAAAATTAATCTGAGATCACAGCCCTTTTATAAATAACTGTATAGCTATTCCTACTAGTTAGTGAACATTTACATTGTTATATTTTAACAGTCAAAACTAGGATTCCCCTAAGTTACCCAGGATCCTGAGGATGCATTCTTGAAGTATATATTAGCTATAAAATGTGGATATGAATCTGCCTTTCTGCCTTTTCATTGGAATTTGCAGTGTTGTGAGGCAATGAACATGAGACCAATTAAAAGCAAAGATACAATGCAGCAGAAAATACATGGTGCTGATTATAGAAAAATTGCACTTAGAAATATTTGTATATTTTGTTTCTTCTTCCAGGTTAGTTTTTTAAGAAATCTTGTGGCAATCAACTAAAACAATTTGTACTAGTAAATGAAACAAACATATAGAATCATAGCATCATAGAGTCAATAAAGTTGGAAGAGATCTCAAGGATCATCAAGTCCAACCTGTTACCCAAGACCTCATGACTACTAAACCACAGCACCAAGTGTCACGTCCAATCCCCTCTTGAATACCTCCAGGGACAGTGACTCCATCACCTCTCTGGGCAGCCCATTCAATGGCTAACAACTCACTTTGTGAAGAAATCTCTCCTCACCTTGAGCCTAAACTTCCCCTGGCACAGCTTGAGACTATGTCCTCTTGTTCTGGTGCTGGTTGCCTGGGAGAAGAGACCAATCTGTCCTGGCTACAGCCATCTTTCAGGTAGTTGTAGACTACCTCAGGTCTCCACTGATCCTCCTCTTCTTCAGGCTAAACAATCGCAGCTCCCTCAACCTCTCCCCATAGGGCTTGTGCTGGAGGCCTCTCACCAGCCTTGTTGCCCGTCTCTGGACACATTCAAGAGTCTCAATGTCCTTCTTAAATTGGGGGGCCCAGAACTGGACACCGGACTCAAGGTGTGACCTAACCAGTGCTGAGTACAGGAGCAGAATGACTTCCCTGCTCCTGCTGCTCACACTATTCATGATGTAGGCCAGGATGTCATTGGCCTTCTTGGCCACCTGGGCACACTGATGGCTCATGTTCAGCCTACTATTGACCGGAACCCTCAGGTCCCTTTCTGTTTGGCTGCTCTTCAGCCACTCTGACCCCAGCCAGTAGTACTTCATGGGATTGTTGTAGCCACAGTGCAACATCCAACACTTGGAGTTGATGAATGTCATCAAGTTGGACTCTGCCCATCTGTCCAGACCATCAAGGTCCCTCTGCAGAGCCCTTCTACCCTCTAACAGATCAACATCTGCTCCCAACTTGGTGTCGTCTGCAAATTTGCTGATGTCTGACTCAATCCCCTCATCCAGATCATCAATAAAGATCTTGAACTGGATCAGGCCCAACACTGATCCCTGGGAGACATCACTAGTGACTGGCCGGCAGCTGGATGTGGCACCATTCGCCACCACTCTCTGCGCATGGCCCTCCTAACCCAGCACAGAGTGCTGCTGTCAAAGGCACGGGCTGTCAACTTGGCCAGGAGTTTGCTGTGGGGAATGGTACCAAAGGCCTTGCTGAAGTCTGGGTAGACTACAACAACAGCCTTCCCCACATCCACCAGGTGGGTCACCTGATCATAGAAGGAGATCAGGTTGGTTAGGCAGGACCTGCCCTTCCTAAATCCATGCTGGCTATGTCTGATCCCTCGCTATTCTGCAAGTATTCTGTGATTGCCACCAAGATGATCTGCTCCATAATTTTCCCTGTCACTGAGGTCAAGCTGAGAAGCCTGCAGTATCCATGTTCCTCCACCTGGCCCTTCTTGTAGATGGGCATCACATTGGCCAGTTTCCAGTTATCTGGGACCTCTCCAGTGATGCAGGACTGCTGGGAAATGATGGAGAGAGGCTTTGCAAGCTCTGCCAGCTCTCTCAGCACCCTAATTTAGATCCCATCTGGTCTCATGGACTTGTGAGTATCCAAGTGGCTGAGTAAGTCCCTAACTGCTTCCTTGTGGATTTCAGGTGGACTATACTGCTCCCTGATACCATCTACCAGTTCAGGAGGCCAGTTATCCTGGAGTCCTCCTGCCTTGTTTTTGAAAATGGAAGCAAAGAAGGTATTTAGAACCTCAGCATTTTCCGCCAGGGGAGGTTCAGGCTGGATGTTAGGAAAAAGTTCTATACAGAAAGAGTGATTGCCCATTGGAATGGGCTGCCTGAGGAGGCGGTAGAGTCGCCATCACTGGAGGTTTTCAGGAGAAGACTTGATGGGATGCTTGGTGCCGTGGGTTAGTTGTTTGGGTGGTGTTGGATTGGTTGATGGGTTGGATGCGATGATCTTGAAGGTCTCTTCCAACCTGGTTTATTCTATGTATTCTATGTATTCTCATTGTTAGTTAAAGTGTTACCTTCCAGGTCCAATAAGGAGTGGAGGTTCTTGTTCCCCTCTTTTTAGCATTAATATATTTATAAAAATGCTTTTTATTATCTTTCACAGAAGTGGCCAGCTTAAGTTCTAACTGGGCTTTTGCCTCTCTAGTTTTTCTCCTACCTGATCTAATAACATCCTTAACCACATCATGAGTTGCCTCCTCCCCTTTCCAAAGGTGATACATCCTCTTTTTTTCCCTTAATTCCTTCAAGAGCAGTTTGTTCATCCAGGCTGGTCACCTTCCTGATCAGGTCATCTTTCAGAACGTGGGAACTGCCAGTTCCTGTAATTTCAGCGGGAAGCTCTCTCGGGAACACACCGTGACCAGCATCCTCTGAGGGCACTAACTGCTTTCCTTTTCAGCCTATGGAAACGGCAGGACCCTGGTGGTCTCACAGCACTCAGCAAGAATTGGTGCTGCCATCTTCCCATGTGCCTGCTGCTCGGGAATGCTGTGTCACCAGCGGTGCATTTAAAAGCGCAGCGGCAGCTCGTGGGAGCTTTCATTTCAGCCCATGTGCTCTCGCTCGGCCGCAGCCAGACGGACGTGCTGCCGCACATTTTCTGATTTTTTGTCCAATAGGTCATGTGGCCAGGGCTAGGTAGGGTGGTAACTTGTCGCAATAACTTCTTCAAAAAACCAGTCTCAACTCAGACTGGGGTGGAACGTAAGCAGGTAGGTAGGTGTCATAAGCGAGAGGTAGGTGTCCAGGCATCTGGCTGCATAGGGTTCTGGAGCCTGGCACTTGATATGCAGGGTAGTGGGGACAACTGGATTAGGTGTGAGCAGATCGACTGTCTGCTTAACCTGGTGGCCAGACTGAAGGACGAGGTTGCTAGACTTAGAAATGTAAGGGATTGTAGAAGGGTGACCTCACCTTCCCCACTGCCCTTGGAGAACAAGTATGGGGCACTGGAGGTTGAGGGTGAGGTGATTCTGGTGCTGGAGGACACACCATCTGAGGTTTTCCCTGAGGCTAAACAGCCTAAGGTAAAACAGCCTGAGCTTAAACAGCCTTCCCCCGGCACCATAACTTGCTCCCTTAAAAAAAAAGAGGAGGGTAATTGTTATTGGTGATTCCCTCCTGAGGAGAACAGAAGTCCCGATATGTCAGACCCTTCTCACAGGGAAGTTTGTTTCCTTCTGGGAGCTCAAGTTAGAGATGTTACCAGAAGGCTGCCTAGTCTGGTGCAGCCCTCTGACTACTATCCCTTAATACTTATGCAGTTAGGGAATGATGATGTTACAACCAGAACTCCCAGGGCTATCAAAAATGACTTCAAGGCCCTGGGAGAACTGGTTGAGGGGTCAGGTGCACAATTAATTTTTTCCTCAATACCCTTAGTTGCAGGAGGAAATACCAGAAGGAACAGGTCAGCAGCTATAATCAACAAGTGGCTTAGAGGCTGGTGCAGTCAAAAGAATTTCAGGCTTTTGATCTTGGAGAACTTTCTACTGCACCAGGTCAGCTGGCGACAGATTGAGTACATCTGTCCCAGAGGAGGGGAAAGATCAGAGTGTACAAGAATGGCCTGTCCCCCAAAGGGAAAAAGATTCTGGGAAGGGAATTGGCAGGTCTCATTGATAGGGCTTTAAACTAGATTTGAAGGGGGAAGGGGCTGGAACCAGTCCCCCCAGGCAGGAGTGTGAGGGTGGTAAGCTGGAGTCAGGGGAGAAACCAGCAGCCCAGCTGAAGTGCATGTACACTAATGCACGCAGCATGGGTAACAAACAAGAGGAGATGGAAGCCTTGTTGCAGCAGGAAAGTTATGATGTAGTTGCCATCACAGAGACGTGGTGGGATGACTCACATGACTGAAGTGCTGCAATTGACGGCTACAGGCTCTTCAGGAGAGACAGTCTAGGAAGAAGGGGTAGACAGGTGGCCCTGTACATCAGGGAGGCACTATATGCCATTGAGATGGAGATCAGGGACAATCAGGTTGAGTGCTTGTGGGTAAGAATTAGAGGGAAGACCGGCAGGGCAGACGTCCTGGTTGGAGTCTGTTATAGACCACCCAACCAGAATGAAGATGTTGATGAGTCATTCCATAGGCAGCTCAAGGCTGTCTCAAGATTGCCTGACCTTGTTCTCATGGGAGACTTCAACCTGCCTGATATCTGCTGGGATCTCAACACAGCAGAGAGGAGGCAGTCTAGGAGGTTCTTAGAGTGCATAGAGGACAGCTTCTTATCCCAGGTGCTGCGTGAGCCTACCAGGGGTAAGGCTATGCTTGACCTCCTCTTCACCACTAAGGAAGGGCTGGTGGGTGATGTTGTGGTCAGAGGGTGTTTAGGGGCCAGTGACCACGAGATAATTGAATTTTCAGTATTCAGTAAAGCTAAGAGGGGCAGCAAGAAGACCTCCACTCTGGACTTCCAGAAGGCAGACTTCAGGTTGCTCAAGGAACTAACTCAGGAGGTTCCTTGGGAAACAGCCCTTAAAAACTAAGGGGTCCAGGAGAGCTGGACCTACTTCAAGGAAGAACTCTTGAAGGTGCAGGAACAGGCTGTGCCAATGTGCTGGAAGATGATGCGCTGGAGCAGACGTCCAGCCTGGATGGGCAATGAACTTCTGAAAGAACTAAGGGAAAAAAAATAGGGTGCACCATCTTTAGAAAAAGGATGAGGCAACCCACAGGATGTTTAAGGATGTTGCTAGGTCCTGTAGGAAGAAAATTAGGGAGGCAAAAGTACATTTGGAGTTTATACTGGCTTCTGCTGTGAAGGACAACAAAAAGTCCTTCTACAAATATATTAATAGCAAAAGGAAGGGCAAGGACAACCTCCACTCCTTGGTGGACATGGAGGGGAACATTGTAACAAAGGATGAGGAAAAGGCAGAGGTACTTAACACCTTTGTCTCAATTTTTACAAGCAGGACAGAATGTCTTCCAGACAGCTGGCCTGCAGAGCTGGCAGAAGGAGCCAGGGAGCAGCATAGTTTTCCTATGTTCCAGGAGGAGGGGGTAGTTAGAGATCTCCTCAACTGCTTGGATCCCCACAAGTCTAATGGGGCCAGATGGGATCCATCCTAGGGTGCTGAGAGAGCTGGCAGATGAGCTGGCCAAGCCACTATCCATCATTTTTCAGCAGTCCTGGCTCACTGGAGAAGTCCCAGATGATTGGAAGCTGGCCAACATTGTGCTTATCCACAAGAAGGGCCGGTTGGATGAGCCAGGGAATTATAGGCCTGTGTGACCGTTTGAGGCAGTGCCTTTAAGAAAGGGGCACACTGGCTAAATGTTTATAAAATATTTTGGTATTCTAAATGAATTTCATTGGTAGAATTGTGGGAGGTTAGATTGTTAGACCCAGCGCGGCTGGGACTTTCTCTCAGTCTTCCTTTCTTCGCTTCTGGGCTTCTTGGCAAGAGATAAGAACTAACTACCTCCCTATGCTGAGGCCTCTGCTGTACTAACTCCCCTTTTTTCTCTTCTTCTACCTCTTTGGGGGAGAAGGGAGGTAGGGGGGTGAAGGGGGCACAGGGGGAAGCCCCCTCTGTTGGGGGTCTGATTTCTGACTGTGTTTATTTGCTGTATATTCCTGTATATATTGTAAAATACCTGTATTTGTTGTGTTACATATAATCTGTTTCCTTGTGAAATATACTCATTTCTCCGACTGAGTTTTAGCCGCGGTTTCTTTCTCAGTGGGGGAGGGAAAGCAGAGCCTTTCCTTTCAAACCACCACAGCCTGTCAGCCTAACCTCAGTGCCAGGAAAGATTATGGAACAGGTCATCTTGAGTGCAATCACACAGCACTTACAGGATGGCCAAGGCTTCAGGTCCAGCCAGCGTGGATTTAGGAAGGGCAGGTCCTGCCTGACCAATCTGATCTCCTTCTATGATCAGGTGACCCGCCTGGTGGATGTGGGGAGGCCTGTGGATGTAGTCTACCCAGACCTCAGCAAGGCCTTTGACACCGTCCCCCACGGCAAACTCCTGGCCAAGCTGTCAGCCCATGGCTTGGATGGGAGCACACTGCGATGGATTAGGAACTGGCTGGAGGGCCGAGCCCATAGAGTGATAGTAAATGGCACCAATAGTGGTGTGGCCCAGGGATCAGTGCTGTGCCCCATGCTCTTTAACATCTTTATTGATGATCTGGATGAGGGCATTGAGTCCATCATCAGTAAATTTGCAGATGACACCAAGCTGGGGGCAGGAGTTGATCTGCTGGAGGGTAGTGGGGCTCTCCAGAGGGAACTCGACAAGCTGGACAGGTGGGCATAATCCAATGGCATGAGATTTAACACATCCAAGTGGTGGGTTCTGCACATTGGCCACAGCAACCCTATGCAATGCTACAGGCTGGGGTCAGAGTGGCTGGAGAATGGCCAGGCTGGAGAATGGTAGGCTGAACAGGAGCCTGCATTGTGCCCAGGCAACTAGGAGGGCCAATGGCATCCTGGCCTGTATCAGGAACAGTATGGCCAGCAGGCACAGGGAGGTCATTCTCCCCCTGTACTCTGCACTGGTTAGGCCACACCTTGAGTCCTGTGTCCTGTTCTGGGCCCCTCAGTTTAAGAAGGATGTTGACTTGCTGGAGCATGTCCAGAGAAGGGCAATGAAATTGGTGAGGGGTTTGGAACATAAGCCCTATGAGGAGAAACTGAGGGAGCTGGGGTTGCTTAGCCTGGAGAAGAGGAAACTCAGGGCTGACCTTATTGCTCTCTACAACTACGTGAAGGGGGGTTGTAGACAGGTGAATGTTAGTCTCTTCTCCCAGGCAGCCAGCACTAGAACAAGAGGACACAGTCTTAAGCTGTGCCGGGGAGGATTTAGGCTGGATGTTAGGAAGAAGTTCTCTATAGAGCAAGTGATTGCCCTTTGGAATGGGCTGCCCAAGGAGGCGGTGGAGTCACCATCACTGGAGGTATTCAGGAGGTGACTTGATAGGATGCTTGGTTGCATGGTTTAGTTGATTAGGTGGTGTTGGTTGATAGGTTGGACATGATGGTATTGAAGGTCTCTTCCAACCTGGTTTATTCTGTTCTATTCTATTCTATTCTGCTTTAATGACCTCCTGTTTGAAGTAGGCCCAACCATCCTAGACCCCTTGGCTCTTAAGGGCTGCTACCCAGAGTACTTTTTGAATAAGTTGCTTAAACAAGCTGAAGTTTACCCTCAGGAAGTCCAAAGTGAGGGTTCTGTTACTGCGTCTCCTTATCTCCCTGCATATTTGAAATTCCACTATCTCATGATCACTGCACCCTAGACAGCCTCCTACCGTCACATCTCCCACCAGCCCTTCTCTATTTGTGAATAACAGGTCAAGCAGAGCCTGACCCCTGGTAGGCTCACTTAACATCTGCATCTGGTATCTGTCCTCCATATGCTCTAGGAACCTTCTGGACTGCCTCCTCTCTGCTGAATTAAGTTCCCAGCAGATGTCTGGCAGGTTAAAGTCACCCACTAGGAGAAGATCTGATGATCTTGAGACAGCCTCCGGTTGCTTATAGAATATTTAACCTGCCTCCTTATCCTGGTTGGGTGGTCTATAACAGACTCCAATCAGGAAATCAGTTTTGTTAAACCTCCCTCTGATTTTAACCCACAGGAACTCAATTCTTTCATCCAAAACCTCAAGTTCTGAGGCATCTAGTGATTCCCTAATGTACAGGGTCACCCCTCCTCCTCTTCTCCCTAGCCTGTCTCTCCTAAAGAGCCTGTAATCACCCAGTGCAGTACTCCAATTATGTGAATCATTCCACTATGTTTCTGTAATAGCAACTATATCATAGCCTTCCTGGTGGACCAAGACTTCCAGTTCCTCTTGTTTGTTACCCATACTGCGTGCATTGGTGTACATTCACTTCAGGTGGGCTGCTGATTTCTCAATTTACCCTAATTTATGTTCCACTCTCTCCTATCTGGAGAGACTGGTTTCCTCACCCACACCCTTCCGAACTAGTTTAAAGCCCTCCTAATGAGCCCTGCCAACCCCAAAACTAGAACCCTCCTGCCCTTTCTAGATAAATTCACCCCATCAAGGTCCAGCAGGTCAGGAGCAGTAAATGTTTCCCCTTGATCAAAGAACCCAAAATTCCACTGGCAGCACCATCTCTTGAGCCAACTGTTGATGCTGTGGGTTCTCCTGTTCCTCTCAGTGTACACCGCTGCCACTGAGAGAACTGAGCAGAACACCACTTGAGCTCCTGCCCCATCAATCAATTGGCAAGGGCCTTGAATTCCTTTTTAATCATCCTGATGCCCTTCTTATCAATCTCATCACTTCCGTCTTGGATTACCAGCAATGGGTAATAGTCAGAGGGCTGGATTACTTTTGGGAGTCTCTTTATGATGTTCCTTATCTGGGCCCCAGGTAGGCAGCAGATGTCCCTATGAGATGGGTCAGGAAGACATATGGGTCCCTCTGTTCCACTCAGGAGTGCGTATCGAACAACTCTAACTCCTCTCTTGTTCTTTATGGTGCTGGTCCTTATAGTTGGTGGGGACACATTTATCTGCAGATTTACAGGTAACACATTCATGTGCCTATGGGCAGATGCAAGCATCTTACAGAAATGATTTCTAATTATCACTGCCTGCTGCAACATGGCATATAGCGTCCATGAAGATAACACAGATTGCCTGTAGTCATATATGTCTGAAGTGTTTAATACCTAGATTTTGTAGCTGTATCTATGAATCATAGCTGAAGTTGAGATTTCTGGGGTTTATCATTGAAATGGTCTAGTTTGAGTTCTTACCTGCAAGAAACATAGATTGTTGTTCTATGATTTTGACTTCTCCTTTTTTTCCCACCTAGATTTATTCCCCACTTCTGTCCCAAATATATACATATAAGCAAATTCAACAATCTCAAAAAATAAAATGAAAAAAACAAGGTCTTCAGAGTGCAGATTTTTCTTGATAGTATTTCTTTTTTGTTGTTTGTTTTCCAGTTGTTCCCCTTCCTCACCCTCCTGCCCTAGTTTCTCCTACTTACAGTTTCTTTGTCTTACAATCACATAGGGAAATTCTGCCAGACTGTGTTTTACCTCTACAAAATATTGATGATTACAATCTATTTCATGAAAAGTCTACTGAGACAGGTTGGACTCAATGATCATTGGGGTCTCTTCCAACCTTAGTGTGATACTGTGATACCAGTTAAACCACTATACATAAGCACAATATATGTAATGAATTTATTTTTTTAAATAGTAGTTTGTATTAAAATTTGTAATTTGCATTTCTGATCCTTTAGCCTGTATATAGTATTTACACAGAAACTGAAAAATAAATGTAAACAATTTATCACTTCAGTCAAGTTACAGAGAATTCTATTTATGTCATTTTAAACTTTGTCTTTACATCAAGGATACCATGGTTAAACTAAAGATTTCAAGAGGTTTTTCCTACTTTTATTCAGTTTCTTCTAGTCATTAAAATTCTATCTTCTTCTACTCATTAAAATTACATTTTTAACACGTGCCCTTGTTATTCACATCTTCTAATATTATTCACAACACCCACTCAATTACCCATACTTAGCAAATCTAAATGAAATCAATATCTATCAAATGGAATCATGCTCTTCCTGTACTTTATTTCTCAGTCTTAATCACATTATTTTTATTCGTCCTGTAAAAGCAATATTTTATGCACTTTCAGTACCTTTTATTAACAGTAGTTTTAAAACTACAGAAATTTCTTCCTACTGTGCATTCTAGAAATGTTCTTAGTGAGTTCATGCTAGTCGAGTTGTCACCTAAACCCACTTCTTCATACTAAACCAGATAGCTGGTGTCCCATAGAAGATAGTGGATCAACTTCCATCTGCAGACCTAGTCTATGTTGTTTCTAGACACTTTGCTAAGAGATGTACTTTGTGTGGCAGAGCATTCCTACTGTCTTCACAAGAATCATTATCAAAAATAATAATTTACACTCTCCCATATAATTAGGCCATGCCATTTCAAAAGGAAGAAGGTAAAGGAATCAGTGTTCCAATCTTGCATGGCACATGAAGATCTCTGTGAGCTTGTGTTGTGTTTTATGCCCGGTAACTACTCAACATGTACCAGCAAGATGGGTTTATCACAGAATCACACAGATTGTTAGAGGCAGGAAAGGACCTTGGGAGATCATCTAGTCTAATTCCCCTGCCAGAGCAGGAGCACCTATACCAGATTGCACACAAATGCATCCAGGCATGTTTCAAATATCTCCAGGAAGGCAGATTCCACAACCCTCCTGGGCAGCCTGTTGCAATGTCCTATCACCCTCACAGTGAAAAAGATTTTCCTCATGTTTACATGGAACTTCCTATGCCTCAGCTTCCCCCATTGCCCCTTGTCCTGTCATTGGGCATCACCAAGAAGAGCCTGGCTCCATCCTCTTGACACTCACCCTATATATATTTATAAACATTTATGAGGTCTCCTCTTACAGTCTTCTTCTACAAGCTAAAGAGACTCAGCTCCTTCAGTATCTCCTCATAAAGGAGATCTTCCACTCCCTTAGTTATTTTTGTGGCTCTGAAATGGACTCTTTCAAGCAGTTCCCTATCCTTCTTGAACTGAGGGGCCCAGAACTGGATGTAGTATTCCAGATGTGGCCTCGCCAGGGCAGAATAGAGGGAGAGGAGAACCTCTCTTGGCCTAGTAACCACACTCCTTTTATTAAACCCCAGAATGGCATTGGTCTTCTTGGCCACAAGAGCACACCGCTGGCTCATGGTCAACCTTCCATCCACTAGGACCCCAGGACCTTTTCCCCTTCTCTGCTCTCCAACACATCAGTCCCTAACCTATATATATGGGATTGTTCTTTCCCAGGTGCAAGACTCTAAGCTTGCCTTTGTTGAATTTCATCACATTTCTCCTTGCCCAACTCTCCAGCTTGTCTAAGTCCTGCTGAATGGCAGCACAACCTTTCAATATGTCAGCCACTCCACCCAGTTTTGTGTCATCAGCAAACTTGCTGACTGTGCACTCTGTGCCCTCATCCAGGGTGTTGATGAATGAATTAAATAATACTGGTCCCAGTACTGACTGCTGAGGGACTTCACTGGATACAGGCCTCCAAATAGATTCCATCCCACTGACCATAACTCTCTGACTTCTTTCTTTCAACTGTAGCACCACAGGGTCACTGTGGTGACATGAGCATGGCTTCCAAGCCAAAATGTTCCCAAGTGAAGAATTTTATTGCGAAGACCAGCAAAGTCTTTTCTTGCGTTACACAGTTAACTTACATCTTTTTCTAATGCAGTGTTGTCACACTCTAATTGGTTACATTTCTACTGACATGCACTCAAGCAAAGCACACAATAGGTTAATGCTAGCAAACAAGCTTCTTAACATATCCAGCCAAATCCTGCCTGGTCTCTCTCTCTCAGTTACTGATAAGTGCACGTTTCTAACTCAAAGACAAAACATAGGTGTTCCAAAGCTATCCAAATACAACCCTTTCCCTACATTTAACCAGTTCACAATTCACCTCACCTGATTACCCAGACCAGACTTCCTCAGCTTAGCCATAAAGACACTGTGGGAGACAATGTCAAATACTTCACTGAGGATAAATTAACATTAATGGTAGGAATTACTGGGGGAAATCCTGCTCTTATCAGATGAGTCCACTTGGATGACATGGTAAAGGAAAGCACAGCAAGCAGTTCCAGACAGTTTCTTGTCAATAGGAGTCATTAGGGACGGTCAACATGGTTTCACCAAGGGGAAGTTATGCTTGATCAACCCGAATGCCTTTCATGAGGCCATATACAGGTGGACAGACAACAACAGAGCAGTGGATGTGGTTTGTGTTGATTTCAGTAAAGCATTTGACGCTGCCTCCCACAGCATCCTTGAAGCTAAAGTGTATTCTGGATGATCAGGTAGTGAGGGGGATTGTGAACTGGTTGAAGGAATCAGAGTGTTTTGGTCAGTGGGACAGAGTCTAGTTTCAGGCTACCTAGTTTCCTAACTACCTACAACTTTAAAGAAAGAAACAAACTTTTTCAAAGAAGGTGATAGTTAGATGGACACAACTGATGACTAATACATAGAATACAGAGAATAAACCAGGTTGGAAGAGACCTTCAAGATCGTCGCGTCCAACCCATCAACCAATCCAACCCCAGCCAAACAACTAACCCACAGCACCAAGCACCGCATCAAGTCTTCTCCTGAAAACCTCCAGTGATGGCGACTCCACCACTTCCCCAGGCAGCCCATTCCAATGGGCAATCACTCTCTCTGTATAGAACTTTTTCCTAACATTTACCCTGAACCTCCCCTGGTGCAGCCTGAGACTGTATCCTCTTGTTCTGGTACTGGCCGCCTGGGAGAAGAGACCAACATCCGTCTGTCTACAACCTCCCTTCAGGTAGTTGTAGAGAGTGATAAGGTCACCCCTGAGTCTCATCTTCTCCAGGCTAAGCAACCCCAGCTCCCTCAGCCTCTCCTCGTAGGGCTTGTGTTCCAAACACCTCATCAACTTTGTTGCTCTTCTCTGGACTCGTTCCAGGAAGTCAACATCCTTCCTAAACTGAGGGGCCCAGAACTGGACACAGTACACGAGGTGCGGCCTAACCAGTTGTTGCAGTTTGAGCTGGGTGCCCCCCTGGTGTGTTCATTTCCTGTGTCCACAAGTCCAGCCCAGAGGGATGGACGCAGGAAATTGTATTTCCTACCATAATTCTTTGCACCACTATAAGATCCAGTGCGGAGTCTAGCACTGTCTCTTTTTCTTCCTCCTCCACCAGCCGGTAACTGGAGGAGATGTCTCCTGGCTTTGGGCCTGGCTAGGCCCAAGGCCACGGGGGGATGGGCAGTCTCAGGCCTGGCCAGCTGAGACTAGCCTAGTAAAGGGAGGGGGAAGAAGGAGCCCTGGGGGTCTCGAGTGTACCCTCAGGTGGGAATGGGATGGGATACCTCTGGGTTTGCTTTGGGATCTTTCTTTGTCACTGTGCTTTGGGTTTTCTGTAACATTCACTGCTTTCTATTTAAACTTTCATCACTTTTGCAATCCGTTTGTCTGAGTGTTTTATTCCTGCCCGTGGTGGGGAGAGAGGGGGCTGCCTCAACCCAGCACATTCTTGGTAGCAGAGGATGGTTGTTGTGGGGAGGGGGTCTGCCTCTAAACCCACCACACCAGTGTAGTGTACAGGAACAGAATGACCTCCCTGCTCCAGCTGGCCACACTGTTCCTGATGCAGGCCAGGATGCCATTGGCCCTCTTAGCTGCCTGGGCACACGGCAGGCTCATGTTCAGTCTACCGTCAACCAGCACCCCCAGGTCCCTCTCAGCCTGACTGCTCTCCAGCCACTCTAACCCCAACCTGGAGCTCTGCATGGGGTTATTGTGGCCAATGTGCAGAACCCAGCACTTGGATGTGTTAAATCTCACGCCGTTGGACTCTGCCCATCTGTCCAGCCTGTTGAGGTCCCTCTGCAGAGCCTCTCTACTCTCCAGCAGATCAACTCCTGACCCCAGCTTGGTGTCGTCAGCAAATTTACTGATGATGGACTCAATGCCCTCGTCCAGATCATCAATAAAGATGTTAAAGAGCATGGGGCCCAGTACTGATCCCTGGGGCACACCACTAGTGACTGGCCGCCAGCTGGATGTGCCACCATTCACCACCACTCTCTGGGCTCGGCCCTCCAGCCAGTTCCTAACCCATCGCAGTGTGCTCCCATCCAAGCCATGGGCTGACAGCTTGGCCAGGAGTTTGCTATGGGGAACGGTGTCAAAAAGGCCTTGCTGAGGTCCAGGTAGACTACATTGACAGGCCTCCCCACATCCACCAGGCGGGTCACCTGATCATAGAAGGAGATCAGGTTGGTCAGTCAGGACCTGCCCTTCCTAAATCCATGCTGGCTGAGCCTGATCCCTTGGCCATCCTCTAAGTGCTGTGTGATTGCACTCAGGATGACCTGTTCCATAATCTTTCCTGGCACTGAGGTCAGGCTGACAGGCCTGTAATTCCCTGGCTCATCCAACTGGACCTTCTTGTGGATGGGTACCACGTTGGCCAGCTTCCAGTCATCTGGGATCTTTCCAGTGATAATAATCACAAAGGATCCTGCTGGGGAAAGGCAACAAGTACATTTGCATATGTTTTTGAAAAGAGATTTATGATAATGTTTGCACTGACATACCTTTAACTTATTTATGTGGTTTACTTTGACAATGAGATAAATTTACTTCCTACTCTTGATGGTAATGCAAAACAAAATCCCAAACCAAACCAAACTGAGCCACAACAAAACACAAAACCTAGCAATATATAAAGGTGAGTAGTTTGTTTCTAGTTACTTTAGGTAATTATACTGGTTTTGCTTTGCTTTGGTTTTCTGGGATTGTTTCCTGCAAATATTCATTTATAAGTCATACAGAATGAGCAGACTGATTAAACAGATGGATTAGACTTGACTGTTTAGGTCCTTTACAGTGAAACAATTGAGAATAGGTCTACCTGCATGGCAGAAAAAACAAACAAACAAACAAACAAACAAAACCTCCTATAGATGGTAAAAATAAGTTTTCTAAGGCAACAAACACTTTATTAGTGCTTTCATGGAAAAACAATTTGGGTTAAGTAGACCGTGCCCAGTGATAAGGCTTTGATACTCTCTGATGACATTCTTACAGAAGGCACTAATGATTTAAGAATTCATTATTGAACAGACACCTCAAGAAGCTTGAGATCCTGGCTCTATCTGTTCACACATGTTATTCTATTCTTTTATTTGATTGTAGAACCAAAAGATATTTTGAGCTGTCAGGAAGATCTCTTAAGAAGGCCTCTAGTCTCAGACAGTGCCCAGAGCAGGCTCAGCCATAGGGCCAGACCAGGCTGCTCCACTGCTGGTCTGTCTTCATGGAAAAAAATCTTCTTATCTCCAGGCTGAGCTTCTTGTACTGCCTCCTACCTTTCTGCCATGCACTGCTGTGTAAAGACTAGTTGAGTCTGCTCCATGCCTAAGCACCAGTGCTGGTGATGTTGTTGGATGCTCAAAAACAGTCCTTTGTCATGTCTGAATGAGTCCCAGTCTCGTACCTGCTCCTTTCAAGGCAAGGGCTCTAACCCTACCTTCTCAAGGGTCTTATCCTCAACACAGTATTGCCACCCTTCTTCTATTGGAGGCCTCAGAACTGGTGTGGCCTAACCAGCACTGAGTGCAGGGGCACAATGACTTCCCTGCTCCTGCTGGCCACACTATTCCTGATACAGGCCAAGATGCCATTGGCCTTCTTGGCCATCTGGGCACACTGCTGGCTCATATTCAGCCTACTATTGACCTGGATCCCCAGGTCCCTTTCTGCCTGGCTACTCTCTAGCCACTCCGAACCCAGCCTGTAGCATTGCATGGGGTTATTGTGGCCAATGTGTAGAACCTGGCACATAGATGTGCTAAATCTCATGCCATTGGACTCTGCCCATCTGTCCAGCCTGTCGAGGTCCCTCTGCAGAGCTCTCCTACTCTCAAACAGATCAACACCTGCCCCCAGCTTGGTGTCATCTGCAAACTTACTGATGATGGACTCAATACCCTTGTCCAGATCATTGATAAAGATAATAAAGAGCATGGGGCCCAACACTGATCCCTGGGGAACACCACTAGTGACTGGCTGCCAGCTGGATGTGGTACCACTCACTACCACTCCCTGGGCTTGGCCCTCCAGCCAGTTCCTAACCCAGAACAGAGTGCTGCTGTCCAAGCCACAGGCTTACATCTTGGCCAGGAGTTTGCTATTGGGCATGGTATCAAAGGCCTTGGTGACATCCAGGTGGACTACATCAACAGCCTTCCCTACATCCACTAGGCAGATCACCTGATCACAGAAAGAGTCAGGTTGGTCAGTCAGGACCTGCCCTTCCTAAATCCATGCTGGCTGGGGCCAATCCCTTGGCCACCCTATAAGTGCTGTGTGATTGCACTCAAGATGACCTGTTCCATTATCTTGCCCGGCACTGAGGTCAGGCTGACAGGCCTGGAATTCCCTAGTTCCCCTTCTAGTCCTTCTTGGGCCTCTCCAGTGAGCCACGACTGTTGAAAAATGATGGAGAGCAGCTTGGCCAGCTCATCTCGAGGTGAGGAGAAAGTTCTTCACTGAGAGAGTCATTCATCATTGCAATGGGCTGCCCAGGGAGGTGGTGGAGTCACCGTCCCTGGAGGTGTTCAAGAGGGGATTGGACATGGCACTGGGTGCCACAGTCTAGTCATGAGGTCTGTGGTGACAGGTTGGACTCGATGATCTTTGAGGTCTCTTCCAATCTTGGTGATTCTGTGATACTGTGATACTGGGATCTGCCAGCTCTCTCAGGATCCTAGGATGGATTTCATCTGGTCCCATGGACTTGTGGGGATCCAAGTGGCTAAGGAGGCCTCTAACTACATCCTCCTGGATCACAGGACTGCTCTCTGACTCCATCTGCCAGCTCAGGAGACCAGTTGTCCGGAAGACCACCTATATTGCTATTATACCACTTTATACAGAAGCTGATAAAATATGGCAAGCATATGGGTAAGAAGACATCATTATGTGTGGGGAACAGTCTGAATGGTTGGGCCATTCACTGGCTGCTGATCAGTGGTGTAATACCTACTTAGAGGCAAATATCTAGCAGTATACCCCAGGGATCAATAGAGTATCCAATCTTGCTTAAAATCTTCATCTAGATTTAGATGATAAGGTAAAGTGTACCCTCAGCAAGAATGCAAATGGCGTGCAACAGAGAGCACTGGTTAATATACCAGAGGTTTGTGCTGGTATGTGAAGGGATGTGACAAACCGGAGATCAGTCTGTCAGAACCCCCATGATGCTCAACAAAGTGTAAAGTCCTACAGCTGGGGAGGAACAAGTTTATGCACCAATATATGTGGGGAGTACCCCTCCAGAAAGTAGTTTGGAAGAAAAGAACCTAGGGGTCCTGGTAAACATGGAGTTGAACACAAGACGGAAATGTACCCTTTCAGCAAAGAATGGTCGTAGAATCATTGACTAATTTAGGTTTGAAAAGACCTTTAGCACTATCAAGTCCAACTGGAAAACTAACACTGTCAAATTCACCACTTAACACTGTCTTTAAATGCTACATCTATCCATCTTTTAGATAGCTCCAGGAATAGTGACTCAACCACTTTCCTGCACAGCCTCTTCCAATGCTCAACCATCGTTTTGGTGAAGAAATTATTCCTTAGATCCAGTCTAAACCTTCTCTGACACAGCTTGAGGCTGTTTCCTCTCTTCCTATCACTTGCTGCTTGGGAGAAGTGACCAATACCCACCCTACTGCAGCCTCCTTTCAGGTAATTGCAGACTGGTAAGGTCTCCCTTCAGCCTAGTTTTCTCCAGACTAAACAACCTCAGTTCCCTCAGCCACTTCTCATAGGACTCGTGCTCTGCATACATCACCAGCTTTGTTTCTCTTCTTTGGACCTGCTTCAGCACCTCAATATATTTATTGTATTAAGGGGGCCTGTCATGGTAGTGCTAAACAGCCCCAGCACAAACCCAGACCGACCCTAAGGTGTCTAGACATGGTCCCCTTCTCCCTCCTTCCTGCAGAAAGCCAGGGTAATGTGGGGAGAGGAACAAAGGAGACAGGACCATGCATGTCTGGTAAACAACCCTGTATCTATGGTAAGGGTATGTGTTCTGGCCACATCCTGGCAAAACCCCTTCCCATTGCATAACTATGTGCTGGTTTAATATTGGTCCAGTCAGTCTTAGACAATATACAGGCTAATTTCTAGTTGCTTGTGCCCAGCTTAGCCTTGCTTTTGCTTTGCATTTGTCTTGCTCAAGCCTTGCATGCTTGAACTCACATGGGCCTCATCTGACTTAAAACTGCTTTGAGTTGCATAGCCTTGAGTTGCCTGGTCCAGCACCTGGGACATAGCCACAAGCATGCATACCACAAGCTACAAGTGAAGCCTCGAGCTTAGCAATTGGAGCCATGCCTGCTTCCCCTTGTGACCAGGATTTTGCCATGCCTTAATTCACCTAGGACAAAGCAAGTGCCCGTCATGAAGAACCGTCATTAACAGCCCACCATCTGCTGAAGCTAGACTAGTCATCGATGATTGCGTGGCATTCCTGCCAGCAACCTGCCATGTCTGCCACATGAGAGTGCCCCAAAGCCTCCGTGAAGATATTCAGGAATTAGAGCATCTCTCTTCTTACAAAGAAAGGTTGTCAGACCTGCAGGATGTTCAGCTTGGAGAAGAGAAGGCTCAGGGCATATCTCATCAATGTGTTCAAATATCTGAAGAGGGGGTGTAAAGAAGACAGGTAATTTCTGTGCACATAGAGAAAAAGAAGATTATCAGGAATAGTGAACGTGAACATGGACTCACAAAGGGGAAACCAGGTGTGTCTAATCTGATAGTCTTCTATGATAGTGTGAACAATTTAGATGAGGGGAAAGCAGTAGCTGTTGTCTACATCAGCTTCAAAAAACCTTTTGAAATCATTGTCATGGGTTGTGTTGTATCTTCTCCTATTCTTACCATGATGTCATCGTGCCACCTTAAAAAATGGAAATTCTGGCTGGAGCAAAGTATTATGGGCCTTGAAGTTCTGATTGTTAATATGAGAGGTTTCCTATTCCAGTTGCTGCTTTTAGGTTTCAGGTTACGGTCTTGGCTCTTTTTCTGTGGGCATGGCATTGGAATCCATAGAATTTGAGTAGCTCACTCATTTTCTACTTCATGCTGCTGCTTTTCTGCATTTTGCTACCTTTATTCTGCAATAGGCTAAGGTAATTGTGCAGTAGGTTATCTCACTTATATTATACTTTTTATCCTAATTCTTTATCTCAACCCAGATGACTTTTTGTCCCTACACTTCTATGTTATAGGGAAACAGGAGGGTTAACCCAAAACATACATGACATTTCCCTTGAACATGAGGAACTGCCCAGAGAGGCTGTGGATTCTCTTTCTCTGTAAGACCTGCAAAACCCACCTGGATGAGTTCCTGTGCAACTTGATCAAGTCACACATTTCTTAGCAGGGCGGTTGAACAAGATGATCTCTGAACTTCCTTTCAAACGCTACCATTCTATGATTCTATAGACAGTTTGGAAATTCTAAAATGATAGGATTTTTATTTATGTCCTATTTTGGATCTATATTCTAAGAGTTATAGATTGCTTTGCTTAGGAAAAATTCAGTTATTTGAGTACACTGACTTGTTGACAGATACTGACTTTTTAGGTGCTGGCCAATGAATCCAATCCACTGAAAATTTCAGCTGAACTGCAGGAAAAAAGTACCTCAGTAGTCCATCTCTCTCTTTTTTTTTTTTTTTTTTTTAAATGGGAACAGTTGTCAATATACTACATATACAAACATGTATTAAAAAGAGAGCTCTATTTCTTTTTAAGCATATGTGTCCCTGCAGATAATAAAAAAAAAATTTAAAAAAAAAATCATGCTTTTGGGTTGAAAGTACTGTATGTAAGACATTATAAAATTTAAAAGTGCCAGTGCTATAAATCCTTGGTGCCATTCAACGCATATCTCAAATACCATAAATTGACAATAGTTACGTAAATCAGACTGTTTCTGCACTTTGCATATGCAACTCAATAAAACAAACATCTATAAGTATTGTTTTTTCAATCTATATATACACCTGAGATTTGAATGAGAAAGGATTTTTAAACACTTTTTTTCCAAATTAAAATAACAGCCAGTAGAGCAAAGGGATAGGAAGTCATGATGAAGCAAGATCTAAAAGTCTAATATTCAGTATCACTAAGGTTGGAAGAGACCTCAAAGGTCATCGAGTCCAACCTGTCACCACAGACCTCATGACTAGAGTAGGGAGGACACTAGTGCCCACTGCAGGCTTGCACTCACGAACTTCCCATTAAGGGTCTTATGTGCTACCAACAGAGCCACCTGTTTTATGCTGGTCTGTAAGTATTCAAGGCAATTCTACCAGTGCAAAAGGAGGATTGCACATGGAAGTGTTGTTTCTGTGGCAGTACTTGACCTGCCAAGATCACCATGCCTTGTTTATATGGTTTACCATTAGTAGAAATTGAAGGTTTATTTGTTCTAAATAAATAAAAGATGCCTTCCAAGAGGCAGATGCCTCTGTAGGTGTGTAGGAGAGAGAGCTACTCCTGTAAGATTACTTTCCCAAGGAAATCTCAAGGAAAGCAGAAAAACAAAATCGTAATTTATAAAAAAATAACAATTAATGCAAACTACCACATGTCCCATTAGTATCTTGATGGAGATATTTCATCTTTTCCATATGGAAGGAATTCATATATAAAAATAAGGAGATAATTAACACACAGCATCTTAACTGAACAGAACTTCAAAATTATGGATGGGTGTGCCATTTGCAGCTGAAACTGATTGAAAAGTAAACAAAAAGTTGACCTATTAATCATCTATTGAGAAATCTTGTACACACACAATGGATCAAAACTTTTCTACACACATACAAAAGGAAATATTTTCACATAAAAATAGTTCTGTAACCTTTTTAATGTATCAGTTCCAATGCATATTAGACTTGTTCAGTTCTTTACTATTAATGACAATGAACTTTTGGTTTATATCTGTTAAGTGCTGATACAGAAAGGAATATTAAAAAATAATACCAAAGGCAATATGATCTGACAAAATCATTATTAATGAACACTGAAAATATCTATTTCTGTTGCTTTTAGTTGTGCTGCCTTAGAATTCTAAAATTATGCCCCTAACTAGAATCCTGAAAATTTACTTGTGCACATGAATAAGTTACCTTATTTTTACTCTTGCAAGGGCTGTTGAACACTCTTCTGAATTTCAAGTCTTTTACCTCTTGAATGTTGAATTAGAACGTAATTTTACACAGAAAAGGATCGGTTATGTTTGACAAACTGTTCCAAAAATAAATTCTTCACCCAGTGTGCAAAGTCAAACCCACACACAAAGATGACACATCAAGTTTAGTATGATCAATCCCGTGCAGCATTGAGTTCTAGAAGGGTGATGCAAGGAATCTAAGAATCATTCTGAGACATAAGCTTAGACTTACATGCAAAATAGTAACAAAGTGTTGTGAATATGCCCTCAGAAAATGAGCGGCAGATACACCAATGAAAATATATGTTAAATTTATTTATAAACTCTGTAACGGGGTATTTACAGTCACCCTTCACAGGTATCAATATCCGGTTAGTGAAACAATATTTACAGAATGTTTAAATGTGGGCAATTGAATCAAACAATTCACAGAACCTAGAATCGAAACTAATTCAGAAAGCGGCGGGGGAGGGGTTGGTCAGTGACCAGCAACCCTCCACTCGGAGAAATCCAAACGCTACCTCAACTGGAAACTATAAAGAAAGGCTTGACTTACAAGCTGAGGACTTCGTGAGATCTCTCCTTAATAACATTTATAGTCCAGAAACGTGGCACGGATGTGCCGTGAGACGGAGACAGGAAATGGCGCTGGCCGCGTGGCTGCACCGCGTGGCTGCTGCTTCTCCCAGGACACAAAGGTCTCCCGCTCAAGGGGGGGCTGTGGCAGGTCAGCGACGTTGGTTCACACGGGCTACTGGCGCTCCTCCTCCAGCAATGGATCGCGTTGTGGTTGATCCCACGGGATACTGTCCACGGCACCGCACGCAGCTTGGTGACGGTGGCAAAGGAGCGTGAGGTCTCTTGGGGCACTGGCTTGAGTCTCGGGCAAGGTGGACTACGGCAGCACTGGCACGCACACACTCACAGGCTCCAACGCGATGTGGGGGCTCATCAACCAAACGACCCTTATTTACCATTTGCCCCAGTGAATACTGGCCCAATGAGCATTCTGTTGCTAACGCAAGGTTAACCAATGGAGTAACACCTACCAAATATGGTGTAAGTATATGCTATGCCCAGGCTGTTTACCTGGACTCAGTGGCACCAGGATCCCCCGTGTTGCCCCCAGAAAGAAGCAGGAAACAAAAAGGTTTAACACTCAGAAGAGTATGTTCCAGAAATGTTTGGGGCACAATCCTGACCATAAGCATCCTTCACTATACAAAGTAAGACAACATTTTTTTAGTCATAACTCTAAATATGAAGATAGAAATTTACCATTCCCTTGTGTTGATGATCCTGCTTATATTTTGGGACCATCAAGTACTGATGTGATACCTCCCCACTCCCAGCTGTGAAATCTAGAACTTTTGTCAACCCTTTTCCTTTTGACAATACCTTGAGTCTGTCCAAGGGATGGGGTATTTGCATTGTGATTAACAAAGAAAAAGAGTACCATTTTAGCATTCCATATGGTACCTCTTCACAAGATTCTTTGTGCTTTTAAGCTTAATGTCCCTGGAGATATTCACAGTCAAACTTGATGGGACCCTGAGAAATTTGGACTTGACCCTGCACAGTGCACTGGGCCTGGACAAGATGACCTTTGAGGGTCTCTTCCAATTCAAAGCATTCTGTGATTCTGCAATTGCCTCTTAAAACTTTATCTTGTGAAGTCAATTTTCAAATAAAAGGTATTCCATTTCTTTTTCAGTCTATATCAGAGCTAAAAGCTAGGATTTAGCAGACAAAAGATTAAATGATTGACAGGAATTCAGACTGGTCTTGCAGTTTCCACATGGAGCATTTGTTCATATTTTTCATATTGTGCTAGCTAAAATAGAGCACCACCAGAAAAAAAACCCAAAGCCTATTCTTTTATCTGAGAGACTTTTTGGAGTATGCAGAGTAATAAATCTGTTTAGATGCATCTAACATTTGTTTTACAATGACTTTTTTCCCCCCTGACAGCAATGTGCTTTCAATTGTGGTATTTGTAATGGATAAGGTTATTAATTATTATTTATGAAAAAGTAATTATTATTTGTTAATATTAAAAAATAGGATAGAATCCAAGTGTGGTGGGTTGAAAATTCTCCCCCCACCCCAGTTTTAAATTTGCCAGAGTAGCACCAGCACAGTTGGAAACAAATGAAAGCTGTATTTACAAGCAAAATTATAATCTACGATGGGATGCAATGAATATGCACAAAATACACAGTATTTACAATATTTACAGATATTTACAGTTAATGCATAGCACAAGGAACCCCCTGGACAAGGACCAGGGGAAGCTACTAGCTTCTCGCTCTCTGCCTTCCCCTTACTTCCCCGTACAAAAGGGACAAGAGACAGAAGCAAAAGGACATCAGACTTAGCCAAAACAATGCAGCCAAGGTCAGGCAGAAGCAAGTTAGTATCTCTCTCAGAGTGAAGAAGCGAGAAGAGAAAGAAATTGTTTTGGGAACTAGATCTTGTGGTAGATCTCTCTCCAATGGGATTGTTTAGAATTATAATTATTTTCCTTTTTATGCCCAATAGTGACTTATTTACATGTTACTACTTTTCTGCTCGAGATTGGTGAAAAAAAAACAACTTAAAGGTATAGCCTAAAACTGTCACACCCAGAATCACAGAATGTTAGGGGCAGAACGGGATCTTGAGAGATCATCTAGACCAACCCACCTGCCAAAGCAGGATCACCTACATCAGGTCACACTTGAATGCATCCAGGTGGGTGTTGAATATCTTCAGGGAGGGAAACTCCACAACCCCACTAGACATCCTGTTCCAGTATTTTTTCACCCTCACAGTGCAAAGTTTTTCCTCAAGTTTACATGGAACTTCCTATGCCTCAACTTCCACCCACTGCCCCTTGCTCTGTTGTTGGGCATCACCAAGAAGAGCCTGGCTCCATCCTCTTGGCACTCATCCTTTATGTATTTATAAACATGAATGAGGTCACCCCTCAGACTCCTCTTCTCCAAGAGGAAGAGACCCAGCTCCCTCAGTCTCTCCTCACAAGGAAGATGTTCCACTCCCTTAATCATTTTTTTGGCTCTGCACTGGACTCTCTCAAGCAGTTCCCTAACCTTCTTGAACTGAGGGGCCCAGAACTGGACATAATACTCCAGATATTGCCTCACCAGGGCAGAGTAGATGGGGCGGAGAACCTCTCTTGACCTACTGACCAAACACCTTCTGAGACAACCCAGGATACCATTGGCCTTCTTGGCCACAACAGCACACTGCTGGCTCATGGTCAACCTTCCATCCACTAGGACCCTCAGGTCCTTTTCACCTTCACTGGTCTCTGCAGGTCAGTCCCCAACCTATACTGGTACATGGGGTTGATCATTCCCAGGCGCAAGACTCTACACTGGCCTTTGTTGAATTTCATCACATTTCTCCCTGCCTGACTCTCCAGCCTGTCCACGTCCTGCTGAATAGCAGCACAACATTCTAGTGTGTCAGACTTTCCACCTAGCTTTGTGTCATCAGCAAATTTGATGACAGTGCACTCGGTGCCCTCATCCAGGTATCAATATAAGGTTTATAATACTAATAATCTTTAAATAATACTTATATGCATATTCTAGTGCACAGTTGTGGAATATGTCCCATAAACTGGTACAGTATAATAATTTTGAACCAAATTAGAAAAATACAAACCAGCTATTCAATTAAGAACCAAGGTTGCAATACTGATGCTTGTCCACCAGATGGTGACTCAACAAGAGGCTTGCAGCTGCTAAGAAGCTAGAAGAGACAAAATGTCAGAGCATACAATTAAAGGAATCTGACAGAGACTTAAATCAGTTTATGATCACAAAATATGGTTCTGGGTACAATCTGAGTAATAAACCACAAATTGCGATACCGCACAAGCTAAAGCACAGGGATTTTGAACAGAACCAAAACTGGCGTTAAACATGTGAGCCCTGAAAAGATAGTTTCCCTTGTTGATAAGCTGGTTGCTACATTGCTGCTATGCTGGCTGGCTGTGGAGACTAAGGAACTTGTGAGTGTCTGGCAGGGCTGTGGCTGCCTTAGCTGCTGTGGCTGGCTGACTCCCAGAGGTGGGGTTGGGCCCTCCCAGACACGATGGAGGCAGCAGCTGCAGCTGCTTAAGTGCTGTGCAGATTTTTGCCGACAGGCAGGTTCATCCGGAACTGCTCCATGGTTGGCTACCTCAGCACTGTGGTCCTGCAGATTTGGCAGGATGCTGTGGCTTGGGGGGGAAGTTCCCCTTCCGAGGCTGCTGGATAGCGTGGAGGGGTGAGGGAAGGGGGTGGCATGATGTGGCATAGCTTTCCCCTGCTCAACTCAAAAGTGAACAAACAGCCAATTCCTATTAGTGACTACTTTCCCGTTTCTGGAGCTATGGGACAGCCCTTTGTGAAGCTGTATGGGGCACTCACAGGTGGTCCTGGCAGAGGTGCTTTAAATTATGTGGAGCAGCAGCTCCTTCTCCCATGGCTGAGCATGGTCCTACTTTGTGAGCAGGTACACAAAGGCTTTGTCTTACAGGTCTGTGGACTCATGGATGTAGCAGACACTTAGAACTGCCAAAGGATTCAGTCCAGTTCTCTCCCATCTGGCTAGACTTACCAGCAGGGCTCAATCCCTGTAAAACGTGGTGGCAGCTTCTTCATACTGGTGGTACTGGGATATGACACAAGACTTGCTGCCACTGTAGAGGAGCTTGCAAATGACTCTTTGCAAGCTCAGGTAAACTGAGGCACGACAGTGCTTCCTGGGTAGCAGGCTTCTTTCTTGACTGCAGACAAAAGCAGAGCACGTGGACGAGGACAGAGCATATGCACAGAGCAGAACAACACAAAAGAGAAAAGAGCTTACAATTTGGATAATATTTATAATATGCTCAAGGCTTGGATTTAGCCAATAGTCAAACCTGGTAAATGCCTTCAGCCAATAACAAAGCATATGGCTAGAATTATACACCAACTTGGAAGTAGCACAAGCAGCCTATAGAGTGGGTGCATGATCTTGTTTACCCCAAAAAGGCATGTTGGGTTGTTTGCCTAGGCTTGTTGATGCCTGGCCCTCTGTTTCTTTAGCTCTGGGCTGAGTACCCACTCCAAAAAGGAGGGGGAAGGGGACATTTGAACAAACGTGCTGGGTCATGTTTTGCCAATATTTGGGGTATAATTCTGAGCACAGGCTGCCTTCACCACAGTATTGTACTTAAATACAGTAATTGAAAAAAACAAGCATCTATTTGTTTAAATTGCATGGACATTCTCTCACTCCTCCCTCCCTGGGCTAGTTAAAACATGAAATAAAACCCACCAAAAAAAAAGCCTTTTGAATTACAAATGAAGTGCATTATCACTTACATTGTTAAGTTTTGTGGCTCTTATTTGTCAATAATTGCCATTTATTCTCTTAGAAATAAGGCTGAAGAACCTGCTCTATTTGTTTGATTTACTTTAATTATTTTTGTTTGTACTAATATTCATCCCTTAACTGTTACATTGCCAGTGACAATTTCAGAAGACAATTTCAATAAATAGACATCTGTTAGTGATTACTCAATTAAAAAAAAAACAAACCAAACCAAACCATGTTTATCTGCAACAAGGAGTCTATAGGGTAATAATTAGTTACTACTTAAAGTACAATTTGAGCAAAGAAAGGAGCAGGGAGTGGGTCTGGGGGCAGGTTGTTCGAAAACTATTTGTACTGCTTAACTCCAAAGACACAGAAATGGACTTGATTCTGGCTTTACCTATGCTGAAATTGGTGGGGCTGTTAAACTGGCTGGTTTTGTCTGTCTTGCATAATGTCAGCCTATAAAAGTTAGCTTGTTAGCTCACTAAGTCACACAGGACTCTTAAGTCTCTTATTAATGGCTGTGTGACCTGCTGATCCTTATTCAGTAACCGTTTTAATCCTCTATAGCCTGTGCTTGTATTAAACCTCTCATTTTATAAAGACAATAAACCTCATCATGGAAACTACAAGTCAAATCCTTAAGAAATTACCCTAGTACTTTTTAGCATTTTCAATAGCTAATTTATCTTTCATTAGGCTGTGCTCCAAACCCCTCTTCCCCCATTTCCATCAGCAGAGGTTTGAATGGGGAAAGTCAAAGGAAATTGCCTTCCAAGGTGCTAAATGGCCTGGGGATAGGTAATTAATGCCCATTCTTTCTGCCAGGGTGAAGGTTCCTTCCCCATGGGGGAAGTCTTCTGGGTTTGGGAACTATGATTAAGTGGGGTGATTCACACCCATTATACATTGGCCTTGGACACCTTGTCTAGAAGTGCCTTAAACAGAGTGACCGGAAAGCAATCAGCGCTCTTGCCTTCATCCTGCTCCTGCTCTGGCTCTTGCTCTCCTGCTCTGGCTCCAGACTTCGACTTGATTGCTCCACTCAGACCTGGCTTCTCCCCGGACCCTGCCTGCCATGAAGCGACCCTACCTGCTGCGGAGCGACCCTGCCTGCCATGAAACCTGTGGCTTTCTTGCAGTGCTGCTCATGAGTTTCCCTTTGTGGCAGCCATGTCTATGGACACTTCGATTCTGGCAATTCCTTTCAATTCCTTTTCTTTTGAATCATGCTGCATTATTCACAAATTGGATTATAAAACCTGCAGTTCCTGGAGCCTGCCACTGACCAGAGACCTAGAGACCAAATTCCTGCTCTGTCATTGTGAGTACAACTGGGCACTCTCTTTGCCTTTCCCAAGGTCCTGGCTTGCCTCTGATTATACATGCAGTGAAACTATCTTGTGGCTCAGCCTTTTCTATTTTCTGAATTCTCTAAATTGCACTAAAGTTTCCCATAAGCATCCTGGTAGAATGTGTGACCAAACAGAAACTGTAAATAATTTCATAAGATTTTATACCTAATTTGGGGGGGGGGGGGGGGGGGGGGGGGGGGGAAGGGTGGTTCAGGAAAAATAAAGATAACTAAATTTTTATATTTCCTAGCTCATTAATTCAGCCCCTATCGAGTCATCTTTGTATACCAGCTCCAAACCAGACTCAGTTCATGCATGCTAATGTCTCTTTTAAAGAAATGCTGTATTTTATTTGATTTCAGGAGGATGTGTCCATATGGTTTGTTTTGTTATTCTCTAATAAGCTTGTGGCAAATCAGCACCTTCACCTGAGGCCAGAGAGAAGAGGTCATTATTTTCCTGAGCAATGAATCAACAACTTCTGAGCAATCTGGGAAGGACATAACCTAGATTTAAACAGAAAACCTTTACCATGAAAATAATACAGGAAGAGATCAAAATAAGGAGTTGTTATGGAAACTGACATACCAAGGATGAGTATGTTGATGAGAAATTACAAAAAGACACATAAAAATGAAGGCATAGATGGGATTACTAATTAGGAATTCAGTCATCCAGTTGCATGTTTCAAAGGATATAAAATATTTCCCTGGTGAACATCACTTACTAGTCAGTAAAGAGTGACAGAAGTGTTACTGCCCATTTCATGTCCACAAGCCAGAGAGGGAATAACATATCTGTGTTCTGGGCCAGGGAGTTCTCTTTGGTTTTAAAACAAAATTAAAAAAAAAAATAAAAATTCTTTCCTTTTGTGTTTCTTAATGAAACATGGAACTGCTGGGCAGCTAATCTGAAGGTCATCCATTCACATCCAGGGCCCTGAGGAACATGAAGAGACCAGGCTTTCTCTAACCAGAAATCTCTTCCTTATTTTTCTTACTACCACATCTTATTATAAGAAATAATTTTCTCTGCAAGTATCATTAGGAGGGCTTTAAACTAGGTCTGAAGGGGGTGGATGAGGAAATCGGTCCCTCTGCAGAGGAAAGAGTAGGGCACAAATTAGGGTCAATTGAGAAGTCAGGAGCCCAGCTTAAGTCCCTGTGCACCAATGCACACAGCCTGGGCAATAAGCAAGAGGAACTGGAGGTCCTGGTCCACCAGGGCGACTATTATATAGTCGCCATCTCAGAAACTTGGTGGGACAACACACATGATTGGAGTGCTACACTGGGTGGTTACAGGCTCTTTAGGAGGGACAGGCGAGGGAGAAGAGGAGGAGGGGTGGCTCTGTATATTAGGGAGTCACTTTCTGCAAAGGAACTCGAGGTAGAAAATGAGGGAATTGAGAGCCTGTGGGTTAAAATCAGAGGGCAGCCCAACAAATCTGACATCCTGGTTGGAGTCTGTTATAGACCACCCAACCAGGATGAGGAGGCAGATGAATTATTCTACAAACAACTGGAGGCTGTCTCAAGATCATCAGATCTTGTCCTTGTCGGTGACTTTAACCTGCCAGATATCTGCTGGGAACTTAATTCAGCGGAGAGGAGGCAGTCCAGAAGATTCCTGGAGCGCATAGAGGACTGCTTCCTGATGCAGCTGTTAAGTGATCCTACCAGGGGACAGGCTAGTGTGGCCAGCAGGAGCAGGGAGGTCATTCTGCCCCTGTACACTGCACTGGTTAGGCCACACCTCGAGTACTGTGTCCAGTTCTGGGCCCCTCAGTTTAGGAAGGATGTTGACTTGCTGGAACGAGTCCAGAGAAGAGCAACAAAGTTGGTGAGGGGTTTGGAACATAAGCCCTATGAGGAGAGGCTGAGGGAGCTGGGGTTGCTTAGCCTGGAGAAGAGGAGACTGAGGGGTGACCTTATTACTCTCTACAACTACCTGAAGGGAGGTTGTAGACAGACGGATGTTGGTCTCTTCTCCCAGGCAAGCAGTACCAGAACAAGAGGACACAGTCTCAGGCTGCGCCAGGGGAGATACAGGCTGGATGTTAGAAAAAAGTTCTATACAGAAAGAGTGATTGCACATTGGAATGGGCTGCCTGGGGAGGTGGTGGAGTCACCATCACTGGAGGTTTTTAGGAGAAGACTTGACGGGGTACTTGGTGCTGTGGGTTAGTTGCTTGGGCGGAGTTGGATTGGTTGATGGGTTGGACGCAATGATCTTGAAGGTCTCTTCCAACCTGGTTTATTCTATGTATTCTATGTATTCTATGTATTCTATGCTTGACATGCTGTTCTCCAATAGGGAAGGGCTGGTGAGAGATGTGATTGTGGGCGGCTGCCTCGGGTGCAGTGACCACGAGATAGTGAAGTTTTCAATGTGCAGGGAGGTAGGGAGGAGCACCAACAGAACCTTCACCTTGGACTTCCGGAGGGCAAACTTCAGCCTCTTTAAGAAACTTATTTGTAAAGTTCCCTGGGTACCAACCCTCATGAACCGAGGGGTCCAGGAGGGTTGGACCTACTTCAAACAGGAGCTGTTGAAGGCACAGGAACTGGCAGTTCCCATGTGCCGAATGATGAGCCAGCGGGGAAGGCGACCAGCCTGGATGAGCAAGCAGCTCCTGGAGGATTTAAGGGGAAAAAAGAGGCTGTATCACCTTTGGAAGGAGGGGAAGGCTTCTCGAAGTATGTTCAAGGAAGTGGTTAGATTATGTAGGAATAAAATTAGAGAGGCAAAGGCCCAGCTGGAACTAAAGCTGGCCACCTCTGTGAAAGATAATAGAAAGCATTTTTACAAATATATTAACACGAAAAAGAAGGGCAAGAAGAACCTCCACTCCTTACTGGACCTGGAGGGGAACGCGGTGACTGAAGACGAGGAAAAAGCTGAGGTTCTGAACACCTTCTTTGCCTCAATGTTTAACAGCAAGGCAGGAGTTCAGGACGAGTGGCCTCCTGAGCTGGGCGATGGGGTCGGGGAGCAGTGTGATGCCCCAGAAATCTATGAGGAATTAGTTTGGGACCTGCTGAGCCACTTGGACACTCACAAGTCCATGGGACCGGATGGGAGCCACCCTAGGGTGCTGAGAGAGCTGGCAGATGAGCTGGCCAAGCCTCTCTCCATCATTTTCCTCCAGTCCTGGCTCACTGGAGAGGTCCTAGATGACTGGAAACTGGCCAGTGTGGTCCCCATCCACAAGAAGCATCAGATAGAGGGACCTGGAAACTCCAGGCCAGTCAGCCTGACCTCAGTGCCAGGGAAAGTGATGGAGCAGGTTATCCTGGCTGCAATAACTGTGCACCTAAGGACGGCCAAGGGCTCAGGTCCAGCCAACATGGATTTAGGAAGGGCAGGTCCTACCTCTCCAACCTGATCTCCTTCTATGATCAGGTGACCCGCCTGGTGGACGTGGGGAGGCCTATGGATGTAGTCTACCTGGACTTCAGCAAGGCCTTTGACACCATCCCCCACAGCAAACTGCTGGCTAAGCTATCAGCTCGTGGCTTGGACCACAACACTCTGTGCTGGGTTAGGAAGTGGCTGGAGGACCGAGCCCAGAGAGTGGTGGCGGTGAATGGTGCCACATCCAACTGCTGGCCAGTCACCAGTGGCGTTCCCCAGGGATCAGTGCTGGGCCCCATCCTCTTTAACATCTTTATTGATGATATGGATGAGGGGATTGAGTCAGTCATTAGCAAATTTGCAGATGACACCAAATTAGGGGCACATATTGGTCAGTTAGAGGGTAGAAAGGCTCTGCAGAGGGACCTCGACCAACTGGACAGATGGGCAGTGTCCAATGGCATGGCATTTAACAAGTCCAAGGGCCAGGTGCTGCACTTTGGCCACGGCAACCCCATGCAGAGAGTTCCCAAACAGAGAGGGACCTGAGGCTGCTGATTGACAGCTGCCTAAACATGAGCCAGCAGTGTGCCCAGGTGGCCAAGAAGGACAATGGCATCCTGGCCTGCATTAGGAATAGTGTGGCCGGAAGGTGCAGGGAAGTCATTGTGCCCCTGTACTCTGCATTGGTTAGGCTGCACCTTGAGTCCTGTGTCCAGTTCTGGGCCCCTCAGTTTAGGAAGGACATTGAGACACTTGAAGGTGTCCAAAGAAGGGCAACAAGGCTAGGGAGAGGCCTTGAGCACAAGTGCTATGAGGCGAGGCTGAGGGAGCTGGGATTGTTTAGGCTGGAGAAGAAGAGGCTCAGGGGGTGACCTCATTGCCCTCTACAACTACCTGAAAGGTGGTTGTAGCCAGGAAGGGGTTGGTCTCTTCTCCCAGGCAACCAGCACCAGAACAAGGGGACACAGTCTCAAGCTGTGCCAGGGGAAGTTTAGACTCGAAGTGGGGAGAAAGTTCTTCACTGAGAGAGTCGTTCATCATTGGAATGGGCTGCCCAGGGAGGTGGTGGAGTCACCGTCCCTGGAGGTATTCAAGAGGAGATTGGACATGGCACTTGGTGCCATGGTCTAGTCATGAGGTCTGTGGAGACAGGTTGGACTCGATGATCTTTGAGGTGTCTTCCAACCTTAGTGATACTGTGATACTGTGATATATTTTCATTGGCACCAGAGCTGCGAGTATTTGCCAAGAATTTCCATGGCCTTTTGGTTTGCAAATAGCATATTCTAAGCAATGCAAATGAGTTTACTAAAGTTGCACAGCTAATAACTGAAAAGTTAAGAAGCACCAGAATCAATATTATAGTACCATTTCTGCCCTCTGTGCCGTGCAAATCTGTTCTTCCTCACTGGACCACCACTGTTTGAGTGATGTGGATATGTAATGAGATAACATTATGAAGAACAGCTTTTTTTTTTTTTTTTTTAGGGATAGGCCTGTTTTAAGCTTATCATACAGTAACTTAAATATTTTTTCTATAGTAGTGTTGCCCAGGACTCTTCCTGGCTCAGTCAGGTTCTTATTAGGAAACAAACAACAAGAAAATGAATAAATACTTAAAGTATAAAAATTTGAAAGAAAAATAATATGATTTTGTTACAGGAAGAACATGATGTATTTACCTAAATTTTGCAGTGGAGTCTGTAGACTGTAGGCCTTGTCTCCTACTTTATGATTTGTCAGGAAGCCTACATTATAACAATACAGATTCAGCTTGAAATTAGAGTAAATTTGAGATAATAAGAACTGTAGACAGATTAAACCTATGTCTTCCAATTCTTTTACTCACAATAAATAATGTTTCACAAATGCAGAGTGTCAGTATCATATTTAATTCACCAGAGAAAAATAACTTTGGAAATTTCCCATAGAAGGTACTTCTTCATTTATAAATGTTTCTTTAAATTCAGTATTGTACTGATTAATGGCTTTTAAAAATATGTCATTATATTATCAGTTCCTTCCCCTCCCAAAACTTCTCTCCCCAAACCTTTCCTTTTCAGATTGTATTTCTTCAACTTACCCTAACTTTCACAGAGATCAGATCTGGACTTCTGTTGTGCTTGACAGTAAGTTTTCAGTGTCATCTATATTAGAAAATATTGTGTTTGTGTTGTCAAAACATTTCAAAACAGTTTGGTAGGGCAATATTTCTATAATGGCTAACTAGTTAAAAGGTGACTTGACCTCTAATCTTGCTCATGAATGTCTGACAGTTTTCCTTTCATACCTAAGTATTTCTGTTAGTAAAATTATTAACAACAATCAATTTCTTCAATATTGTACTCAGAAACTTGTCATTACCCTTTTCCCATCTCTGTACTCCTGCTCAGTCCTTAATCTTGCACCTAAAATACTGTGTTCACTAAAGATATTAAGGTGCTGAAGCAGGTAGGAAAAAGAGAAACAAAGCTTGTGGTGTCTGGAGCATGAGTCCTATGTGCAGTGGCTGAGAGAACTGGGGTTGTTCAGTGTGGAGAAAAGGATGCTGGAGAAAAGGACCTTATCACTCTCTGCAACTATCTGAAGAATCTTCTCCCAAGTAGCATGTGATAGAAAGAGAAGAAACAGCCCAAGCTGTGCTAGAGAAGGTATAGCCTGGATTTTAGAAAGAACTTCTTCACTAAAAGGATTGTCAAGAATTGGAAGAAGTGGTTGAGTCACTATTCTTGGAGCCTTTTTGTTCTGTTGGCTGGGAAACAATAACATAATTGCATCTTTGCTTTAAGCCTGCTTTAGTTAAGATACAAGCTTTTGTGCTGGTCATAGGTTTGTTAGCAGCATTACTTTGTGTTGGAATATTTCCTTTGTTTGGGAACATGCCTAGTCAGATAACAGCTATGTGTTCTTTTCTAGTGAGCTCTTTAACACTGCTGATCAACATCACTGGCATGCTATGGGCTTTGTGGAACCTAGTGCCATCAGGGCTTGAAAGAAGACACCCTTTGGATGAGTTAATACTGAAATGTGCCACCAACCAGGAAAGCAGATTGCTGCTTGGCTGTTCTGGTGCTGGGATAGCGGGGCTGAGAGTCAGCTGTTAGAAGGAAAAGAATACCAACAACTGGGACTCATTGCCAGAAAAAGAGGGATCTAGAAGGGAATTGGAAAACACAGAGTTTCTGGAGATGACTGCTGTTAAGTGTGAGTGCAAGGTACCCATGCAAGGACAGGAAGTGGAACACCACGGATGAAGGCATCCAGTGTCTGAGAGAATTAGGGGTGTTGGGAGTTATCTGTAGTGACCTGGACAATGAGAGTGTCTCCACAGATCCAGAGGATGTTCCATGCATATGGGCCATGTGGAAAAATGTGATTGAAAGTGCCCCAGCATCATACTCAAACAGCTTAATGATGATGTATTATATGGATATGGATACATGGCCTGTGGAGATAGTGTCAGCTTGGCTCCAGTATTTTGGGGATAACCTCTGTACCACCTCATTCTCGTGAGCCAGTGCCTCATCTATCAGGTATACATCAAGAAATTAATCCTCTCCTGACCCAGTCAATTGGAAGGGGAGCCCCAGATGCATGCCACGTGGAGCACTCTGTTTTCTCCTTTATGTCCAGGGGAGGACATGAGGAAGTAGGATGGCGAATCTAGCTCTAAATCGGAGGCTTGTATATGAGAACTGAGAAGATGATAGGAAGGGATCATCTAAGAAGTCTGTCAAAGTATCTGCTGTAGATAATCAAGAAGATAATCAACAATATTCCAGGGAGAGAAGAACTGAGGTTACATCCCTTAAGGGATAAGGGTACCTCTGGTCAGGCACCACCAAGGTAAGACAGTAAATACTCTGATGAAGAACAGGAGTAGAGGATCCCTGCCTTCAGACAGGAGGATAAAAGGGGTCACAGGGTATAGTGGACTGTGTGGATTTGAAGGCCTGGTTCACTGGAGCCACAGAAGTACAGGTGGTGGTAAACACAGGTGCACAGTGTACATTGATGTCATCAGGGTAAAAAGTCACTGGATCCATTTGGATTCCTGAAGTGACAGGAGGCTGCCAAGAGTTATCTGCATTAGAAGCTGACGTGAGCCTAACAAGGGAAAAGTGGGAAAAGCATCCTACTGTGACTGGCCATGAGGACCCTTGTATTCTTGGTATAGATTACCTCAAGAGAGGGTACTTCAAGGACCCAAAAGGCTATTAATGGGCATTTTGTGCTTCCCTGATTGGGAAGTAAACCTGGGCCACAGCAGTGAGAGCACTGAATCCTAACCACTAGACCACCAGGTCATGTAAGGTTAGAAATTAATGGAAGTAAACATTTACTTGAGAGAAACCCAAGTTTGTTTAGTATTATAAAAGTCAGTTTCTACAGTCTTTATAATGCAAGAACTGACTACCCCCAGTAATTAGCAACAAAACTCATGACCTATAGGAGAATATCATATTTTGAATACAGAAAAGATCTTGCCAGTTCTGGAGAAAAGAGTTTCTTGCTTGTGAAAGCTGTTGAAAGTACAGAATTACTTTCTTTGCCAGAAACTGCTAGCTTAGCTGTCAGCTCATGGGTTGGACTGCAACACTCTGTGCTGAGTTAGAAACTGGCTGGAGGGCCGAGCCCAGATGGTGGTGGTGAATGGTGCCACATCCAGCTGGCAGCCAGTCACCAGTGGCGTCCCCCAGGGATCAGTGCTGGGCCCCATCCTCTTTAATATCTTCATTGATGATCTGGATGAGGGAATTGGGTCAGTCATCAGCAAATTTGCATATGACACCAAGTTGGGAGCAGATTTTGGTCTGTTAGAGGGCAGAAGGGCTCTGCAGAGGGACCTTGACCGTCTGGACAGATGGGCAGAGTCCAGCATGATGGCATTCAACAAATCCAAGTGCCAGGTGCTGCACTTCGGCCACAGCAACCCCATGCAGAGCTACAGGCTGGGGTCAGAGTGGCTGGAGAGTTCCCAGAGAGGGACCTGGGGGTGCTGATTGACAGCTGCCTAAACATGAGCCAGCAGTGTTCCCAGGTGGCCAAGAAGGCCAATGGCATCCTGGCCTGCATTAGGAGTAGTGTGGCCGGCAGGTGCAGGGAAGTCATTGTGCCCCTGTACTCTGCATTGGTTAGGCCGCACCTTGAGTCCTGTGTCCAGTTCTGGGCCCCTCAGTTTAGGAAGGACATCGAGACACTTGAACGTGTCCAGAGAAGGGCAACAACGCTGGTGAGAGGCCTTGAGCACAAGCCCTGTGAGGAGAGGCCGAGGGAACTGGGGTTGCTTAGCCTGGAGAAGATGACGCTCAGGGGATACCTTATTGTTGTGTACAACTACCTGAAGGGAGGTTGTAGCCATGTGGGTTTGGTCTCTTCTCCCAGGCAACCAGCACCAGAACAAGGGGACACAGTCTCAAGCTGCACCAGGGGAGGTTCAGACTGGATGTTACGAAGAAATTCTTCTCAGAAAAAGTGATTGGCCATTGGAATGGGCTGCCCAGGAAGGTGGTGGAGTCACTGTCACTGGAGGTGTTTAGGAGGAGACTGGATGGGGCGCTTGGTGTCATGGTTTAATCGATTAGATAGTGTTGCATGATCAGTTGGTCTCAATCTCAAAGGTGTTTTCCAACCTGGTTAATCCCATTCTATTCTGATCAGTTAAAAGTTTTCCTCAAAATTATACTCTCCAGTTCACTGTGTGGATATGAGAAGTAAAACTTTTTGTATTTAACTTGGGAACCAATATTGCCTTTTCCCATTTTATCTATTAAACTGAAAAGTTCATACTTGAAGAAGACTAGCATTTTTGCATCTCTTCTGGGCCACTCTACTTCACAGAAAATACAATATTCAATGTTTGTAAAAAGAGCACCCATGGATGACCTCATGAATGACAAAAATATTTATGTTAATTTCACTTGTTATTTGAGACTTTTAGACATATTATGTTTATTGCTTTGTCTGCTATCTTCACCAAGATTGAAGCCACAGACTATTCACAGAAAGAAAGAAGAATTGTATGCTGATTGATTAGTTATGCTTACTGAGGAAAACAACCATTACATCATACAATTCAGTGGGTGTAGAGTCAGTTTTCTGAACAACTTACTTCACAAGAGCCTAATTCTGTGAATACTGTCAATCACATTATCAACCATTTGCAATGGTTGTATTAACTTCCTTCAAACACAGAGGCTCAGCTCGCTAGCTCTTTGTGGGTACTCTGTTTTGAAGTTTCACAGAGAGAAAATAACGGATCACATTCCTTTTACAAATACGACATTCATCACCCAAAGTGTAGGAGGAACACACCCCACTGCTTTTCTAGTGTTCTGGTTGAGCTGAACCAACAAATGCTGAATTAACGATCTTGAAGAGCTGTATAGAGAAGACTTTTTTTGTTTGTTTTTGGTTTGTAGTTTTCCTACTGTGTTTCCTACTGTATTTTCTAACCATTGTTTGTCTGCTGCATGGGAATGATTTTGGTAGTATTACCAACATATTTCAAAAGGATTCTAAGAGGACACAGTCTCAGGCTGCATCAGGGGAGGTTTAGGCTGGAGGTTAGGAGGAAGTTTTACACAGAGAGAGTGCCCACTGGAATGGACTGCCTGAGGAGGTGGTGGGGTCGCCGTCACTGGGGGTGTTCAGGGCGAGGCTTGACAGGATGCTTGGTTCCATGGTTTAGTTGATTAGGTGGCGTTGGATGATAGGTTGGACACAATGATCTTGAAGGTCTCTTCCAACCTGGTCTATTCTATTCTATTCTATTCTATTCTATTCTATTCTATTCTATTCTATTCTATTCTATTCTATTCTAATTTTTTATATAAAACACACTGTCATTATATTAGAAACAGTTTATGATCCCAAAATTAGGTAGGAACTGGTCCTGCTGAGGACTTTGTGCTAGCAATCAGCTGTAAGTATGCAACAACCTACACCCCTCTGCCCCCATTAGCAATAAACATAAACAAATAGATCATTGTCAAAACTAATGAAGAAATAAATCACTTTTTTGTCAGTTTCTATAAAAGCAAAACAGTTTGTGGTCTTTATTCCCTCTCTCTGTTGTTTTCCAAAGAAAAAGGAAACATATGGTGATCATTGCAGAAAACAATTGTGTAGAAGATAATTTTGATACAATCTCAGATGGAAATTAATTATCCATGCAGAATCCATATTCTCTGTTTCAAACAGCCAAAATTTATGCTCTTCACTTTTAGTGGACCAGGCATGCTTAATTTTAGTCCTTTAATTTTTTTCATTACTTTATATTAATCTCTTTGTTTTGGTAAGTTTGATTCTGATCTTTATGTCAATAATTCTTTGTCTAAGTATACCAATAAACCATAGCCTCTCTTTATGGGAACATTATTTCCAGCAACTGCATATTCCCCAAAGTTGACTCTGGACAGTGCAATGGCTCTTAGCAATTTGACTGGAAGTAATGGTCAGGTCTTGGTTCCCTGGTAAGTTTTCAAGCTCATCTGTAAATACTAACATATGTGTATGGGGCGTGTGAAGTGTCATGTCTCTGTATATGTATTTGTGCATATTGGATTTGCTGTGGCTTCTTCTCAGTCCACTTCATTGTATTCCCTAAGAGTCTCTCAACAGTAGGCAGACATCATAGTGAATAAAAAGAAAACATTATAAGAAAGATTTAAAGTCATATAACATTGGAAAGGATACATCAAGAACATTAAATTATTTATAACATGTAGGTCTAATTTATATATAATATTAAACCAGACTGTTTCCTAGCTGCTTTCAGGCTCTTTCCTTATAGCCATGGCAGAAGTCATCAAGCCTAGATCACCCAGCTAGTGAGCAGCATTTTTTCTTGAAGCTAGCTACTTACCAACACTGGGTAGATTTCTATCTTCCTTCATGGCAAATAAGCTATTGCTAGCTTATTTTGTGGGTGGAAAAGAACATTTCTTACCTTTGTTATGTGAGCAATGCATTTTCTTGTTCTTTTTTCCACATCTTTTTTTTTCAGCAAGTCTTTATTTTAACTACAGAAAGTTCTCTTCTCTGATGTGCAGTATACATTATTTGAAATCTTTGCTATTATGTCATTTAAGGACACAAATTAAATATTATCTACGACATTGGCCATGCTTTATTTTAGTAGGTTTTTTCCCAGTCGTATTGAGCAAAACATAAAAACAATACAGATGATAGATCTCAAGACAATGTACAGTTGGTTTGGGTATTTCCACATCCTTATGACAGAATTTTAGAAAATGGAAGTTTGGCTGATAGTTATACATAGTTACACATCTTCTTTATTTTTTTAAAATGTTTTAAAATTTTATTTATTTATTTATTATTTTCCCACCAGGACTCATGACACTTCTGGATGTTCTTGCCACAGTTACAAATTTATGTACCAGCTTCTCACGAATTTTGACTGTTCTGTCTTGATGTCTTAATTAATCCTCTTATTTCAATTATAGTTATACTAAAAGGGGCATAATTTTATACAAAGATAACAGATGGATTTCAGAATCCCAAATCCCCAAGACTGCCCAGTGGAAACTGGGTACCTAATTCATAATATTGCTTTGAGAAACCTCTCTAAATGTTACCTAGAGTGTTGTGTTTTCAGTTAGACCAATAGTACAAGGAAAAGTTTGTTCAGATATCACATAGTCATGGTTTTGAGAAGTAACAATGTTTCAGATGTGAAATCTCAAATCCTACAACTTTCTTTCTTTCTCTCTTTCTCTTTCTTTCTTTATCTCTCTCTTACTTTCTTTTCTTTCTTGCTTTCATTCTTTCTCTCATTCTCTCTCTCTTTCTTTCTTTTTTCTTTCTCTTTCTTTCTTTCTTTCTTTCTTTCTTTCTTTCTTTCTTTCTTTCTTTCTTTCTTTCTTTCTTTCTTTCTTTCTTTCTTTCTTTCTTTCTTTCTCTTTCACTCTTTCTTTCCCTCTTTCTTTCCCCCTTTCTCTCTCTCTTTCTCTCTTTCTCACTTTCTTTCTCTCTTTCTCTTTCCCTTCCCTCCTTCTTTCCTTCCTTCCTTCCTTCCCAAAACTTCCCTTCCCTTCCCAAAACTTCCCTTCCCAAAACTTCCCTTCCCAAAACTTCCCAAAACTTCCTTCCCTTCCTTCTTAATTTTGGGTTATAAAGGATTAATTCTTTAGGAAACCTGACCCTTACTAGCCCACTTTAGTCTTTCCGTAAGTCCATGAAGATGTTTGTCATTGTCATGGCTTATTGGAAACCGCAAATTCATCTTGTCTAAAACACTTCCTTTGAACCTTTGGATGAATCACTGCTATGTGTTAGATTTGATCCCCCCAATAACTTTGTTTATAATCTCCCCCCAAAGCAAATTTGCCACACTGAGAACTTGGAAGTAAAAATGGAATTGTATTTACAAAATAAACTACATATAAAAGTATAAAAAGTAATGAACATGTAGAAAGTGTGCATTGCTTAACTTCAGTACTACCTGCCCTGCACCCCAATCCAGCTCTTCTATCCCCTCCTGGGGAGAAAAGGGCCCCAGAAAGCTGTACAATCACATACACTCCCTCTCCACCCACCTCTCTGGTACCTTTAGAGGAGTCAAAACAGAGAATCGCAAAGTCAGAGGGAGAATAGCACAAACTGAAGCCCAAAGCAGATCAGTGAGAGGGAGCAGCCAAGAAAGATAACAGACTTGTGGTGCAAAATAGAAGCTTCAGACCAATTGAGTGAGATGGACTTATCATTATTATAAAGTGAATTCTAAGGAGTCCATTCCTCTCCTACCATCTGCAACCTCTGGAAACTTCTCTTTACAACTAAATTTTTAGTTCTAAACTGTAACAGAATGGTGAGCGTTGACAGGTATCTCTAGAGTCCTGTCCAAATCCTTTGATCAAGCAGTACTATCCAGAGACGGGTTGCCCAGGACCAAGTCTAGATAGCTTTTGAATATCTCCAAGGAGGAAGAATCTCCAGTCTCTCTGGGCAAGCTGTGTTTGATCAATCTCATGGTAAAATGGTTTTGCCTTATATTCAGGCAAAATGTCGTGTGTTTCAGTTTGTGCCCCTCGCATCTTGTCCTGTGAGTGAATACTACTGAAAAGAGCCTGGCTGTGTAAAGTGTGCTCACTTGGCCTATCCTTCACAAGGTTCTCAGAGAGGATGTTATGAGAGACAATGCTAAAAGCCTTACTGATGACTGGGGCAGCAATATCCATTGGTCTAACCTACCCTAACAGTCATTTCATAACGAAAGTTGTCAGGTGAGTCAAGAATTTCTTCCCTTTGGTAAATCTATACTGAATAGATTTTTTGACGATTTTTAATTAGATACGTTCATAGTATGAGCCACAATTCTACCACTCATGCCTGTTTGCAACCTGAGTATGATCCCGTGCAAGAGTTTGAGCTACCTTAGTTATAGTAGATTTTATAAAGGAAATGTAACTAATATTGAAATACATATATCAGACCTATTATTACTTTATTTGGCTGTGGTTTTGTTGGGGGTTTTTGCCTTTTTGTGTGTGTGGGTTGGTTTTTTTTTTGTCCAGAACATTTCACAGAAAACCATCAAAGAATAAGCCCTACACCTGAAGGTACATCAGCTAATCCTTAGACATAAATCACTAATATTTTGACTGCTGTTTGTTTTTCTGAACATTTTTCCATATCTATTTTCCTACCATCTGTGCTGATAGGTAGTAGAGATATGAAAACAAAAAGAGATCTTTTGAACATTTTTATAAATAACTATTATTTTAATATCATTAATTTAAAAATATATAAGGAAACAAACCCATTTTTCCCCACTTGTGGGATCTGAAATTGCCACGTGGTTTGGTTTTATCTCTGACATCTGTTGAGAACTGAACTTGGCTAAGGAAAAAGATTGATTCCTCTGTTCCCAAACCAAGATGAAAAATAGGAAATATAGTTGGGCATTTACAATATGTGTTTGAAAAGTACATTTGGATTTATATTAACTCTCTTAAGATGGAATGAAAGAGATATAGTAACAGAGCTTCAGTCTAGTGGGAAGCACTGAGCTTCTTTGCAATTTCTACAGTTGATTACAGAACCAAAATTAGGTTACATATAACATATATGAATTCTGTAAGGACAGTTATTATTCACTTCAATTTCAAAAGTTTTCTGCAAGGCAAGGAGGGGCAAGGAAAGGTGGTGCAAGGCAAGGCAAGGAAAGGAAAAAAGAAGAGAAACAGTGAAAGGCAAGTGAGGAGAGGAAAGGCAAGGCAAGGCAGCACAGACAAGGGAAGATAAAGGGAGTCAAGGGGAGATGAGGGAAGACAAGACAGGACAAGGGAAGGCAAGGCTAGGCAATTGACATACATTTATGGTCATCTTGTGAGATAAGTTGTTTTGTGCTGGCAGAATAGAAATTGAGGAATTATTTGTACTAGTTTTGAGATAGAAGTTGTTCACATATTTTAACAAAGAAGAATACAAGTATTGGCAAGACTTCTACCTCTGCAGTCCTCCAGTCATTTACATTCATTATACTCCATTTGTATGTCCAGTGGGGCTAGATAGAAATACTTTGACCTTCAAAAACTAAAATATTTTAAAATATAATTTAACTTTTGAAGTTGATTATTATGGAAGCTTGTTGTAGGTTAAAGACTAGCTGTCCTACCATAGAGAGAAAAATTCCTCCAGGGGCTACACAGTCCAGGGGGAGGTACTGAGGCATGTCGTAATGTTATTCCACCCCATAATCCTACAATCCTTATATAAGCAGACCTCACCATTTCTTTCTACCTCCTCTCTTGGTGTGTGCAGCAGCTGCTACCTCTTTATTTTGTGGGGGAGTGTAGCCTTGATAGCAAACTATTTTCTTGCTGTGCAGTTGGGCCTAGCATGCCCAGCTTGGTGGTGTGGCAGCAGGGTTTGAGGGGTAGTTTGGCCTACTCTGGACCTGCTGAGGCCTAGTGCTGGGGGGAGGCCTTGGCCTGGGTGAGGTCTGGCAGGCCCAGCTAGAGAGCTAGGCCTCAGCTCATTTAGATTGTGTGTATATGTAATGGGTTGGGGCAGATCCCCTCCCCACCACAGGCAGAAATAACGACTCAGGCAAACGGATTGCAAAAGTGATAAAAGTTTAAATAGAAAGCAGTGAATGTTACAGAAAACCCAAAGCGCAGTGACAAAGAAAGATCCCATCCCCACCTGAGGGTGCATGCAAAACCCCCAGGGCTCCTTCTTCCCCCTCCCTCTGCTGGGCTAGTCTCAGCTGGCCAGGCCTGAGACTGCCCATCCCCCTGTGGCCTTGGGCCCAATCAGGCCCATGGCCGGGAGATCTCTCCCCCAGTTACCAAGTCTCAGAGAGGGAAGGAAAGAGGAAGTGCCAGACTCCGCACTGGATCTTATAGTGGTGCAAAGAATTATGGTAGGAAATACACAATTTCCTGTGTCCATCCCTCTGGGCTGGACTTCTGGACACAGGAAGTGAATGCACCAGGGGGGCACCCAGCTCAAACTACAACATGCCACCCCTGTATTTCATACCATAATCTTTGCACCCAAGCACATCATCAGATCAGAAAACTTCTGATGACATGTCCGGCAGAGTCCATATCTTCATCTGGGCGTCCACTCAAACAGTCTCTCATTCAGGCTCAAGCATCAGTCCATTCCAGTTGTTCTTCCTCATGTGATGGAACCTCCCAGCGACGCAGTCCTTCTCCTGTAGCGTGAATTCCTTGTGGACTCCTTGGGACATCCTGGTCACCTGGAAATACCTCACAACTTCTCAGCCAAGCCTTTACTCTCATATTCAGCGGCAAATTCTCCACCCCTGGGGCAGGCCAGTCGGAACAATCCGGCTCCACGACTGCCTTTTTCAATCCATCCAGGGTGCCGCAGCCAACCGCTTTCACGCGGACCAAAGCTACACGGATGCATGTCAGAGGCACTCCACACCCCCCGGCTGGGCGCTCACGTACCGAGGCAGGACAGCATCCGGCTGCACAACCTCCACCCCCGGAAGAGGGAGGAGCTGCGCCACAGCCCGCTGAAGAAGCAGGGAGGCGGAGCCAGGTGCTCGGCGCCATTTTCGGAGCACGTCCGAAAACACCAGGGAAAGATTTACAGCTGCCGCCGCCGCCTGAACGCAGCCCGGCTCGGGCGGTGCCGCCGCCGCCGCCTGAACGCAGCCCGGCTCGGGCGGTGCCGCCGCCGCCGCTTGAACGCGGCCTGGCCCAGCCCCCGCCATCTCTGTCGCCGCGATGCAGAGTCCGAGTCACCTCCAGCAGTCGCTTGCCCGCTCGCCGCGGGTGTCTGCTCCCCGCAGTGGCCGCTCTGCTTGCCGCTGCCCCTCCTCCGCTCCCCGCCGCTCCGCAGAGAACGAGGAGAAGGCAGGTCTCGCCTTCTTAGGCTACTCGAGCATTCTTAAGCTACCCTGGGCAGAAAGTCACAGAAAGAACCACCCCTCGCTGTTCCCAAACAAAAGGAGGGACTTCCATGCCATCAGCCACGCACCAGCTATCCTTCTGCAGTCCACAGGAGTTCACACAGTCGCCCCGGTAACACAAAACCTGAGCCCCAACTTTCCAAACCCAAACCGACGCCCAGAACTAAATTTAAACTCTCCATCTTTTGCAATCCGAGCTGCAGTTGGCCCCACGTTGGTGCGCCAAAATGTAATGGGTTGGGTCAGATCCCCTCCCCACCACAGGCAGAAATAACGACTCAGACAAACGGATTGCAAAAGTGATAAAAGTTTAAATAGAAAGCAGTGAATGTTACAGAAAACCCAAAGCGCAGTGACAAAGAAAGATCCCATCCCCACCTGAGGGTGCATGCAAAACCCCCAGGGCTCCTTCTTCCCCCTCCCTCTGCTGGGCTAGTCTCAGCTGGCCAGGCCTGAGACTGCCCATCCCCCTGTGGCCTTGGGCCCAATCAGGCCCATGGCAGGGAGATCTCTCCCCCAGTTACCAAGTCTCGGAGAGGGAAGGAAAGAGGAAGTGCCAGACTCCGCACTGGATCTTATAGTGGTGCAAAGAATTATGGTAGGAAATACACAATTTCCTGTGTCCATCCCTCTGGGCTGGACTTCTGGACACAGGAAGTGAATGCACCAGGGGGGCACCCAGCTCAAACTACAACAGTATATATATCCTTTTGCCTTTGTACCTTTTATATTTGGGTTACCTGTGCAACTTTTGCAACTAGTATTTCTACCAATTTGTGTCTCTAACATCCAAATACCTTTAGTGATTCTTTCCCATGTTACCATTTATTATTACTGAAATTCATAACTTATTTTCTGTGATAAGCAGTCATTGTAATTGATACCTGTATAGTCAGTTTCACAGAATCAATTTTGAAATATTTAGCCTTTTGTGTAATCATATGTTTGTTAAAATTTTGGATTTGAGCCAAAAATTTAAAAAAATTCTTTCCATTTCCAAGTTGCTGTTTATTGTTTCTTGCTTATTATTGTTATTAAATTGTTTCTATCTTATCACTGGCTGTGGTGGGTTAATGCCCATCCCGAAAACAAAGCAGGGAAGGGCTTGCAAGTGCTTTGCCCTCCCTGCAGGGTGTTTTTCTCCCTGGGAAACTGAGTTTGTTTCACTTCCCCCTCCCTGCCCAGCTAGGGTATAAATGGGAGGGCATTGCAGCCATTAGGTCTGTTTTTGGCTCCTGCCTTCCTGAACGAGAGCTACTGCAGCTGCCTTCCTGCTCCTCTGTCACATGGTCGGGCTGATCCTTCTCCCTGCTGCCTCCATGACACTTCATAGAGAGACTGGGTTTGTATTCCTTTTTTTTTACTCCCTTCCATCCATCCTTGTTCCTTGCCCTTGTGAACCGTACCTGTTATTCTTTTCATATATATATATATGTGTATATGTATATATATATATATGTATTCTTTAAAGAAAACTCTTGACCTCTCTACTTCCAAGCTGACTCCAAATTTTTGCTTGGTGGATTCACTCCTTCCATTTTTTTTTCCTCTCTGTTGGGAGGGAGGAGCAGGGAGCGGGAGAGAGATTCTCAGCCTTGCCCCCATCTGAGCTCTTAACTCCCAGTTAAGGCTCAAACCACTACACTGGCTTTTGTTACATTTTTCCCCTCTTCCCTGTCCATTAAAGAAGGAGAGTGATAGAGTAGCTTTGTTGGGCATCTGGTTCTAAACATGCTACAAAATTAAATAGGAGAAGCTCATTGTGTACAAAGACTTTGATAACTCAGTTCCCTAGAGGAGAAAAAAGAAAGACAAAAAAAAATGTATCAAGAGTTTCAGAGCAAAGAGTGAGACAGAAGAGTTATCTCTGAATAACACCAAGATAGTGGTTTTGAAATGAAAAGACAGTCCAGTCTTTTCAGCAGTGGAAACAGATATCGTGTAAGGCAACAGAAACTTGAAGCCACTGTAATGTGAGTTATTAGTTTGCAGAATTTACGTGTTTTAGCAGGTTGTCTACATCTCTTCTCAGACCACCCCAGAAAAGACAGACCTTTAATTATATTAATCATTAAATTCTAGTAATTTTTGTCTGGAGAGGTTGAAAGAAAAAAATCTTCATATGAAGATGATGGAACTTTCAAAATGGAAAAGGAAGAAAAACCAGGATTTATATAAAATTCTGAGATGTGAAAACATCCCTAGCTTTTCAGGTGAACAAGTAGCAAATGTCAGCCTCTCCATACTTCCAAGATACTTGGTGATTCTAAAAATGTATCAGTTCAGTAAAAAATCTGTATGGACTCTTTTCTCTCTGTCTTGCATCCTAGTGATTCAACAGGAATAGTAATTATGACTATGAGAAGTAACTGACCCCCTTTAAAGACAAAAATAAACTCTACCACATGCCATTACACTACAATTAGTTGTCAGAAAGTTCAACTCTGTTTTGCAAATATTTTGCTCTGTACAGTAATTTTCATTTCTATTCATCTGTAAGTCCCAAAAGTATTAAAATTTAAGCTCAGCTGGTACAAATCTTCATAGTTCTAGTGTATTTAAAAGGCTTTTGGTCAGTTTAAAATAGATGTTTCAAAAGTATGTTCTGAAGGTATTGTGTGATTCGTGTAACATACATTTCCCCTTACCAAGGTAATTTTTCCAATAATACTGAACCTGTGCTCAGCAGAACTCAAACAGGACTTGAAAGAAAAACTCATAAAAGCACAGAAGAGATACAATGACTATACATATAAAGAAGGGTTTGACGATTGCCAACAGATCAGCAAAATCATGGGTACTGCTTCCCAGAGGGTGGAAGGTATATGACAAGCAATTGTTTCCAAAAATAAAGAGGAAGAAAAAGAGCAAAGAAGTGAACTTCAGAACTTGTGTTAGAAACAAAACATAGGTATTAAACTTTATGTTTATAAACAAATATGCATCTATGTGTGGTCACAGTATCTACCTACCTATGTATCTATCTATCTGCAGATATTTACATATAGGTTTGTGTGTATCAATATACAGGTGTATGTGTATATGAATGAATTCATAAATAGACACAATCTTTCTAAAGGTGAAAAGGCTCTTGTCAGGTTTCCTGAAGTGCAACCTCCTAATGTACATTTACATTTAACCTATGGTTTTTGCTTTTACATAGTGATGGTTTCAGAAACTCATGGCACAAGACTTGGATAGTGCACACCACACTGCAAAAAAAAATGTCTGGATGGCCAGGCACAAAGAGTGTTGGTGAACAGAGTTAAATCTGGCTGGTGCCAGCTATGAGTGGTGTTTCCCCAGGGCTCGGTACTGTAGCCTGTTCTCTTTGTTTATCAATGGTCTGTATGAGGGGGTTGAAGGCAACCTCAGTAAATTTACTGATGTGGGTGGCCGTGTAGCTCTGCTAGAGTGTAGGGAAGTTTTACAGTAGGATTTATACAGGTTACACTGATGGGCCAAGCCTAATTTTATGGGCTTCAACAAGGCCAAATGCCATGTCCCATACTTGGGTCACAACATCCCCATGGCAAGCTACAGACTTAGGGATGTCTGGTTGGAAAGCAGCAACTTGGGGAGGGATCTGAGGGTATTGGATGATAGTTGATTTAACAGGAGTCAGCATTGCACCTAGGTGACCAAGAAGGCCAATGGCATTCTGGCTTGTGTTAGAAACACTGTGGCAAACAGGAACAGGGAGATGATCATCCCCTTGTACTCAGCACTTGTGAGGCCACACCTCAAGTATTGTGTTGCCTTCTGGGTGCCTCCCAGTAAAATGGACATTGAAGTTCTGGAGCATGTCAAGAGAGGAGCAATGAGGCTCATGAAGGGCCTGGAGCACATGACCTTTGAGAAGCAGCTGTGGGAGTTGGGGTTGTTCAGTCTGAAGAAAAGGAGGCTGTGAGAAGGTCTTATCACCCTCTACAACTACCTGAAAGGAAGATGGAGCAAGGAGGGGGCCAGATTCTTCTCCTTTATGAAAAGCAGTGGGACTAGAGGAAATGGATACAAGTTGGTCCAGGGGAGGCTTAGGCTGGGTATTAGGAAATACTTCACTTAAGCATTTATCAAACACTGGAATAGTCTCCCAGGGCAGTAGTAAAGTCACCATCCCTGGAGGTGTTTAAGTGGTGTGTGGCCCTGCTGCACAGTAACTGATGATCTTGAAGTTTTCTTCCAACCAGATACATTGTGTAATTAAGTGACTCTAAAGGTCACATGAACACGTTGAGTGTTGCTTTTGAAACACTGATATTTCTCTATGCATTTCATTTCATATTACATCTATTTTCTGTGGTGTTTTGTTTGGTGGGGTTTTTTGTTTGTTTGTTTGTTTCTGTTTGGTTGGGGTTTTGTTTGTTTGATTGGGTTTTTGTGATGAGAGACCAAATATTGTAGGAAAGTAAATTTTATGAATAGATTCTTGCCAAAGGGAATGTGGCAGTTTGGCCCCAGCCTGGAGGCCAGATGCCCGCTAAAGACACTTTATCACTGCCCCTCTTAAATGGATGGGGGAGAGAGGAAAAAATATAACACAAGCCAGTAATAAGATAGAAGCAATTTAATAACAATAATAAGCAAAAAGCAATAGACTGTGTGGAAGCAAAAGCAGAGAGAGAGATGTTCATCTCTGCTTCCCATCAGCAGGATGATGGTCAGTCTTGGGAAGCAGTGCTCTCTAAGCTTGGTGGTTCTGTAGGCGGATAGATGCCATGGGTGAATCCCCCACTTCTTTCACTTCATTCTCATATATGAGGTGACACCATACGACATGGAATACCCCTTTGGCCAGTCTGGGTCATCTGGCTCAGCTGTGTTCCCTCCCAAGATCTTGCCCACAACTCAGCATACTCTTGGGGCAGGGAAATGTTGAAAAGACACAGCCTGGATACTTATTCAACAGTAGCCAAAACACTGCTGTGTTACCAACCACTGCTGCAAAACACAGCACTAGAAAGGTGCTGTGAGGAGAATTAACTCCAGCTCAGCCAAACTCAGTATAGGGGAAAAAAAATATTTCTATAACGTTTATATATAATGATACTCTTTTCAGTACCAGGTTATTTTTTCTTGTATATTTCCTTTCCCCACTTGCCACTGGGATCTAAACCAGGTAATGCAGATTCTTAAATGTCAAATATTTTAAAAGGCTCTGTTACTTTTATTCAATATTGACAGGGTTGTTTTTATATCAGTTTAATGATTTTCCTCTTCCTGCATCCAGCTCTGGACCCCTCAGTTTAAGAAGAACAGGGAACTGCTTGAAAGAGTTCATTGCAGAGCCACAAAAATTGTTAAGGGAGTGGAAGATCTCCCTTATGAAGAGAGATTGAGGGAGTTGGGTCTCTTTAGCTTGTAGAAGAGGAGACTTAGGGGTGACCTCATTAATGTTTATAAATATGTAAAGGGTGAGTGCCAAGAGGATGGAGTCAGGCATAGGAAGTTCCATGTAAATATGAGGATTATTTTTTTTTTTCACTGTGAGGGTGACAAACACTAGAACAGGCTGCTCAGAGGGGTTGTGGAGTCTCTCTCTCTGCAGATATTCAAAACCCACCTGGATATGTTCCTGGGTGATCTGATACAGGTGATCCTGCTTTGACTGGGAGGTTAAATTAGATAAATCTTTCAAGGTCTCTTCCAGTCCCTAACATTCTCTGATTCTGTGATTCTGAAGGGAAAATTACTTTTAAATATTGCCCCCCAGCTCCAAAACAGAATAGCTACACTAAATAATCAAGCTGTTATAATAGGAATATGTACAGAATGTATACAAAGTAACTACTTTGAAGTTATCAAGGTACATATTGTGAGGAACTGTATAAAATTCACATGAAAAATGAATGTACATTTTCCCTAAGTAGTTCTTTGCTTGTTCTATGAAAATTCATAGGTATTAACTTTTTTTTTTTTTCTTTCCCCTCCCCCCCCAAATCTGTGTTTATACTACTGGACTAGCATTTCCAACAGATTTATCCATTGAAGAATTTAATCTTAAACCCTTGTAGATTAAGGGATCACCCATAGATCCTTACTTGAACATGTTGTGATATTGTTTTTTTGTCTCACATCTCCTCTGTTTTCAGTTAGTCCTCCTATACAAGCAGGAGATTTAAGTAATGCTTTATAAAGATGAAGAAAAAATCCAGTGCTTTTGAGGTAGTCTGTTCTCAGTGATGTAAACGACTATAAAGCAGCTGCAAGAGATCTAAACTGCCTCTCATTTGCAGTCATCTGTCAGACAAAGAAAAAAAATGTAGTTTTGGGGTCTGAGTCTTCTACTTCTCTCTACTTACATCTGTTTAATGACCTCAGGATACTAAGACTTAGCTAAGGGTATCATATGATTATAGTGAGTATAGTTCGTATGGAAATTCACAGAAATTACAAAGCAAGCACATCAACAGTGATCTCTTTGGCTATTTTGGTGCCACCTTAATATTCATGTTTGTCAGAGGCCTGCATTATGTACCTTTTTCTGGGACTTCATTTGTTCATTACACTTTGCTGATGTGCTTTATTTTGGCTAATATTAACATTTTTCCTTTTTTCATGTACAATATGAAATTACTATTGTTCACTATAAAATGTTTTCAAAATAATCAGAGTGTAGCTGGTAAGAAGAAATCTTGCTAGTTTTGCTAAGAGTTTGCGATTTCTCTGAAGTGTGATCAATGTTTTAATGCTTGAGAAAGGCTGGCTCAGAGACTAGGGAGGGTTTCCATTCTCTAACAGTGTTAGTTGTGCCATCAACTGTGGTGAAAGGAAAAGAAAACTCAACTCAGGTAAACTCTGCCTTACTGGAAGAGAGTTGTCCCTTGAGCTCCTTAACAAATATTGCTATTTAAAGAAACATGTGTAGCTATTGAGATAATGATTTAATTATACCTGGTCAGAACCTGAAGATCACATAAAGACATATGTGAAATGAAAAGAATGCTGTATGATATGGTTATTAGTAAAGCTAAAACTACAGTTTAGCATGGCTATAGGATGAAGCAGCTCTGAATCATGAGGTCTTGCAAAGAATGTGCCACTGAAATAAAAAAAAATCCTTTTAAATAAAATCTAACTAATATTTTTCACATTTCCACCCTCCTTCCTTAGGATGGAACAATCTGGATAAAGTGCATAATCCTTTTTTTCAAGAAAACGTTGCTCTGCCTAAGACTGAATTGAAGTTAGTACCATGATACCAATGATCTTGAACCAGTTTTATTGTAACATCCAGCTTCTGCAACACAGAAATTGTTATCAGTCTCTAGATCTTTTCTGAACATTACTCTTAGTATTTTAAGCAGAAGAAAACATAGCCAGCAAAAATCTTTTCAAACTCATTGAACTGCTGATTTTAAGAATTTTGAAAACCTAAACTGCAGAAGAAAGCCACATATTCTACTGCTGGTGATGTTGAAAATAGTAAACAAAAGTGATGAAAAACAAACAAACAAAAGCCAACAAACTAATAATATTTAAATAGTTACACTTCCCCTGTTTCTCCCATCTGGCATGAATGAAAGTTATTATGTTAGTGGTTTTCACTGAGAAATAGTTTAACTCAGGTATAATTATCCTACAGGATCAACTAGATTGCATAGCATAATTCAGAAAAAAAAAATAGTACAGTATTACTGTCTTTTCAACCCAGTGCCACATTGATGGGTAAATACGTAAATACTGTTCTTTGCAGTTTCTATGAAATTGGATGGACATTCAATTACAATTTAGCATGAATGGGTTGTGTCATCTTATTTGGTGCAAGGGAGAAAATATTTTGTTTGTGTAGACTGCTGTTATGATTATCAAATTGCTCAAACATTAGTTGCTACAAATTCATAAATATTAGTTGCTACAAATTCATATATGATATTTTCAACCAAAGGAGGATTCACTTAAACAAGAACAGTTCAATGACAAATATGAGTCACACAATTCTTCTCTGTTGTGGTATTACTGTCTGAAAGTTACCTTCTTGTTTCCTGAAAGAGGTGACAAAGAGGCCTCTGAATTTGCAGAAAATGTGATTAAAATTAGGTTCTAGAGTCAATGATCTGAAAAGAGTAGATGTGGCAGACTCACATTCCTCTTTGAAAATTTTCCCAGGGCAGCTGCTACAGCACAAATTTTTTTCTGTGACTCGGGAGTCTGCAAAAAATTTCCTCCTTCACTCCATAAATACTGTTTCTAAGCAGCCTACCATGAGTCCTTTGAAGCACTGCAAAGTGGTATCCTTCCACCATCACTTCCCAGGGGACCAGAAGTTCATAAAGATGTACTTGATTTCATCATACAGACATTTTTAATGCTATAACAAAATAACGGTAGTTTTAAAAACTAAATATAAATCATAAAATCATAATTTGTTTTGGGGTGCAAAGGACTTTTAAAGCTCAACTCCCTTGCAGTAAACTGGGACATCTTTAACTAGATCAGGTAATAACCTGACTCTGATTGTTTTCCCAGATAAGCAAGCACCACTTCTCTGGGCAACCTATTGCAGAGTTTTACCACCCTCTCTCCAAAAATATTGTTCTTTATACTCAATCTCAATTTACCCTCTTGTAATTTAAATACTCTTGTCCTGTGACAACAGATCCTGCTAAAAAGCTTGTATTGAAAGATGACAATGTTTCCCTGAAGGCTTGCCTTCTCCAAGCTGAACAACACCAACTCTCTCCACCTCTCTTTACTGGAGAGGTGTTCCATCCTTCTGATCACTTTTGTGGGCCTCCTTTGGACATGCTTAAACAGGTCCATGTCTTTCCTGTGTTGAGGACTCCTGTGACAGAACAAGGAACAAAAGGTAAAAGCTAGAATGAAGGAGGTTCCACCTTGACAAGAGGAGACACTTCTTTACTGTGAGGATGACAGAGCCCTGAAACAAGCTGCCCAGAGAGATTGTGGAGTCTCCTTCTCTGCAGACTTTCAAAACCTACTTTGATGCCTTCCTGTGCAGCCTGTTTTGGAATGGGAGTTGGACTTGGTGATCACTGGAGGTTCCCTTCCAAACCTCAGCCTTCTGTGATTCTGTGATTCTGTGACTCCTCAGGACTGAACTACACCAGTGCATGACACAGCAGCTTGTGCTGCTTCCAGTCTTGTTGTCACCAATTAGATCACTTGTACTGATGAACTTCAGGTCCAGTACTGCATTCTTTGCAAATTACCAAGAAATTCCTTTGTGTTCCAAAGTTAACATGTTAAATTATCATTTGTCCATGTACTTTATTAGTCATATGAGGTTAGGTAAACCAAAAATATATTATGGTGTTTGTTGTTGGTTTGTTTGGGGTTTTTTTAATGATAGATATTTTTCATGGTAGGGTCAAATGGCCCCAGCACAAACCCAGACAGACCCCAATGTGTCTAGATATGGTACCCCTCTCCCCACTTCTTCCTTCAGAAAGTCAGGGTAATACAGGGAAGGAAAAAAGTGGACAGGATCATGTGTGTCTGCTGAACAACCCTGTATCTGGGGTAAGGGCATGTGCACTGGCCACAGCTTCTGCCTGACCAGGCCTATGTTTCTGTCTTTTATGGCCACAGCATGGCAGAACCCCTTTTTATTGGGTAACTATGTGCTGGCTCCAGTTGCCCTACTGGCCCAATTGAATCTCAGGCAAGATTTATATACAGGCCGATTTCTAGTTGCCTGTGTCTTACTTAAGCTTTGGCTTAATGGTTCTTGTCAAGTCTCCCCCACACTGTGGTCCCAGGGTTCTCTCTGTCATATTCCTCCCAGTTTTCATAAAATTGTTTAAATTGTTATAGTTGTCCAAATACTGTACATCCCAATGTGTATATATATTCTACCTATACATAAAAGTTTTTTGATAAGTTTTGGTAATTTTAATATCAATAAAAGTTATTAATGTCTTTATTAATATTTGTCATATAATTTATAAGTTAAGGAACAATACATTCCTTAACAATATTAAAACCCTACCTAACCTGGATGTCTCAGTTATCAGAGGCAAACAGAAAAATATCATAGAAGTTAATGTATTATGCGGTAGGCATTTTATTTATATCTGTTGAAAGGAGCTTGAGTGAATTGAGCTTTTCAAGACGTGGTAAACTTAGTGTGATGTCAGTACTCAGCATGTGTTCTGAGCCTGATTTAGCAGTATAAACATTGCCTATGATTATAGACAAAAATTTGTTGCATATAAAGCACTGTGAATTTAACAATTCATTACTATTAACTTCTATAATAAACTATTAAAATTCTGAGTTTCACTTTTTTTCCATTAAGGTATATGTGCTCCAACATACCATTTTTCCAAGACATCAAAGGATGCCAGAGTTTAAATCCATCACTTAAAGTATTTTTCTTTTTTGTTTTTTTTTTTGGGGGGGGAGAGGGGTGGGGTTATTCAAGCAAAAATAGTCTGCATTTTCCAATTAATTTTTGCATTAAAACAAAACAAACCATGTAAAAACAGCAATAAACACAACCAAAACAAATAAAAAACAAAGCAGTATTGGGAAAAAGAAATAGTTAACTCAATCTTTCCATCTGGCTTGGTAGGTCACCTTAAGAAAGACCTGATGATATTATGAAGAATTCTGATGGGTGAATTCAGTTTCTGGCAACAGTTCCAAGGGTAGCTAAATGTCATCTTGCCTAAAATAGATTCTGAAGTGGATAAACACTTTGGCACTATGTATATCAGGGAAAAAAAAATAAATATCCATAAACCACTGATGAAACTGGGTGCTACATCTGTGACTCACAGTTCAGTCATTCTGTTTTGTAGAAAGCTTTAGAGATTCACACAAACCCAAACCAAACCAAACAAACAAACAAACAAAAACCCCACAAAACAGAAACAAATAACCAACCAAACAAGATGTAATCATTCAGTGCAAGGGCTGATTCCCCAAAACAGAAGTGGGGGGGAAAGTAACACACACAACTAGGATTGAGATAAAGAGATAAGAGTTTAATATAACATAAGATATCATAATCACTATGCATAATTACCTCAGACTGTGAACACAAGGCAACCTTCATTGGACTGGTGATCTCTCCGAACTCTGCAGCCATGTATTGGGTTTTTGTTGTTTGGTTTTTTTTCCCAGAGACAGGGAAGCCCACAGAGAGAGAGGAGACCTGACACTAGCCAGCATCTCTCACGTGTGTACTCAAGAGGGTGATGTAGCTAGGGATGCTGCCAGGGAAACCATGGGAGGCATAAACATAGAAACTGGAAACAGTGCTCAGACCATAAACATAAGGCAGCGAGCTATCTTGCTGCAACACAGCAAGCAGCATGCACAGGGTTGTGCTTCAGAGTGCTGCAGTCTCAACGGTAGCCTGACAAAAATGGCAGTAACAAGGCAGGTCAAACACTGAGGGGAGGAAATAAATACATTAAATTATATTAGATTAAATTAAAATAAATTTTAAAAAAATTAAACCACCATCTCAAAAGTACAATGGTCTCCACCCAGCAGAAGACCATAATTATACTCTGTAAATAAGTTACAGCAGTGTCTGAAGATAACACCACCAGAAATATAAAATATACAGTATAAATATATATTTTTTATTACACTCATTAATAGGTTAGTAACCACAGAAGTGACTGGAAATATACAATTAGCAAGAGTGAAAACTTAAATCCCTCTCTGAAATGCTTATATACCTATGCATGGAGTATGGGGAATAAGCAGGAGGAGTTGGAGATCTGTGTTAGGTTGCATAGCTATGATATAATTGAATCACTGAAACATGGTAGGACAGCTCCCATGACTTGAACATTGTCATGGATGGTTATGTACTATTTGGAAAAGACAGACCAACAAGACAAGGTAATGGTGTTGTTCTCTATGTGCGAGAGCAACCGAAATGTATTGAGCTCCATTCAGGGGAGGTAGAACAGGTTGAAAGTTTGTGGGTAAGAGGTAACCTCAAGAACAGTCTCCTTGGTACTAATAGGTGACTTCAGTCGCCATGATACTTGTTGGAAAGCCCACACAGCTGGGCATATTCAGTCCAAGAGACTCTTGCAGTGTATCAATAATAATTTCTTGATGCTTGCAGGTAGTGGAGGAACCAACAAGGAGAGGTGTACTGCTGGACCTTGTATTAACTAATAAAGAAAGACTGGATTGGGACATTAAGGTTGGGAACAATCTTGGCAACAGTGATCATGACATGGTGGAGTTTAGTATTATACAAGGTAGAAGCAGTGCTATAAGTAGCGTTGCAGCCCTGGACTTCCACAGGGCTAACTTTGTACTCTTCAAAGATGTACTTGCAGAAATCCCATGGGCTAAGACTCTATAGAGTAAAGGCACCCAAGAAAGTTTTTTAATGGCATTTCCTCCAAGCCCAAGATAGCTGTGTTCCCTCAAACAAAATTCAGGTAGACATGCTAGGAGACCTATATGAATGAGCAAGGAGCTTCTAAAGGAAATCTCATGGAAGAAGGGACTTCTCATTTGGCAGAACTATAGAGAACAAGATATAAACTACAACAAAGGAAGCTCCAACTCAACGTGAGGAAAAACATCTTTACTGTAACGGTGAAGAAGGCTCCCCAAAGAGTTTGTGGAGTCACCTTCTCTGGAGACTTTGTGACCTATCTGGATGTATTTTGTGGTCCTGCTCTGGAAGGGGTGTTGGACTTGAAGATTTCTAAAGGTCCTTTCCAAGCCCTAACATCCTGTGATCTTGTGACCTTAGCTAATTAATCTAATAATACAATTAATTATTACCTTACCTTAGACTATCTGCAGAAGAAGCACAGTGAAATAGAAAGGGAAAACCAGCATAAACCAGAAAATGAAAGCCAGCAGCTATTCGACTCCCACCCTTTCCACCACCATGCCTGCAGAAAAAAGCCAATATCCAAGAATTTGGAACCCAGAAGCAGCAACAAGAACAGGAAGCCTCCCATGTTGCAATCTGATCTTCAAGCCCCACAATACTTTGCTCCAGCTAGCATGCATTTTTTTGAATATGGCATGACTACAGCGTGGCATGAATAACAGCAGAAAATTCATGACACTGGAAAACAAGAAAAACTACAAAACAAAACGAAAAAATAAGCAAACAAAACAAACAAAAAGCCAACAGAACCCCAACCAAAAGAAACAAACCCTCTTGTCACTGTTTGGTGGTAGAATATGAGTTACATATCTCCACTCCAGAAGACTACAAAGTAATTTGTGACATAAGACATAAGGAAAACTGGCATTACATGGAATTCAGCACCAGCTCTCCAAGTGTTGAAAAAACCGTCAGCAGTGATGTGTACAAAAGTTAAACTAAAAAGTTCACAGATGTTGACATTTGTACACTTGGTAATAGGCTCTTTTTTTTTTTTTTTACTGGAAGGTGATAGAGCATGTTGTCACCTCCAGTTGCTATCAACCCACAAGGTTTGTTAATGATATAATCAGGTGCTGAAGCAGAGACCAACATTCCAGCTCCTCACAATTATAGCTATTGACATAAACATTTTCAGTGAAACAGAAGCAACAATTTCATAGCCTTGTTACAAAGTCAAACCTTGGAAGAGCTTGAGACCAACAATATGTTGCCTACCTTTTTTTTTCTTTCTAATGTACCAATAAAATGACAGTGGAAACAGAAAAGATATATGACACTAAATAAGTAGTATTATTATTATCATTATCATTATTATCATTATTATTATTCAGCAAATTCAGTGAATTCTTCTGCTGCAAGTATTTCTTCAAGAGTTTTCCCTGTGTGATGCCTGGCAAATTATTCACCCTCTGCAGTGAAAAAATTGTATAATGTTACGGAATATTGCTACAGTTAAGGTTTGTAAAGTATGAGACACAATGGAAAACTACATACACTACTATATATTTTAGAAGTAATTTATTAACTATACTATAATAGCAAAAGCAATTTGCTACCTAGGAAAGCAAAAGCATGATACACACATACTATCAACCCCACTAGATATGGTAGCATGCAGTGAAGCATAGTCCAGACTCTGAGAGAGCAAGGCATCAACACTTAGCAAGCATCCTCATCATGACATCATTGGTCAAAACTGGTTACCTCTCTACATCCGAGCTCTGGGTCGATTATATACCTCATACATCCTGTCACATAAGGCAGTATGTGCCAGGACAAGGGCAAGGCACACCCCTTAATGATGTAATCAAAAAGCACCGCTGTGCTTGTGCTATAATAGAAAGTGGTAGACTTGGACCCCCAAGGTTGTAGCTTCATCCTCCCTCCTCTTCATCATCTCTTGAGTGACCTTCCCCTACCCAATAATGTCCTTTGTGGTTTCAGTGGCACACAGCCCAGTTTCACAGCCTGGGCAGAGGTCCATTTTGCTATTTACTTCCTCTAGTCTTTAAATTTCAGTTATGCTTTAATCTTCAGTGGTTACATTACATATGGCTAAACAATCAGTCACATCCATGGAATCTCAAACAATAGAGTTGTATTCCATTGGATACAGTCTGTAGATCAAAGATATTTTTTCCTACCACAGATAGTTTTTCCATCACTAATGTAAATAGAAAGCCCCAAGGTGCAGTTATACTGTAAGAAATAACAGTGGAAGTGCCTTCTTTCTCAATTAAGTCTTTAAAATGCCTGTATACTAACACATGCATCATGGGAAATAAACAACAACTAGAGATCTGAGAGCAGTCATAGTGCTACTGTCTTACTACAGTCATGGAAATATGGTGGGATATCTTAAATGAATGTGAGGTTGTCATGGATAAGTGTGTACTTATTAGAGAAAACAGCATCAAAGAAGGTGTTGGAGTTGCTCTTTATGTGACAGCAACTGGAATGTGTCAAGTTCTGCCTAGGACTGGATGAAGAACATGTTGAAGGATTATGGGTAAGAATTAAGGGGCAGGCTAATATGGGAAATATGGTTGTGTGTGTTTACTACAGACCACCAGACTAGAAAGAGGAAGTTGATGAGGAATTGATGAGGCCTTCTACAAAAAGTAAGAAATGCACTCAAGATCACCTGCCCTGGTGCTCATGGGTGACTTCAATCACACTGATATTTGCTGGAAAGGGTGAATATACAATGAGGCACACACAGTCCAGAAGGTTTCTGCAGTGCATTGATGATAACTTTGTGATGCAGGTGGTTAGAAAGACAACAACAAGACTTGTGCTGCTGGACTTTGTATGAAAAAAAAGAAAAAAAAGCAAGTCTGGCCAACCACAGCTGTAGTGACCACGAGATGGTAAATTTCAGTATCATATTAGGAAGAGCCAAGACAAGCTGTCAGCTCTCGACTTGGACAGTGACACTCTGGCTGGGTTAGGAACTGGCTGGAGGGCCGAGCCCAGAGAGTGGTGGTGAATGGTGCCACATCCAGCTGGTGGCCAGTCACTAGTGGTGTCACCCAGGGATCAGTGCTGGGCCCCATCCTCTTTAAAATCTTCATTGATGATCTGGATGAGGGGATTGAGAACTTCGTTAGATGACACCAAGTTGGGAGCAGATGTTAATCATTTAGAGGATAGAAGGGCTCTGCAGAAGGACCTCAACTAACTGGACAGATGGGCAGAGTCCAACATGATGGCATTCAACAAATCCAAGTACTGGGTGCTGCACTTTCACCACAACAACCCCATGCAGTGCTACAGGCTGGGTTCGGAGTGGCTGGAGAGTTGCCAAAGAGAAAGGGGCCTGGGGGTACTGGTTGACAGCTGGCTGAACATGAGCCAGCAGTGTGCTCAGGTGGCCAAGAAGGCCAATGGCATCCTGGCCTGCATTAGCAATAGTGTGGCCAGCAGGAGCAGGGAAGTCATTGTGCTCAGCACTGGTTAAGCCACACCTTGAGTATGGTGTCCAGTTCTGGGCCCCTCAGTTTAAGGACATTGAGACACTTGAACGTGTCCAGAGAAGGGCAACGAGGCTGGTGAGGGGCAGTATTGAGTGCAGTCTTGTTCAACATCTCCATCAATGAGCTTGATGAGGGGATGGAGTATACCCTCATCAAATTTGCTGTTGATATAAAACTGGGAGAAGTGCTTGACACACCAGAGGGTTGTGCTGGGGTTGGACTTGATGATCTCTTGAGGTCCCTTCCAACTTCTAATGTACTGTGATGCTGCAATTCAGTGAGATGTGGACAGACTGGAGAGTTGGGCAAAGGGGAACCTAATGAAGTTCAAGAAAGATAAGTGTAGAGTCCTAAACCTGGGTAACAATAACCCCATGTACCAGTACAAACTAGCGGTTGATTTGGTAGAAGGCATCTCCATGAAAAAGGACCTTGGAGTCTTGGTGGAAAGTAAGTTCACCATGAGAAAGTAATGCACCCCTGTGGCCAAAAATGACCAGTGGTATGTTGGGGTACATTAGGAAGAGTGTGACCAGCAAGTTGAACCCCTCTTCTCTGCCCTAATGAGGTCGCATAAGGAATATTGTATCCAGTTCTGGTCTATTCACTTCAAGAGAGACAGGGTACTACTAGAGAGAGTTCAGCTGAGAGATATAAGAATGATTAAGGAAATAGAACATCTCTCTTGTGAAGAAAGGCTGATAGATCTGTGAGTGTTTAGCCTGGAGAAGAGAAAGACAATGTTTGCAGATAACTTAGAAGTAGGTGACAAGAAGATGGGGTCAGTCCCTTTTCAGTGATAATCAGTGATACGCTGAGGGACAAAATATCTAAACTGAAACACAAGAAGCTCCACCTCAACATGAGGAAAAACTTCTTTACTCTGAGGGTGGCAGAGCACTGGATCAGGCTTTCCAGAGAGGTTGTGGAGTGCCCTCTTTAAAAACCTTCCTGACATTCCTGTTTGGCCTGCCCTAAGTGAATCTGCTTTGGCAGGGGTGGTTGGACTAGACGATATCCTGAGGTTCTTTGAAACCCTACCATTCTATGATCCTGTGATTCTGCAATTATGTGAAATGAGAATGGCAGCCCAACTTGGAACCTCACAGCAATTCTTGGATGCTTTCAGCCTGTCAAAAGTTCTCTGGCTTTTGGGAACCAAACTCCACTTCTGACTCCTCCACCTACATTGATACTGAAGATTTTCAAATTGAAACTGGGATAAATAATCTGTTCATAGCTGCTTGCAGAAAAAAATGTTGCATTTCTTCTTGTGGTTTTACTGGCTATGCAATGAGAAAAGCACTTTCTGTGGTTAAAACACATACCTCCAGATATTTTAAATTTGTTAAAAAACTGTATTATGTGAATTTGACTTAATAAGACTAAATTTCAGCCTCAGTTCATTTCAGAAAAGCACTGAGACTGTGCTTTGCCCAGTTATGTTAGAAGTATTCATAGGATCAAAACCCAGAATTTTAACTCCCAAGTTCCTGTCTCAACCACAATATCTTCTCTTAACTGTTCTGAAATTACATTAAGAGTAAAAAAAATACATCCATAAATTATTCTCAGCTACAAAGATCCAGCTCAGCATTAGCATTTGACTGCAAGCAGCTTATACACACCTTAATTACAATGTATAAATAAAGTCCAATGAGATTTTACAGATTTTGTACCTATGCCAGGCACTTTATTCAGTCTCTCAAAACACCAGAGAGAATACCTTGAGGAAGACAGAATAAAAGCCTGCTTTTACAACCTGTACTTCTGATAAATAAATGTTACATCTTGCTTCTTCTCCTCTCAAACCACTATTGCAGGTCACTGAGACAAGATAATGGATTCAATGAACCACAGATTGGGTTTACTATGCCTATTCTTATATGATTTATTGTTGCATTTAAGTTTAGAAGAACCTTTTCCTCCATGATCGTCAACCTCAACTGTAGTGCAGTTACTTGAAGGTCAAAGGAGATACCATCCAACAGACTCTACCACTTTCTAAGAGTCCATAGAAAAATGTATAACTAATACCTGAGTAATTTTACTCACCTTAGATTTCATATGCTTCATCTTTGAAAAACATGACTGTTTACAGTGCACTAGAAAATTCTCAGTTTGTTCATCAAAAATTCTGAAACTTACTAAAATAAGTGGATTGATTTCCATAGTCTTCTAAAGGGCTATGAATTATGTTTGTCCAGAACATGACAAATTACTCTGTTCTTTTCTGTGTACAAACTTTGTCATTTATTCCATCTTACAATGAAGGCCATGTTAGTAGGTCTTCTTGTGCATATCAATTCAATGTCTTGTATGAAAACTCATATATATGAAGCATGAAATATGATGCATAAATACACATATATTAAAGTTCGCATATAGTAGCATATTTTTAAAAACATTTCAAATATTGCACATGTTTTGTAATTTTTTGCTCACCAACTTATTTTGTATTTCCTTTTAGAATTTGCCCTCAGTTGATACAGCTGATTAAAGTGATCACTTCTTGGACCAATGCAATAAACATGATCCACTAATAGCAATGTTCAGACACAAATGTTAGTTTCTTGAATCTTCTTTCCCTAAAATCTTCTTTCCCTAAAATCTTCTTTCCCTAAAATCTTTTTCTTTAAATTCTTTATAGAGGGAAGTTGTGCATTGCCAAGCACAATTAAATTATCGCAATTAAAACTTTAAAGTATTACTTTTTTTGGAAATTAATTTGATGATGATTTTATCTATATGCCTTTGCTAAGTAAAAGATCTTGCTTTGCCTACTTTCACCAGTACCAATAATGAAAACACATGAAGTTGCTGAGAACTTGTATACATAGACATGATGTAATTTCTTCATCTACTTACATTTTGAAATGTAATTAGAAATTAGAGCTCTTTCTCAAGCAATATATTGATTTTAAGCAAAGAGAGTATTTATTCAATAATTCAGGAATAAATTCTGACTAGAGATATTTCTTGGGTTTTTTTGTTGTTGTTGCTTTTTTTTATATATGTATTTTCCCATTACACCTTTTACTGTAAATGAAAGTACCTGGATTTCTCAGGAAATTTTTGCTGCATGATAACTATAGGACTTTCTTCACATTCACTCTTCCCAATACTTTCTTATATCATTAATTTTTATTTTATACATTATAGAAACTTATCTTAATATCATCAGATACTGTTAAATTCTCTATAAATTCTCTATGGTTGCATGGTTTAGTTGATTAGGTGGTGTTGGATGATAGGTTGGACACAATGACCTTGAAGGTCTCTTCCAACCTGGTCTATTCTATTCTATTCTATTCTATTCTATTCTATTCTATTCTATTCTATTCTACTCTATTCTATTCTATAACATCTGAAATTTTAAAAAGCCTGGAGATGTTTCAGTCACATGAAAGATGAATAGGAAGTGTCTGGCCAAATCTGACAGTGTTAAATTGCAGAGCTTTACAGGAAAGCAATTTTTCAGATTGCTTTAAAATCTGTATCTGAATTAGAAATTTGGCTTTTAGATTTCATGCAGTGATTTCATGCAGTGATACACTAGCACATGTCTATGCATGTGCTAGTGTATTTGAACAATACAGGAGCCATGAAAACAGGTATTTATGTTGTACTCAGGTGTGGTTAATGTCCCTCCTGCCTTGTGAGTGACTCTCTTGTGTTGCAGAATTAGTAAAAGTCGCAGTACTGAGGCAGGAAACAGACTCCTGTGAACAAAGTAGGGGAATGAATCCACTGCATCCTATACCCCATGTTAACTCCATTTTGTTCTGAGAAAAAGATACTACTGCAATAAGAAAATGTTCAGACAGAACAAAAGTAAACTTTGTAAATTACCCCTGCACAGGTGCACCTAATTTATTTCAGTTTCTCACATCACCTGAGGTTGGGTCTAAAGTAGTGTTAACTGAAGTTGAAATGGGACCCATCTGATTGGTATGTATTTCAGTTTCAGGAATATTACACAAAAACATGTTTATGTTTTGCCCCTCTACTTCCCTTGATAATTCTGTAAAATGTGATTGTTCCCTCATCTGTATATGATTTTATTATTTTGAGTTTTTAAGTGATTTCACTTTTCTTTAGGACTTTTCCCTCTACCTTCTTCCACATCAATCAACTAAATTTTGTTTGGAATGTGAGCAGATAATAATAACAAGCCTTATTATAATGTTATCTCTGATACACAAGAAACTTCACGTTTTAGTACTCTGGGTTTGGTTCTTAACTATTGCTAGTTTTGCTTTGGAGAACTGAAATTTTGTGTAATTGAGCATCCAGTCTGCTTTGGAATGAAACATTATGTGGCTTCTTCCAATAAGACATTTTGCTGACTACCAGCCTGAACATGTTAATAAAATATTTGTTGTTTATCCAGCTGTTGTATTATACCATTCTTATGTATGCACTATACACACTATTCAACTTGAGACAGTGTATCTTGTTTACATGGCTTGCATTTAAAATATTCTATGAAGGAAAATTGTTTTTACAAATCTTTAACTTGTATTGACATAGCATTCAAGATGATCAGAAGAATTTTCATTGATATTATAGAAGACTAACACACAAAAAACACCAAACCAAACAACAATAAAAAAAAAAGTTCTTGGTCTTAAGTAGGAAAGCTGTTACAAAGCAGAAGACGATTCCTTAGTAAAGGCAACTAAATATGATAGACTTAGAAATCTCTCACAATGCCATAGCCTGTAAACAGATGGGGCTTCTTGGGAGTTGGGGTGGTACAGTGGATGTTGGACAGCCAGGACCCATCCCATTCTACCCAGCTAGGGAGTGGGGTAGGCTTGGGACAGCCCCAGACTGGGTGACCAGGCTCTTCCCTGGGAACTGGGATAGGCCAAAGCCTGTGGGACTCATGGCTGGGCAGAAAAAGTGTGTTAAGACTCAGCAGCTGGGAGGGCTTTCTTGCTGCATAACCATGTATTAGCAATCCATAAAGGACTCAAGTTCCAAACTGCCAAAATTTGAGGTATCAGGGTGACTCACATATATGAGTCATCCTCTCCAGGTATAATCTAGTGAAATAAGCCACTTAAAACAAGCTGAGAGAGAAAATACCATATAAGAAACCCACTTATATCTCATCCATATAAATGCTCTGTCCAAATGATGTCATCCTGAAGATAACAGCATTTTCTTACAGTGTAAAAACTCAACATGTCTGAACTAAATCTTTACTCTAGTAGACAATACAGAAAATACAGCACTTCACTCTTGTTTAAGATGATCATCCTTCTCTATACGTAAGTTACCTATTGTAGTTTTCAGAGTAAAGAATCACAACTTATGGAAGTTGTGGTTCTCAAAGTAAAGCATCACAATAAAATAACACAAGATAGCAGAGGGACAAGCTTGTTCTGATTAGATGAATTGTATCCTGAATGAAGGATGTGAAAGACTGAAATGGCATAGCTTGAAGGTAACCTAAAGTAACCAATGACTAATTAACACAGTAAAAATCACACCCCTAGGCAGAACCTAATATGCTAATGTCAGACCAGCTCTGTATAATGAACTAGCCATTAATTGTGCAGAAGGTGTTATTGAGACAACCAAGAGGTGATCAATGAACACGACCATGTTGTAACCTGTATAAATCCCTACAATTCCTATAAAGGCACATGCTAATTTTGCAAACTAACACCTTCCACCTTTTTCTATACAGAACTTCATTAAAAGCTAGAAGATGGGTCTTGACTCTGTGTGCTTGTTGACTGCTGAATGGGTATGAATCTAAACCCCAACTGAGGGACAACACCATGTAAAAGCTGATCCATATATTGTAAGTCAATATCACTAAGAGTGTTGAAGAGAAAAAGAGTGAAAAGAGAAAAAACACCACTTATTTCCAATTGTTGCTACTGATCACAAAGTCAGAGTACCCAGCTGTTGCACTGGCAACCATCAGAATGAGTGTAAAAGTAGTTAAGATTATTAGAAGCCAAGTGAACAGACCTTCCACAGTAAGCATGTAGAATACTTTAGTAAAACATTGCAGCCTCACCTGATCAGAGACATTCTAACTTTTTCTTTGAAATTGTGCCATTGTGTGGTGGTTTAGGCTGGCTGGCTGGCTGGCTGGATGGATGGATGCCACTGCACAGACCACACCTGGGAGGTCCCAAAAGGGTCCAGCCCACTGGGTGGTCACAGCAAATCAGGTATTTCACCGATAATTCTCTGCTCCTCTATAAAACATCCACATGGGGTCCTTACTTCCTTTTTTTGCCCCCTGCTGCTGCCTAGGTAAAATGGTGTGAGTTGCCTCTCTTGGGCCTGCCCAGGCCCAAGGCTGGGTTGGAGGGGGGAAGAAAGAGCCCTGTGTGGGGTTTTGGGTGTACCCCCAGGTGGGGAAGGGACGTTCTTGGGTATATTCTGGGATCTCTCTCTTTTGTTACGGTGCTTGTGGTTCTCTGTAAAATTTTCATTACTGTTTTTTTTTTTTGTTTGTTTGTTTTTCCCATATAAACTTTCCACCATTTTTTGCAATCCGTTTATCTGAGTCATTGTTTTTGCCTGTGGTGGGAGAATCGGTCTCCCAAACCACGACACATTGCTTGTAACAAATTCTGATTTTCAATAAGGCAAGTATAGTGTACACATATGTTCATAAATAAGCATTACTTTGTCTGATTAAGATACTCAGATGGGCACAGAAGCCTACCTTAGGTAACAGGGGGAAACAATGATTTCCTTTTCCAATCATCTGAAAATGTACTACAGAGCTGCACAATGTTTGGATGATATTTGGTTAACAGCTGTTACTGTGACAATGCTATCAGCTTACCTCTCAGATGACTGGAATTATGTTGAATAAATGCATCGCTAATGCCCAGGAATTTTTATTTCCAAGTGCTGGACAGACAAAGGGTAAAGCTGAGAGGGAAGTCTTCAGGAACCATTTATAAGGTCATGTGATGAAAGGACAAAGGGCAATGATTTCAAAATAGAGCAGGGTGAATTTAGATTAGACATTAAGAAGTTCTTTACTATAAGGGTGGTGTGAAACTGGAATGGGTTGCCCAAGGAAGTTATGGCTGCCTCATCCCTGCAAGTGTTTGTGACCAGACTGGATGAGACTTTGAGCATCCTAGTCTAGTGGGAGTTGTTTCTGCATATGGCAAGGGAGTTGGACCTAGGTGATCCTTTAATGTCCCTTCCATCTCAAGCCATGCTATGATTCTATGATACGATTTCAGGAGTACACTGAAATTTTATCGTGCTTTTCTCTACCTTTGCTAAATGTCACCACGACAAACATGCTGTGGATTTTCCATAATCTTTTAGCAAGATCAGTTAGCTTTAGATTGACTTTAAGATTTAATATTAGCTAATACTTATTTTGTTTGGATACCTCTATGTTTGCAGTTCATCTCCTAATGCATGATGGTCCTTAAGGTGCTGTTTTAACATTTCAAAACTAGAAACTTGCTCCTCCAAACAAAAGCTTTCCAAAACATTCTACTGAAATCTTACTTGAATCTTCTTGACATTTGAATGGCCAAATTCTGTTTGGGATGAGGTGCAATTTTCTGCTGAGATGACAGACTCTAAAAATGTTTTATCCTATTTTATTGACTTAAGGATTGTTGTTATGAATTACAGTAAAGCATAACCTTGCTTTTTCTCCTATAAAGATTGTAACACAGACCATTATGAAACATAGATGATTTTGACAGAAATTTCTAAATACAATTTCAGAGTTTTATCTGCCTAAAAAAATAAACTATAAAATAAAAGTTGTTGGTTTTTTTTTTTTTTAAAAAAGGAAGAAAAACCACAGTTACACAGAAGCTTATGTTAATTCCTTGAAGCAGGTGAAGTATCTAGTCAAATTAATTTCTCAGTTCATTTAAAACTATAGCATGTATACTTGGGCATAACTTGGAAACCTTTTAAGCTACATAATATGCTAGAAGTGTAGACTGAATCCAATAATTCCTCTATGATTTGATGTTTCAGTATCTTTGCACTAATTTGGTTTTATTTGTATCCATATTTTATTTTGTAATTTTTGGTACATTGTATCTTAGAGATCTGAGAAGTGCAAACTTGATTGACCTAAATTACCATTTCCTGGGTCATTTCTATTTATTCACAACCTTGAAAACTAAAGTATAGGATAAAACAGAATAATCAAAACACAATTAACAAACACTTCTGAGAATTTCCCATGTTTAATTTGACTGCAAATGCTGAAGCAAAGAAGTATATGAAACATTTGATGCTTGTTAGTTTGCATAACAGAACAGAGAAATGACTGCATAGGCAAAGAAAATGGTAGACTCTGTATTTAATAACATGCAAAATTTCTGCAGAAATTTCCATTAAATATTTGAAAAAAAAAAAAAAGAAAAAAGTAAAGCATCTAGATTCTTCAGTAATCTGATTCATTTATAAAGAAATTCTAACAATAAGAAAACACATTAATGTTCTACAACTTTTAAGATCTTAAAATCTAAAACCTGTCTAAAACATAATGAAGACTTTTTGTGTATATTTCAGAAAATCCCAGTATTCTTGTTCTTATAGACTGGCTCCACCAGTAACTACAAATTTGTAAACTAATCTGGCAGAAAAGTGGGTAAAGAGAACTTTTCCTAGGTTGAAACTTAAAAAGTGTTTCTGTGTACTAGAGGGGAAAATAGTTCATTAATTTACAAGGAAGAATATAGTAGTAATCTGAGTAATATTTCCTGTAACCTTCAAGATGTTGAGTGGTTTGAATCTTGATTATGAAAATATCTCTTTATCCATAGTGACTAGTCTTTCATCACCATTTACAAGTAGGATTCCTACATTTTAAAACAGCAGACATTATTTCATACTTCAACAAGTCACTTTTCATTCTGCAGAAGTTCTTCTGTTTCTAAATAAACTCCAGGTTCCAACAAGGGAACAGAAGAATCTTACTCAGTTTTACAGGTCAAATTTCTGATCCTTGTACAGGAATCCTTCATAGTTTTATGATATTTGTTGCTACTATACATAATGTAAACTGTTTTGAAGGACGCAAAAGACATCCAGATGAAAAATCATCCAGAATACTCTTAATACTTCAATTTACTTTACAACTTCTGTTGAAATTCACTTTTCCTGAAATAAAAGATTCAAGCAGGGTTTAAGGGAAAGGTTTTGTTTTACATATTCATATAAGCCTCAATAAAAACCAAAATAAAATAAAACACAAAAATTACTTTTCAAAAGTGTAATATGCAGAAGGTTTTTTCTGTTTTACACTATCTACCACCTCAGATATTTAGTGACTTGCAAGAGGAATTCTGACTGGAATAAAGACTCACAGACATGAGTTTCTATAAACATTCAAGTGTGAAAGGGCTAATAATAAGTGTTACATACTTTCAAGTAAAAAGATGGGGTAGGTGAGAAGCAGGCAGATTCAATATTTCATTAATATTTTTTCTCTTGTTAGGATATTGCCATATTTTTTAAGAAGTCCTGAATCACCTTCAGGAACGCATTATATAATAACTCATTCTCTGCAAATACTTGAAAATGTATTTCTTGAAGTAGTCATAGGTCAAGACTCCTTTTTCTTCACATAAGCAAACCCCAAACCACATTAATATTGGCATTATTATGCATAGAGGTTGGTGCTGGTCTTTTATCACAGGTAATTAGTGACAAGAACAAGAGGTAACAGGCTCAGGCTGCACCAGAGTAGGTTTAGGCTAGACATTAGAAAAAGTTTTTTCACTGAAAGAGTGGTTAAGCTTTGAAACAGGCCCTGGGAGGTGGTTGAGTCACTGTCCCTGGATGTGTTTAAAGGCTGTATAACTGGGGTGTTTAGTGATATGGTTGTCCTGAAGGGACAAGCCGCAAAACATGCCCTAACCCAGACAATGGGCTAAGTGCCTGTGAATGTGCAAACCTGGACAAATTCCTGGGGTCCAGATGGACCAAATAAACATGTATCACATGTAATTAACCTTGTAAAACACCTGTGAACTGGCAGTGTTTGGATACACCCCATTCTATAGGTTCAGCTATCAGGTTTCTCTCTGACCAATAGGCCATTTTGGCTGGAGAGCTGATTGGGACTGGCACCAGCACTGGTGTGCTTGAGCTGAGATCTTTCTCTTTTGGTTTCTTTTCAGGGCTTTGTGGGTTAGAAGGACCCCTGGCAGACAGCAAGGTCGTCCAGCAGGGATGACTTCTCGCATGCCTGCTTGGGATCATGACATCAGCCACGGGATTTTTAAAACCCAGCGGGGCTGAGCACACAACGCCATTTTGGCTGGACAGCCTGCTTGCCCAGCTGCATGTACCAGGGCAGTTGACAGAGTACAGAATCCTCTGTGGTATCTCTAAATTATAATATTTAGGTGAAATATAAATTAGTGTGTGTGTGTGTATATATATATATAATTTATAACATTTAGGTGGAATTTTTAAAAATTTTTCTTTCTTTTAACAACTAACAATAAAACCCCTGAACCATGGTAACACTCAGCCAAAGTCTATTACAAAATTAGTAGATATGTGTGACCATTTGAGGCTGTGCCTTTAAGAAAGGGACAGTACTGGGACACTATGGCTGAATATTTTTGTAATTATTGATACTCTAAATGAATTTCATTAGTAGATTGGTAGAATGTAGCTTTAAGTTTTAGTGCAGCTGGAATTTTCCTTCAGTTTCCTGGGTGCTCCTTTTTGCTCTCCCTTTCCAGCCTGTCTGCTTCTGAGCATTCAGCCAGACTGAATAGAACAGAATAGAATAGAATAAACCAGATTGGAAGAGACCTTCAAGATCATCATGTCCAACCTATTATCCAACACCACCTAATCAACTAAACCATGCAACCAAGCATCCCATCAAGCCTCGCCCTGAACACCCCCAGCAATGGTGACCCCACCACCTCCTTGGGCAGCCCATTCCAATGGGCAATCACTATCTCTGTGTAAAACTTCCTCCTAACCTCCAGCCCAAACCTCCCCTGGTGCAGCCTGAGACTGTGTCCTCTGAGACTGATAACAGATAAGCACTAATCCTAGGCCTAACAAGAGTTTTCTTCCTTATAACTGCTTTTTTCTCTCTCTAACCCCTCTTTGGGAAAAAAGGGAGGTAGGGGGAGAAAAGGGGGTACAGGAGGAACCCCCTCTGTCTGGAGGTGGGGGCGGTGGCCTGTTTCTGTATCCTTCTTTGCTGTATATTTCTGTATATATATTGTAAATCTGTGTATTTGTGTACATAAATTCCCTGTGTCTCACATTGCTTTGTAAATACAGCATTCCCTTTTGCTTCACCGGCTGAGATAGCTGTGGTCTTTTCATTCCTACTTAGTGGGGGAGGGAAAGCTGGGCCTTCTCTCTCAACCCACCACATTTCTCGGAGGGAGAAAATAGCTCAGCTGGTAGTCCATGAGACTGAGTGTTGAGGTCATGGGTTCGAATCCTGCAGCAGTCAGCAGAGCTGTGCTTCTTTTACTTTGTCCACCCCTTCTAAACAATTTCATTGGCTGTTTGTACTGTTCATCCAATCCAAAACATTATTTACAGTTCGTAAGTAAACTTCATAGTCCGTTACGGCTATAGTCAGATGTAGACGGTTCACAAGTCCAAGAAAATCAGGGAATAAGAAAATGGAAAACAGTGTGTCTCTCCACAGATAAAGCGAAGGGAAACAGGGATACAGGGACTCTCAGTTGACTCAGGGCTCTCAGGGTTCTCAGGGTTTGCGCACCATAGATTCCTCAAGGATTCTTCCTTTGGATGTGATGTAGCTGTACAACAGTCTGAAATTAAACTCTTTCAGCTAAAGTTAAATTTCTTTGTGGAATACACTGAATTTGACCATTCTCCTGCATTACCCAATAAGTGTGACCTGGACCTTCTGCTGAAACCACCCCTCGGACAGGTTTAGCCTCTCCTGAGAGCGAAAATACCCAAACGGTTTTACCTAACAGATTCTTTTCTCTAACAACAGGAACTCTATCGGCTTCTACTTTCTGTAGCAGATCTGAATGTGCTGGTCCAGCTCAGTTTACTGAACCTCTACTATTCACCAGCCTGGTTGCTTGTGCTAAATGTTTTTTCCCAGTTTTTCAAAGATCCACCTCCCATGGCCTTAAGAGTGGTCTTCAACAAACGGTTGTAGCATTCAATCTTCCCTGCCGCTGGTGCATAGTAAGGAATATGGAAAATCCACTCAATGCCATGCTCTTTTGCCCAATTCTTTACAAGATTGTTCTTGAAATTAGTTCCGTTGTCTGCCTCAAACCCACCACATTCTTGGCATTCTGCAGATCGGATTGCAAAAGATAAGAAAGTTTATTCTGGTGTCGTTCTGGTTTTTTGGCAGTTGGGGCTCGAGTGTTGTTGTTGGGGCGATTATGTGAGTTCTTGTCAATTGCAGGGGGATACCTGGTGCATGGCCGGTGGCACGAGGCCCCTCCTGCTATTTCAAGCAGGGGTGCCTCTTAACCATTGGAATTGGGGCATCGTGTGAGAATGTGGGACCTGCCCTTCCTCCACCTTTACTCTCTGCAGAGTGGCAGAAGTGGCGGAGAGTGAAGTGGGGGAGGGGGCAGCAGTGAGCAGATCAGAGTCAGGTCTGTTCTTGCTGCAGGGTAGGGCCAGCCGCGGTGGAGCGGGTGAGCCTGGCTCCCGAGACCCAAGCGGGCGAATGTGGACTCCGTCTGGAAAGCTGTTCTCAAGGGCTCTGAGAACGCATTTATGGCTTTTGCTGGAGGAGCCGTTTGAATGCCCAAGGTGTGGAGGCGATTTTGATTCTGTAATGCGGCGGTAGAGGTGGCTGGAGCCCTGTAGTATACTTGGGCTGTGGCAGCAGCGGGCCCAGCCGTGCGCTCAGAGCGGCGATGGCAACCCAGGCCTTGCACTCGGGCTGCAGTAGGGCCGGCCCTAGTCTCTTCCCCGACTTTTTCTCATGAATTCCGAAAATAGCACCTAGCACCTGGCTCCACCTCCCTTCTTCTCAGTAGGTTGTGGTACAGCCCCTCCCTTTTCTGGGGTGGGGCTGAGTAGTTGGATGCTGTCACATCTTCGGTATGCGAACGCTCAGTGGGGAGGCGGTGTACCTGTGGCATGCATCTTTATAGCCTCGGGCCATGGCTGGAAGTGGTCAGCACTGGGCTTGGGATAGGTCTGTGCAGTGCTGTGGAAGGCTGAGCATGCTATTTTCCTGGAGGGGTGAAGAAGCAGTTAGAGCCTCTTTGTTCTGACTGGCTAGCCCCAGGGGTGGAAATATGCCATTGAGTAGATACAGATGGGAATAAAGGTTTGCTTGAGAAGTTGTGAGTTTTTTCCCAGGTGACCAGGATGTCCAAGGGATCCATGAAGACCCTGCACCGCAGAAGAGTGAACTCTGCATTGCTGAGAGGTTCCATTAGATGAGAGAAGAACTAGAATGGACTGACAGGTCCACCTGAAAGGTGGTTGTAGCCAGGAAGGGGTTGGTCTCTTCTCCCAAGCAACCAACACCAGAACAAGGGGACACAGTCTCAAGCTGTGCCAAGGGAGGTTTAGACTCGAGGTGAGGAGAAAGTTCTTCACCGAGACAGTCGTTAGTCATTAGAATGGGCTGCCCAGGGAGGTGGTGGACTCACCGTCCCTGGAGGTGTTCAAGAGGAGATTGGACATGGCACTTGGTGCCATGGTCTAGTTATGAGGCCTGTGGAGACATGTTGGACTCGATGATCCTTGAGGTCCCGGGTTCAAAAGTTCTATACAGAAAGAGTGATTGCCCATTGGAATGGGCTGCCTGGGGAGGTGGTGGAGTCACCATCACTGGAGGTTTTCAGGAGAAGACTTGATGGGGTGCTTGGTGCCGTGGGTTGGTTGTTTGGCTGGTGTTGGATTGCTTGATGGGTTGGATGAGATGATCTTGAAGGTCTCTTCCAACCTGGTTTATTCTATGTATGTTCTATGTATGTCTCTTCCAACCTTAGTTATACTGTGATACTGTGATACTGTGACACTTGAGCTTGAATGAGAGACTGTTTAGGTGGATGCCCAGATGAAGATGTGGACTTCGCTGGACATGTCATCAGAAGCTTTCTGATTTGATGATGTGTTTAGGCGCAAAGATTATGGTATGAAATAAGGGGTGGCATGTTGCAGTTTGAGCTTGGTGCCCCTGTTGTGTTTACTTCCTGTGTCCAGAGGTCCAGCCCAGAGGGGTGGTCACAGGAAATTATGTATTTCCTACCACAGTTCTTTGCACCACTATAAGATCCAGTGCGGGGTCTAGCACTTTCTCTTTCTTCCTCCTCCTTCAGCCGGTAACTGGGGAAGATGTCTCCTGGCTTTGGGCCTGGCTAGGCCCAAGGCCACAGGGGGATGGTCAGTCTCAGATCTGGCCAGCTGAGACTAGCCTAGCAGTGGGGGGAGAGAAGGAGCCCTGGGGGTCTTGGGTGTACCCTCAGGTGGGAATGGGATGCCTCTTGGTTTGCTTTGGGATCTTTCTTTGTCACTGCACTTTGGGTTTTCTGTAAACATTCACTGCTTTCTATTAAAACTTTCCATCACTTTTGCAATCCGTTTGCCTGAGTGTTTATTTCTCCCCATGGTGGGGAGAGGGGGCTGCCTCAACCCAGCACAATATGCAGACAGATTCGGCGCATAAGCATGCAGGTGTCCAGGCTGCTAGCTGCAGAGAGTGCTGGAGCCTGGCACTTGGAATGGAAGGGGAAAGGGACAACACCTGTGTCAGGTGTGACCAGGTGAATTTTTCCTCAACCTGGTGGCTGAGCTCAAGGATGAAGTGGCTGAGCTCAGGATGAAGTATCTAGGCTCAGGACTATACAGGAAAGTGAAAGGGAATTAGATACGGGAGAGCAGGATTTGCAGACCTCCCCTGTTGAGGAAGGTGTCCCCGGAAACAGGAAGGGATGGATACAGGTTCCTGTTAGGGGAAGCAAGGGGAATCCATCCCAGGCCTCTCCCCCTCCCCCATTGCCCTTGCATAATCAGCATGAGGCCCTGCAAGCTGAGGGCAATGTGGATGAAAAGGCTGAAGAGGAACCATCTAAGGAGATGCCTAAGGCAAAGCAGTCCCCACCAACTATAAGGACTAGCACCATAAAGAACAAGAGAAGGGTTATAGTTGTTGGAGACTCTCTCCTGAGGGGAACAGAGGGGACCCATATGTCGTCCTGACCCATCCCATAGGGAAGTGTGCTGCCTGCCTGTGGCCTGGATAAGGGACATCACAAGGAGACTCCCTAAGCTAATCCAGCTCTCTGACTATTACCCATTGCAAGTAATACAACGTGGAAGCAATGAGATCAGTAAGAAGGGCACCAGGATGATTAAAAAGGAATTCAAGGCCCTTGGACAATTGATTGATGGGGCAGGAGCACAGGTGGTATTCTGCTCAGTTCTCTCAGTGACGGGTGTTGTGGTGGATTGAAGGGCTGATCCTTCTTTCCCTCCCACCACAGGCAGGAAAAATGAGACTCAGACAAACAGATTGCAGAAGTGGTGGAAAGTTTAAAAGGAAAAGCAGTGAGTTACAGAGAACCACAAGCACAGTGAAAAAAGGAGATCCCAAAGCATACCCAAAGACATCCTAACACTTCCCTCTCCCCACCTGAGGGTACACCCAAAACCCCCAGGGCTCTTTCTTCCCCCCACCCAGCTTCCACTGTTAGGTTAATCTCAGCTGGCCAGAACTGAGATTGCCCTTCCCCATTCTCCTCCAGGCATTAGGCCTGGCCACACCCCAAGAGGCCTTGAGATGACTCCTCCTCCATTACCAGACAGGGACCATCTCCATAGGAGCAGTGAGGGAAGAAAGAGGAAGTGCAGGACTTTGCAGGTGCTTTTTATAGGGAGCAGGACATTATGGGATGAAATACACAGCTTCCTGTGTCCATCCACTGGGCTGGACCCTTGGGACCCCAGAGGTGTGTCTTATGTGGCCACAGCAGGGGCACACCCAGCCTAAACCACTACAGGTGTACACTGAGAGGAACAGGAAAACCCACAGCATCAAAAATTGGCTCAAGAGATAGTGCCACCAATGGAATTTTGGGTTCTTTGATCAAGGGGCAACTTTTACTGCACCCGACCTGCTGGACATTGATGGGGTGAAATTATCTAGAAAAGACAAGAGGGTACTACCATTGGAGCTGGCAGAGCTCACTGGGAGGGCTTTAAACTAGGCCTGAAGGGGGTGGGTGAGGAAACTAGTCTCTCCGGATAGGAGAGAGTGGGACATAAATTAGGGTAAATTGCGAAATCAACAGCCCAGCTGAAGTGCAGGTACACCAATGCACGCAGTATGGGTAACAAACAAGGAGAACTGGAGGTCTTGGTCCACCAGGAAGACTATAATATAGTTGCTACTACAGAAACATGGTGGGACAATTCATATAATGGGGGGGGGTTGTTACAAGCTCTTCAGGAGAGACAGGCGAGAGAGAAAAGGGGTGGCCCAGTATGTTAGGGAATCACTAGATACCGCAGAACTTGAGGTTGTGGATGAAAGCATTGAGTGCCTGTGAGTTAAAATCAGAGGAAGGCCAAACAAATCTGACATCCTGATTGGAATCTGTTATAGACCACCTAACCAGGATGAGGAGGCAGATGAAATATTTTATGAGCAACTGGAGGCTGTCTCAAGATCATCAGATCTTGTCCTTGTCGGTGACTTACAACCTGCCAGACATCTGCTGGGAACTTAATTCAGCAGAGAGGAGGCAGTCCAGAAGGTTCCTAGAGCATATGGAAGACAGCTTCCTGATGCAGCAGTTAAGTGAGCCTACCACGGCTCAGGCTCTGCTTGACCTGCTGTTCTCCAACAGAGAAGGGCTGGTGGGAGATGTGATCGTAGGAGGCTGTCTAGGGTGCAGTAATAATGAGATAGGGGCGTATTCAATATGCAGGGAGATAGGGAGAAGCACTAACAGAACCTTCACTTTGGACTTCTGGAGGGCAAACTTCTGCTTGTTTAAACAACTGATTTGAGAGTACCTTGGGTATCAACCCTCAAGAACCGAGGGGTCCAGAATGGCTGCACCTACTTCAAACAGGAGCTGTTGAAGGCACAGGAACTGGCAGTTCCCATGTGCTGAAAGATGAGCCGGCAGGGAAGGTGACCGGCCTGGCTGACCAAGCAGCTCTTCAACAAATTAAGGGAAAAAAAGAGGATGTATTGCCTTTGGAAAGGGGAGGAGGTAAATCATGATGTGGTTAAAGATGTTATTAGATCATGTAGGAATAAAATTAGAGAGGCAAAAGCCCAGTTAGAACTTAAGCTGGCTACTTCTGTAAAGGACAATAAAAAGCATTTTTATAAATATATTAATGCTAAAAAGAGGGGCAAGAAGGACCTCCACTCCTTATTGGACCTGGAGGGTAACACTGTAACTAAAGATGAGGAAAATGCTGAGGTTTTAAATACCTTCTTTGCCTCCATTTTCAACAACAAGGCAGGAGGACCCCAGGATAACTGCCCTCCTGAACTAGCAGATGGGGTCAGAGAGATGTGTAGTCCTCCTGAAATCCATGAGGAAGCAGTTAGGGACTTGCTGAGCCACTTGGATCCCCACAAGTCCATGGGACCAGATGGGATCCATCCTAGGGTGCTGAGAGAGCTGGTAGATGAGCTGGCCAAGCCGCTCTTCATCTTTTACCACCAATCCTGGCTCAACGGAGTGGTTCCAGATGACTGGAAATTGGCCAATGTAATGCCCATCCACAAGAAGGGTCAGATGGAGTAACCTGGAAACTGCAGGCCTGTCAGCTTGACCTCAGTGTCAGGAAAAATTATGGAGCAGATTATCTTGGGGGCAATCACAGTGAACCTGTGGGATGGCCAAGGGATCAACCTAGCCAACATGGATTTAGGAAGGGCAGATCCTGCCTCTCCAACCTGATCTCCTTCTATGATCAGGTGATCCCCCTGGTGGATGTGGGAAAGGCTGTTGATGTAGTCTACCTGGAATTCAGCAAGGCCTTTGACACCGTCCCCCACAGCAAACTCCTGGCCAAGCTGTCAGCCCATGGCTTGGATGGGAGCACACTGCAATGGGTTAGGAACTGGCTGGAGGGCCGAGCCCAGAGAGTGGTGGTGAATGGTGCCACATCCAGCTGGCGGCCAGTCAGTAGTGGTGTGGCCCAGGGATCAGTGCTGGGCCCTGTGCTCTTTAACATCTTTCTTGATGATCCGGATCAGGGCATCGAGTCCATCATCAGTAAATTTGCAGATGACACCAAGCTGGGGTCAGGAGTTGATCTGCTGGATGGTAGAGAGGCTCTGCAGAGGTACCTGGACAGGCTGGACAGATGGGCAGAGTCCAACAGCATGAGATTTAACACATCCAAGTGCCGGGTTCTGCACATTGGCCACAACAATCCCATGCAGCACTCCAGGATAGGGTCAGAGTGGCTGGAGAGCAGCCAGGTGGAGAGGGACCTCCAGCTCCTTTTGCTTATTGCCCATGCTGCATGCATTGATGTACATGCACTTCAGCTGGGCTCCTGACTTCTCAATTGACCCTGATTTGTGCCCTATTCTTTCATCTTCAAAGGGACTGATTTCCTCACCCACTCCCTTCAGACCTAGTTTAAAGCTGTCTTAATGAGCCCTGCCAACTCTAGTGCTAGGACTCTCTTACCCTTTCTAGATAATTGCACCCCATCAGGACCCAGCAGGTCTGGTACAGTAAAAGTTGCCCCATGATCATAGAAACCAAATTCTGCTGCTGGCACCATCCCCTGAGCCAATTGTTGATGGTGTGCGTTCTCCTGTTCCTCTCAGTGTACACCCCTGCCACCAAGGGAACTGAGCAGAACACCCCTTGAGCTCCTGCCCCATCAATCAATTGTCCAAGGGCCTTGAATTCCTGGTGCCCTTCTTGTCAATTTTGTCACTCCCAGCTTGTATTACCAGCAGAGGGTAATAGTCAGAGGGCTGGATTAACTTTGGGAGTCTCCTTGTGATGTCCCTAACCTGCGCCCCGGGTAGGGAACAGACCTCCCTATGGGATGGGTCGGGACAACATATGGGTCCCTCAGTACCCCCCAGGAGAGTGTGGGCTGCAGTGTGCTCAGGTGGCCAAGCAGGCCAATGTCATCCTAGCCTGCATCAGAAATAGTGTGGCCAGTAGGAGTCATGAAGTCAATGTGCCCCTCTACCCAGCACTGGTTAGGCCACACCTTAAGTCCTGTGTCCAGTTCTGGGCCCTTCAATTTAAGAAGGACATTTGAACATGTCCAGAGAAGGGCAACGAGGCTTTTGAGAGGCCTCAATCACAAGCCCTATGAGGAGAGGCTAAGGGAGGTGTGGTTGTTTAGCCTGGAGAAGAGAGGGCTCAGGGGAGACCTTATTGCTGTCTTCAACTACCTGAAAGGAGGTTGAAGTCAGGTGGGGGTTGGTCTCTTCTCCTAAGCAACCAGCACCAGAACCAGAGGACACAGTCTCAAGCTGCACCAGGGGAAGTTTAGGCTGGATGATAGGAGAAGGTTCTTCACAGAAAGAGTTGTTGTCCATTGGAATGTGCTGCCCAGGAGTCACAGTCCCTGGAGGTGTTCAAAAAATAATTGGATGTGGCACTTGAAGCCATGGTTTAGTTAGTCATGAGGTGTTGGGTGACAGGTTGGACTTGATGATCTCTGAAGTCTTTTCCAACCTTATTGATTCTATGATTCTATACAGAATCACTAATAGAGCAGAATATATTAAATGACACGAAACAGCTTCATTTTGCTTCCTTAATCTGAGCAGGAATTAATCAATCAAGCAATTGCCTCACGTTGGGTGCCAACGTGTGTAATGTGGTCGATTGAAATTTCCCCCCCAACATTAACTTTGCCAGACCTACTCACTTAGAAGCAAATGGAGCTGTATTTATAAGCAAAATCTACACTCTACAATGGAATGCAATGAGTAGGTACAAAATATACAGTATTTACAATGTTATACTGATATTTACAAATAGCAAACAACATGAAAGCTACTAACTTTTCCCTGCCTGCCTTCCCCTCATGCCCCTGTACAAAAGGCACAAGAGAAAGGAACAGGGAAGTTAGACTTAGCCAAGGCCAGCCAAAGCACTCAGATTATCTCTCCTGAGTAAAGCAAATCAGCCAGAGATCAGAAGAGAAAAGGGAAGAATTGTTATGGCACAGCTCCTCTTATTCTAGATGTTTACCCAATGAATTTGGTTAGAATAACTTTTTGTTTTCCTTTCTACACCCAATAGTGATTTATTTATATTTTTCTACTTTTATGCTCAAAATTTGGAACTAAATTTTAAAGGCATAGCCTAAAACAACCACAGGGGGAAAGCCCTAAGAGAACTGAATCCCTGGAGAGCTGTACTACTACAGCCTGTGAAATGCACAGAAGGGGAAATAGGCCCCTTAACCTTCTCCAAGCCAAGAGATGCTTGAATTATAGTTCCAGCATCTGGGAAGATATCAGACAGAGGAGCAAGCCAGCTAACTGGCTACAGAATGTAGAATGTCCCTTGTGGGAAACTACAGATTGTGGCACCTTTCTTTCCAATTTAAATTGCTGTATTGTAAATTCTCAGGTTTGTGCTTAAATTGTTAACTGTTTTTATATGTGGACCTAAACTTTTATATGATAGATGATTGGTAAATTCCAGAGATCATTTGTTCTTTTATGTCTGTGGACCACTGTCCTTTTTTTTAAAGCTATACTTCTCTAAAGAGATGCGAGAAACTATTTCTGTGGTGGTAAATATTGTAGCAAATGCATAGTAGGAGCTGTGTTGAAATTAAAAGATTTTGCTTTCAGATTAACTTACTGATTAAATATCTGCTTGAAAGTAATGGACAAATATTTCAAGATGGTAAAACATGAAAAATCATGTGTTCTTAAAGTTAGTACTCTCAGGCTTTTCTACACAAGAAGTGTGTGGGTAAGACAGAAAATGAAAGGAAATCCATATGATGGGGTCAACTTTAATATTACTCAAAACACCAGCATGAAGAAGACATTTGTTAAGTCAGAGCAGGTTTGGTGGGGTTTTATACATAGAATACATAGAACACATAGAATAAACCAGGTTGGAAGAGACCTTCAAGATCGTGTCCAACCCATCAACCAATCCAACACCACCTAAACAACTAACACATGTCACCAAGCACCCCATCAAGTCTCCTGAAAACCTCCAATGACGGCGACTCCACCACCTCCCCAGGCAGCCCATTCCAATGGGCAATCACTCTCTCTGTATAGAACTTTTTCCTAACATCCAACCTAAACCTCCCTGTTTGTTTGGGGTTCGTGTTTTTTGTTTGTTTGTTTCTTTTTGTTTATGTTGGAGGGGATGGAAAAAGATAAAAGAGGCTGTAAATGTGATAATGAGAGGTGATTTAGAGTACTGCTAAATAACCAGAATGTCTGCTTTTTCAAGGTGTGCACATTCTGCTGAAGATATAGGTAGTAGTTATGAATTGTCAGCTGTTATGTTAAAATTCAAGAACAATAAAAACAAAATGAAAATTATCTTTCCAAATGAGGTCAATTACAGTGTAATGGTGAGCCTAAGAAGCATAAAGTAAGTTATTGCTCAGGTGCCATTTCTCACTTACTCTGTTTTAGCTCAGAACAGTAGTGTACTACTATAGGCCTTGTATGCTATGTACCTGTCATAAAAGCACAGTTGAAATTGCTTTCCTGTTTATTGCTATAGTTTACTTTCTATCCCTTAATGAAAGAGACACATTTAGTGTTCTCTTGTGTTAGAGATATTAAAGTGAAAGACCCTGCCTTAATTGCACAGACATGAGTGGTTGCTGAATAATCTGAAAATAAAATTACTCTCCTTGTCAAGGCCAAATTCTTAGTGGGGAAGATTTTCGTAAATAATTAAAGTATAAATAATTGTAATAGTAACTAACGGGGATCAGTGGACATGGGCTTACAAATACAGTAGTAAGTTTGGTGGAGCTAGGGAAACTTGAAATAAGGTTATAGAATAAGATAGTAAAATGTTTTATTTTTTGCCTGTAGGCTGTGAAGGCTTTTTATTCCAAGTCCAGACAAGGAGTTAATTTCTATTGTAAACGTAGGTTTGAGATTCTACTAAACTTTAGCAGATTTTTTTTTCTTTTTTTAACGCAATAAGTTTATATACACACACTCTACTTGTCTCACAGCCTTTCACTAAAGAAAAATTTAGTTTCTGTGTAAACATATATACATATATATAAATAACAAGGGGCATTTACAAGGGTAAGGAATAAGGATGAATAGGAGAATATACAAAATCAAATTTGGATGGCCTTGTATCTCCCTTTATGTATGTGGATTTCGGTCCTTTAGAGAAACATGGATGCAGCAGGGAGAAGATTGGGCCTGACCGCATAGCAGAACCAGTTGGCCAGCAGCAGCACTAGGTCCTTCCAAACAGGCAACACAGGGGCAAAGAGCCAGAATGGCTGCCAGCCCCCCACACCTCCCTTTATAGTCTTGCTGGACAGGAAGGGGGAGCAGAACAGACCAACTTAGACTCAGGGGACCTCTCCTTCCAGGAGGGAGAAACCACATCCACCTGAATCAGGTTTCTTTTGTCCCATGGAGGAATCAGGGCTCCCGCAACCCTTCCCCACCCCCACCCCCCCCCCGCCCAGGGTGGTGTAGCCCAGCACAATATGTGAATCAAATAATTGGTCAAGTGGTTTGCAAATAGTGATTGGTCATTCTCAGTACCTTACATACAGCTGTCAATATAATTATGCCCAAATATAATTATTTGTGTGATATTTAGGGATAGGACATCATGATTTAGTGTTACACTCAAAGTCTTGTCATGAGCAAAAGGGAATAATAATACATAGAAACAGGACTTTTTATTCACATTAATGTTTCAACAGTACAATACTCTTCAAAATTATCTCAGTAAAACAGAAAAAATACCATCAATAGCACAGTTAACATCATCATGCAGAAACTTCATACTTTCTAATCTTTGACTGTGGTGTTGGGGTTACCTTTACAATGAGTCTGCATCTTAAGGCTAAAGTTCAGATTTCCTGAACAAGGATGGGGAAAGGGGCATAGGATGACAAGTTTGGCCACTTGAGATTTTCACTGGGATAACCAGGGTGTACATTCTGGGAATTGCTCACAGTTCCAGACATAATGAAAATTATTTCTTTGTTTCTATGTCACAACCTATTTTTTTTCGCATGGCCTCCCAACTGAAGCCTGGAATATACTATCACTTCCTCCTACATTAAGAATATAAGGGGAGCAGCTGGTCATACTGAGTCTCCCTAGGAGATTCAGGCCTTGTCCAGCTCTCTCCAACACACTTGTCAACGGCCACCAGATACATGTTAAGGCAAAACCAAACAAGATACGGGGCAAGCCCAGGACAGCCAGGTCCTCACAAGCTGCAATGTTAGGCCAATACAAAATGTAAAAGCTTTTACTAGTATTGTGAAAGACTATGTTGTGATATGTTGTATGATCATTAACTGCTTTCTCTTTGAAACTATTGCAAACACTGTGGCAATTGCATAGCTGTCATGTAATCCAGTAAGTGTAGGAGTAGGTAAAGGCAGAATGAACTACTGGTTCAAACAGAAGTTTGTCAGAAGTTTCCGTTTGTATTTTATCTTCTGTGCCTAAAATTCTCTTTATAAATGTAGCAATGATACTTTCCTTTCTTTCCTTCTACTATTATATTATACATGTTTGACAGTGGAAGCTGGGTGAATGAAAAAAATACAGTAAACAAGTCTGCAATGCTTATTTGAGTCCATTCAGGTGCCTAGTCTGCAGTAAGAAAACCTTTTGCTGCACTTTTTCTGATTTGACTGAATTTACCTGAGAAGCCCAAGAAGGCTTGCATAATCAAACCAGAAAATTCACTGCTGACTTCCATCTACCATTTTCCATGAATTAGTAAGTATTTTCATAGAAAGGAATGTCTTACACATACTTAATTTCTTTAGGGTTATCTATGATTATTCTCTTACCTCTACATGTTTTTTCAGGAAAAACATTGACATATATTTATGTCGTGGTTTGGGAGACCAATTCTCCTACCATAGACAAAGAAAGACTCAGACAAAATGGATTGCAAAAAATGGTGGAAAGTTTAAATGGAAAAAACAATGAAAGTTTTACAGAAAACCACAAGCACCATGACAAAGAGAGAGAGATATCCCAAAACATACCCAAGAACGTCCCATCCCCACCTGGAGGTACACCCAAACCCCACCCCCTAGGGCCCTTTCTTCCCCCCCAACCCAGCCTTGGGCCTGGGCAGGCCCAAGGGAGGTGGCTCACGCCATTTTACCTAGGCAGCAGCGAGGGACAAAAAGAGAAAGTAATGACCCCATGCGGATGTTTTATGGAGCAGAAGGTAATTATGGGTGAAATAGCTGTTTTCTTGTGACCACCCTTTGGTGCATCCCAGGTGGGGCCTGTGCAGTGGCATCAGGGCTGGCACCCAGCCTGAACCACCACAATTTAAAAGGATAAAAATATTTTGTTTTGCTGTGAAATGGGAGCTAAGATGTACATTCACATACAAATACAAACATGACATCTTCAGGCTTCTATATCCTATGGTTATATGTCTGTGTTTTAGAGAAGGATCATATTTGGTCAAGACAATGCTGCTTGATTGTTGGTTTTCTTGTTCTCTTAAAACCAGAGCTTGAAAAAGAACCCTAGATGAACATTAAAGCTTATTTTTTCATTGAACGAAGTTTGAATAGATTATATGTTGTTACTTAATTATATAAGCATTATGAATTCAGTACATCAAAAGCTGTATCTTATTGTCCTCAATAGTGAAAAAATTGAATTCTACCTTATTTGAAAATAATGCTACATGCACAACTTTATTGAAGTGTGGGAGTTCAAAACGACAGTGTCCAAATGTGGTCTAGTAACTGCTGATTAAAGATACTCTGACTGATGTCTCTGTCCTGGTTTGAGTTAGAACAGGAAATAATTCTGTTCAGTGAGGCTACTTTCCATCTCAGTCACTTTCAAGTAAGTTCACATGCTGTAACTATTGGCATGTTCTCTCAGAGTGTCTGCTTCTTGTACTGATAATGCTCTGTGTTTCTAGTTAGTACGAAGGAGTGGGTGTTGGGTTCAATGATGTGTTTGCATATATTCACGTATATTTAGTTTTATTACTATAATTTTCATCAAAATAGTATTAGTTTTCTTTCCCAATTGAGATGTCTCTCTCCCTTAATCTATTTCTCTTCCTTTTGAGAAGGGAGAGGAGCTGGTAGAGACTATCTGTCACTTGTTCAGTGACCAGCCCAATCCTAATCCTTGACAGCCTCCCAAGTTGACCCTAACTGGCCCTAGTTGCTATCTACGTGTATGGTTTGCCTCTGCTCAGATTGCTACCCACCATGGTCCATGGCTATGACCCAGAGATGCTCTCTGGTCCTACCTAGACTCCACTCCTGCAGGTCTCTGCTTTCCTGGTACAGAACTTGTCCACATCTTTATTCAACTTCATGGGGCTCCTGTTCCTGTTGTGTTTTTTTCCAACACTGAGCTCCTTTGTTAGCCAAGAGATCAGTTTATGTCCCTTCTCTCCTTTCTAGGAGTCTGGTTTTTCCCACCCCCCTAAAGTAACCAATGTGAGCCAAGATAAAAGGCTGATTTATCTGTGTTTCTCTATGTGTTTACTACAGGTAAGTATTTTTCCATTACAGTGGTCCTATCATTATCAAATTAGATTGACATTTTCTGATTATATTTCTGTAGGCTAAAATGGTTATCCTTTTTGCTCTTGTACACCCACCTGAAACAAATCTCCTGAATACTTTAAATACCTAGAATACTTACTCCATCCTCCAACAGGTTCTTGTATTCTACTTCCAGGAGAGAAAATACGAAGCTAATATAGCTATCAATACTTTGCAACAAAGGATATTTGAGAAACACTTTCCAAAGAGCAGATAAAAACTAGACCACAGTAACAATCATAAGACTTAAGGTTTGTTCAAATTTTTTATTATTGCTTTTACTTTGTACCTGCTGTGTTCATACTGTGTCATTTTGAGAATGCATTAGCTCCTAAAGCTGGTAAAACCCACAGTAAGGATAACAACACATTCCAGTTGTCAGCAAACATTGCTGCTCAGAAGACAGTGTTAGCAATCTACATTTACCAAAAAAAAATTTAACAGATTAAAATTTGTCTGCAACCAGGAAATCCACAGATTTTTCTTTTGCATCTGCTTAATTGAAACCTTTGGTCTTTTAACTGTCTGAGCATATATGTTTTCCCCTGATCTACAAAATGAACAGCAATTTGAGGACAGTTTTTCATTTGTATAAGGTTAATATCCAGTTTTTCTGCCTGGTCCACCTTCAGGTCGTTTCTCTTCTTGAGAACTGATTTATAATCTGTGGTAGTTCTTACAAGCTATTGTGGCTCAGACACATCACCTAAATACCCACTACAAATTAGGTATTTCTGCTCTCAGTAAGAGCCAAGGTGCAGCAGCAACAGCTTTGTAGATGTCAAATTACTCCACTGAGAGTCAAATGGAGTTCATATTGCTTTTCCTACCTCTTTGGTTTTAGACCAAGACCTAGAGCACAATAGATAAGTTACTTATTTTTTTTTCTTTTTGTAATTCAACCATCCAGTACATGATTCAAATAAGAGAAGAAAATGCTAGTTTAACTTTTTAAATTTTGGATTAGATATTCTGAGTAAATAATGCAATTCTACATTAGGATATTTAAAATAATTTTAAAGATGTAGCATGAGCTGATGAATTAGATATAGAAGACTGAAATTGTATAGGTACTGTTAAATTAAGGGTGTGACTTACACAAATGATCCATTTGAACTTTTTTTTTTTTTTTTAATGTAATAGGAATGTTCTGTTTTGACAAAAGAATCACAAAAAATATCACATTGGACGAGACCTCGAAGATCATACAATCCACCCTTCAAACCAGTTTAGGGTCAATGCTCAGGGTCCACATGTTGCCTAAACACCAGGGATAGCAACTCCACCTCTGCCCTAGGCAGTCAACCAATACCCCCAGGTCTCTCTCCAAGTTGCAAAAGGGAACAAATTGAAGCCAAGAGTAAACTGTTACTCACATTAATGTTTCAACAGAAAAATATAATATAAAATTATCTCAGTAAAACTCACCAAAGAAAAGATTAATAAGACTTAGCATTGTCATACAGAAACTTCACACTTCCTACCTCTTGAAAATGTGTTTAGCTCACATTTCCAGCAATCTGGATGAGGGAACAGAGTGCACACTCAGCAGATTTGCTTATCACACAAAATTGGGAGGAGTGGCTGACACACCTGAATGCTGTGCTGCCATTTGGAGAGACCTGGATAGGCCAGGAGGGAGAGTTGGGCAGGGAGAAATTTAATTAAATACAACAGTGAGTCTTGCATCTGGAGAACAACTACCCCTAGCTGACCTGTTGGAGATGAGTGTAGCGACTATGTGCCCTTGTGACCAAGAAAGAAAATGGTATCCTGGGGTGTATTAGAAAGGATGTGGCTAGTAGTTTGAGAGATGTGCTTCTCCCCCCTTTATGCTGTCCTGGTGTGGCTGCATCTGGAATATTGTGTCCAGTTCTGGGCCCCCTCACTTCAAGGACAGAGAATTTCTCAAAAGAGACCAGTGCAGAGGCGCGAAGATAATGAAGGAAGGGATGACCTCATTAATGTTTATAAATATGTGAAAGGGGATTGTTATGGTTTGAGGCTGGATGCCTGTAAGAGCCATGAAGAAGTCTTCCAGGAGGACTAGACAGTCTGGAAGATACACACCAGAAAGTGTAACATTTTGTTCTTTCATTCCCAGAATGCCTGCATCTCCCCTTTATAAGGGAACATCACAAGCTGTCCAGCCCCTTCTCCCTCTCTCTCGGCTCCTTTCCCAGCATGGGCTCCCTTATCTTTGTTATGCAGGGGAGTGGGGCCTTGAGTGATTTGGTGGAGGCCTGGAACTGGCAATCTGAATTTTAGCTTCATCACTTGGGTTTTGTATGGTCAAGGGGTAAACAGGCATGATGGGGGATGCATTTAAGGTCTGGGTTTTTGGCCTGATTTGGAAGAAGGGTTTTTTTGGGGGAACTGTGGCCAAGGTGGACTATGAGGCTTTGTGTATTTTATATGCTTTTGTATTGTTGCAGGTGGTTATGTGCAGTGCTTCCATTTAAACTTGTAATTCTTTACAATCCAATGTAGAGCATTTTCTTTACTCCCTTGGGAAGGTGTGAAGAGTGTATGTCTCACTCCCCAAAACAAAGACAGGGAGTGTTGAGGGAATGGAGACAGGCTCTTCTCAGTCATATCCAATGATAGGACAAAGGGCAATTGATGCAAGCTGAATCATAGAAGGTTCAATGTAAGTGAAAGGAAAAGAACTGTCACTGTGAGGGTCACAGAGCACTGGAACAGGTTGCCCAGAATGGTTGCAGAGATGCTCTTAAATGTCTCTGGAGACATCCAAATGTGTCTGATGTGTTGAGTGACCTTGTCTTGTGTGACCATCCTGTTCTGGGAGGGGGATTGGTCTAGGTGATCTTTCATGCTTCCTTCAACCCCTAAAATTCTGTGATTCTGTCTTTATTCTACAGTCTATTGTCTTTGCTTTCCAACCCCCACATCACTTGCCTGTGCTTTATGACCATCTGACATGAATTAAATTCACTAGAAAATGAAAAAAAATGAAAAATAAAAAGTGAAAAAAAAAAAGAAAAAAGTGTCTCTTGGATATCCATTTTTTTCTGGAATAATGCTCTAACCTGCTCTTTCTTGTAAAAAGTTGTTTATTTTAAAAAGTAAATTTTAACCAAACTGCTAAAATAACTTTTTCCACCAATTCTTCACTATGCATTCTAAAACAAATACAAACAGTATTTGAAGAGTGCTGTGTCTGCTTCAGTGCCCCCATGTAGTTGCATATATCTGTCAAAATTGAGTTCAAAATCCTATCTGATAATCAGCCAGCTGTATATATGTGGAAAAAAAGCATTTAGAATAGAATAGAATAGAATATGATAGACTAGTCTAGAATAGACTAGACTAGATTAAAATAAAATTATCCCGGTTGGAAAAGATTTTAGAGATCATCAAGTCCAAGCTATCACCCAACACCATCTAACGAACTAAACCATGGCATCAAGTGCCTCATCCAGTATCCTCTTAAACACCTCTGTCGGGAAAGAAAATATCACTACACCTTCCTATCCTAACCATTCCTCTATGGTTAACTTTTAGGAATTAGAAGTGTTCATTGCATTTAAAAAAGATATTTAACTTTCTTCTTTGCCATTGAATGAGAAGTAGGAGTGCTTACTGAGAATACAGGTCTTACCTGACATCTCCGTATTTCATCTCTGGAAATAACATGAAATACTTCTAATGTCAAAGACAGAAGGCATTGTCTGCCAACTTTTATTTTACTGCCCTGACCTTTTCTATACCCCACTGATTCCGTTTTCCCTTTTTTTCTCTATCATTATATGCAGTAGTTGATTTCATTAGGCCTCTAGATCATGCAAATACTAATCATAGATTTGAAAAATACTTCATACTTGTAATGAACTAGGTTTACTGACATGTATTTTCTATAGCACTGCTAGTTCTGTGTTTCCCACTCATTTTAGTCATTCAGATGATGTTGTCTTTTCTGAATTCCTTGTGTTAGATTTTGAACTTGCCTTTGTTTTCCAAGACTGATCTTGTTAAGAGCCTTAGACCTGTGCACTCTCATAATACCTGTTTTTTACTGTCTGTTATTTCTGATTGTTTAGTAATTAATCTCAGCCAACTCTTCTGCTTCTTAGTCTATGCATCAACCAGGGATGACAGAATCACAGAATGTCAGGGGTTGGAAGGGACCTTGAAAGATCATCTAGTAGAACCCCCTACAAGATCAGGATCACCTATACCAGATCACATACAAATGTATCAAGGATGGTTTTGAATATCTCCAGGGAGGGAGACTCCACAACCTTCCTGGGCAACCTGTTCCAGTGTTCCATCACCCTCACAGTGAAAAAACTTTTCAGGTGTTTACATGGAACTTCCTATGCCTCAACTTCCATCCATTGCCCCTTGTCCTGTCATTAGACATCACCAAGAAGAGCCTGGCTCCATCCTCTTGGCACTGACCCTTTACATATTTATAAACACTAATGAGGTCATTCCTTAGTCTTCTCTTCTACAAGCAAAAGAGGTCCAGTTCTCTCAGTCTCTCTTCATAAGGAAGATCTTCCACTCCCTTAATTAATTTTGTGGCTCTACACTTGATGCTTTCAAACCGTTCCCTGTCCTTCCTGCCCATAAGAGCATGTTGCTGGCTCAGGGTAAATCTTCCATCCACTAGGACCCCCAGATCCTTTTCCTCTTCACTGCTTTCCAACAGGTTAGTCCCCAACCTATACAGGTACATGGGGTAGTTCTTTCCCAGATGTAAGACTCTACACTTGCCCTTGCTGAATTTCATTAAATTTCTCCCTCCCCATCTCTCCAGCCTGTCCAGGACTGGCTAAATAAAAGAACAAACTTCTGATGTGTCAAGCCACTCCACATAGTTTTGTGTTGTCAGTAAACTTGCTGACAGTGCACTCTTTTCCCTCATCCTTGTCATGGATGAATATATTGAATAGTACTGCTCCCAGTACTGAGCCCTGAGGGACTCGACTAGTTACAGACCATCCTTACAAGACTCTGTCCCCTTGACCAAAATTCATCCTTCTGTCCTTCAGCCACATCTCAATCCACTTCACTACCTGATCATCCAGGCCACAATTCCTCAATTTAGCTGTAAGGATGATGTAAGAGACAGTGTCAAATGCTTTACTGAAATCAAGATAAAACACATCCACTGCTCTACAATCAACTATCCACCTGGTTATGTCTTCATAAAAGGATATCATGTTGGTCAAACATGTCTTCCCTTTGGTAAAACTGCTCTTGATGACCTTGTTCTTGACATGTGTAAGCACACTAAGGATAAATTGCTTCATCACCTTTCTAGGGATGGAGGTGAGGCTGACCAAACTGAACTAATCTAACGATCTAAATCTTCCCCATTTCAGCAGAAAGCTCTCTCAGGAACACACCGAGACCAGCAGCCTCGGAGGGCACTAACTGTTTTCCTTTTCAGCCAACGGGAATGGCAGGACCCCCGCAGTCTCTCAGCACTTGGCTAGAATCAGTTCTTGCCGTTTCTCCACATGCTTGCTGCTCAGGATCGCTCGGGCTTGCTGTGCCACCATTGGCACATTTAAAAACTGGTGGCAGCTCACGGGCACTTCCATTTCAGCCCGTGTTTTCTCACTTGGCTGCGGCCAGATGTACTCACCACCTCACTTTTTCTAAATCTTTGTCCAATAGGTAACGTGGGCAGGGCTAGGCATGGTGGTAACTTGTCACAACAACTTCTTCAAAAAATCAGTCTCGACTCAGACTGAGGGGGAATATAAGCAGGTAGGTAGGTGTCATAAGCAAGAAGTAGGTGTCCAGGTATCTGGCTGCAGAGAGTGCTGGAGCCTGGCACTTGAGATGCAGGGTAGTGGGGACAACTGCATTAAGTGTGAGCAGATTGATTATCTGCATAACCTGGTGGCCAGACTGAAGGACAAGGTTGTTAGATTTAGAGATGTAAGGGATTGTAGAAGGGAGACAAATGTGAGTAACCAGGCTCTGCAGGCTCCCCCAGCAGAGGCTGGTTATCCAAAAAGCAGAGGGAAATGGAGGCAGGTTCCTCTCAAAAGACACAAGGTTAAACCTCCTTCCCTCCCCTCACCTTCCCCACTGCGCTTGGAAAACAAGTATGGGGCACTGGAGGTTGAGGGTGAGGGGAATCAGACCCATATACGTGGGGATGAGACCCAAATCCTGGGGATCAGACTCAAATCCAGGGCAATCAGACCCAAATCCGTGGGGATCAGACCCAAATCCAGGGGATCAGAACCAAATCCAGGGGAATGAGACCCAAATCCAGCAGGATCAGACCCAAATCCATGGGAATCAGACAAAAATCCAGGGAATCAGACCCAAATCCAGGGGAATCAGACCCAAATCCTTGGGGATCAGACCCAAATCCAGGGGATCAGAACCAAATCCAGGGGAATGAGACCCAAATCCAGTGGGATCAGACCCAAATCCATGGGAATCAGACAAAAATCCAGGGAATCAGACCCAAATCCAGGGGAATCAGACCCAAATCCATGGGAATCAGACAAAAATCCAGGGAATCAGACCCAAATCCAGGGCATGACTCCCAAATGCAGGGGATCAGACCCAAATCCAGGGGATCAGACCCAAATCCGTGAGGATCAGACCCAAATCCAGGGGAATCAGTCACAAATCCGTAGGGATCAGACCCAAATCCGTTTGGAATCAGACCCAAATCCAGGGGAATCAGACCCCAATCCGTTTGGAATCAGACCCAAATCCAGGGAATTAGCCCAAAACCCAGGGCAGATCTCAACCAAATATGTGGAAATCAGACACAAATCCTAGGGAATCAGACCCAAATCCACGGGAATCATACCCAAACCCTGAGGGATCAGACTTAATTTCGTGGGGATCAGACCCAAATCCAGTGGATCAGCCCGAAATCCAGGGAATCAGCCCAAATCCAGGGGAATCAGACCCAAATCCAGGGAATTAGCCCCAAATTCGGGGTAGATCTGACTCAAATCCGTGGGGATCAGACCCAAATCCAGGGAATCAGACACAAATCTGTAGGGGAATCAGACACAAATCCAGGGGAATCAGACTCAAAACCGTGGGAATCAGACCCAAATCCAGGGCATGACTCCCAAGTGCAGGGGATCAGACCCAAATGCAGGGGATCAGACCCAAATCCATGGGGATCAGACCCAAATCCAGGGGAATCAGACACAAATCCATAGGGATCAGACCCGAATCCATTTGGAATCAGACCCAAATCTGTTTGGAATCAGACCCATATCCAGGGGAATCAGACCCAAATCCAGGGAATTATCCCAAAACCCAGAGCAGATCTCGACCAAATATGTGGGAATCATACAAAAATGCTAGCGAATCAGACCCAAATCCTGGGGAATCAGACCCAAATCCTGGGGAATCAGACCCAAATCCAGGGGGATCAGACCCAAATCCAGGGGATCAGACCCAAACCCGTGGGAATCAGACCCAAGTCCGTGGGTATCAGACCCAAATCCAGGGAAATCAGACCCAAATCCATGGGGATCAGACCCATATACGTGGGGATCAGACCAAATCCGTGGGGATCAGATTCATATCCAGGACAATCAGACCCAAATCCGTGGGGATCTGACCCAAATCCAGGGGGATCAGAACCAAATCCAGGGGAATGAGACCCAAATCCAGTGGGATCAGACCCAAATCCATGGGAATCAGACAGAAATCCAGGGGATCAGAAACAAATCCAGGGGAATCAGGCCCAAATCTAGGGGAATCAGGCCCAAATCCGAGGGGATCAGGCCCAAACCCGTGGGGATCAGACCCAAAGCCGTTGGGATAAATCGAAGTCCATGGGGATCAGACCTACATCCAGGGAATCAGACCCAAATCCTTAGGGATCAGACCCAAATCCAGGCAATGAGTCCCAAATCCAGGGGTTCAGACCCAAATCTGTGGGGATCAGACCCAAATCCAGGGGAATCAGACCCAAATCCAGGGAATTAGCCCCAAATTCGGGGTAGATCTGACCCAAATCTGTGGGGATCAGACTCAAATCCAGGGGATCAGACCTAAATCCATGGGCATCAGACGTAATTCGTGGGAATCGCACCCAAATCCAGGGTTATGAGACCCAAATCCATAGGGAATCAGACCCTAATCTAGGAATCAGACCCTAATCCAGGGGATCAGACCCAAATCCGTTTATATCAGACCTGAATCCGTGGAAATCACACGCAAATCCAGGGATACCAGACCCAAATCCAGGGTTATGAGACCCAAATCCATAGGGAATCAGACCCTAATCTAGGAATCAGACCCTAATCCAGGGGATCAGACCCAAATCCGTTTATATCAGACCTGAATCCGTGGAAATCACACGCAAATCCAGGGATACCAGACCCAAATCCATGGGGTTGAGACCCAAATCCATAGGGTTCAGACACAAATCCAGGGGAATCAGACACAAATCTGTAGGGATCAGACCGAAATCCGTTTGGAATCAGACCCAAATCCAGGGGAATCAGACCCAAATCCTTTTGGAATCAGACCCAAATCCAGGGAAATCAGACCCAAATCCAGGGAATTAGCCCAAAACCCAGGCCAGATCTCAACCAAATATGTGGGAATCAGACCCAAATCCTGGGGAATCAGACCAAAATCCAGGGCGATCAGAACCAAATCCAGGGGAATGAGACCCAAATCCAGTGGGATCAGACCCAAATCCATGGGAATCAGACCCAAATCCAGGGGAATCAGACCCAAATCCAGGGGATCGGACCGAAATCCAGGGAATCAGACAAAATCCAGGGGAATCAGACCCAAATCCGTGGGGATCTGACCCAAATCTGTGGGGATCAGACCCAAATCCAGGGGAATCAGACCCAAATCCAGGGAATTAGCCCAAAACCCAGAGCAGATCTCGACCAAATATGTGGCAATCATACACAAATGCTAGCGAATCAGACCCAAAACCTGGGGAATCAGACCCAAATCCTGGGGAATCAGACCCAAATCCTGGGGAATCAGACCCAAGTCCGCGGGTATCAGACCCAAACCCAGCGAAATCAGACCCAAATCCATGGGGATCAGACACATATACGTGGGGATCAGACCAAATCCGTGGGGATCAGATTCAAATCCAGGGCAATCAGACCCAAATCCGTGGGGATCTGACCCAAATCCAGGGGGATCAGAACCAAATCCAGGGAAATGAGACCCAAATCCAGTGGGATCAGACCCAAATCCAGGGGAATCAGACCCAAATCCAGGGGGATCAGACCAAATCCAGGGGATCAGACGCAAATCCAGGGGATCAGACCCAAGTGCGTTTGAATCAGACCCGAATCCGTTCGAATGACCCCCAAATCCTGGGATATCAGACCCAAATCCATGGGGTTGAGACCCTAATCCATGGGAATCAGACCCAAATCTGTGGGTATCAGACTCAAATCCGGAGAATCAGACCCAAATCTGTAGGGATCAGACTCAAATCCAGGAGATCAGACCCAAATCTGTGGGGATCAGACCCAAATCCAGGGAATTAGACCAAAACCCAGAGCAGATCTCAACCAAATATGTGGGAATCAGACACAAATCCTAGGGAATCTGACCCAATTCCATGGGAATCAGACCCAAATCCAGGGGAATCAGACCCAAATCCGTGGGAATCAGTCCCAAATCCAGGGGGATCAGACTCAAATCCAGGGAATTAGCCCCAAATTCGGGGTAGATCTGACCCAAATCCGAGGGGATCAGACTCAAATCCAGGGGATCAGACCCAGATCCATGGGAATCAGACCCAAATTCCTGGGAATCACACCCAAATCCAGGGTTATGAGACCCAAATCCATAGGGAATCAGACCCTAATCCAGGGGATCAGACCCAAATCCGTTTGAATCAGACCCAAATCCATGGGAATCACACCCAAATCCAGGGATATCAGACCCAAATTGATGGGGTTGAGACCCTAATCCATGGGAATCAGACCCAAATCCAGGGAATCAGACCCAAATCTGTTGGGATCAGACCCAAATCCAGGGGATCTGACCCAAATCCGTGGGGATCAGACCCATATCCAGGGGAATCAGGCCCAAATCCAAGGAATTAGACCAAAACCCAGAGAAGATCTCAACCTAATATGCGGGAATCATACACAAATCCTAGGGAATCTGACCCAATTCCATGGGAATCAGACCCAAATCCAGGGAACCAGACCCAAATCCAGGGGATCAAACCCAAATCCAGAGAATCAGCCCATATCCAGGGGAAGCAGACCCAAATCCAGGGGATCAGACCCAAATCCAGGGGATCAGACCAAGATCTAGGGAATCAGCCCAAATCCAGGGGAATCAGATCCAAATCTGTGGGGATCTGGCCGAAAGCCATGGGGATCAGACCCAAATCCAGGGGATCAGACCCAAATCCAGGGGAATCAGACACAAATCCAGGGGATCGGACCGAAATCCAGGGAATCAGCCAAAATCCAGGGGAAATCAGACCCAAATCCGTGGGGATCTGACCCAAAGCCATGGGGATCAGACCCAAATCCAGGGGAATCAGACCCAAATCCTTGGGAATCGACCCAAACCTGGGGATATCAGTTGCAATTCCATGGTGATCAGACACAAATCTATGGGGAATCAAACGGAAATCCAGGGGAATCACCCCAAATCCAGGGGATAAGACCCAAATCGGTTTGGAATCATGCCCAAATCCAGGGAAATCAGACCTAAATCCAGGGAATTAGCCCAAAACCCAGAGCAGATCTCGACCAAATATGTGGGAATCATGCACAAATGCTAGCGAATCAGACCCAAATCCTGGGGAATCAGACCCAAATCCTGGGGAATCAGACCCAAATCCTGGGGAATCAGACCCAAGTCCGTGGGTATCAGACCCAAACCCAGCGAAATCAGACCCAAATCCATGGGGATCAGACACATATACGTGGGGATCAGACCAAATCCGTGGGGATCAGATTCAAATCCAGGGCAATCAGACCCAAATCCGTGGGGATCTGACCCAAATCCAGGGGGATCATAAAGAAATCCAGGGGAATGAGACCCAAATCCAGTGGGATCAGACCCAAATGCATGGGAATCAGACAGAAATCCAGGGGATCAGACCCAAATCCAGGGGAATCAGGCCCAAATCCAGGGGAATCAGACCCAAATCCTGCGGAATCAGATCCAAGTCCGTGGGTATCAGACCCAAATCCAGGGAAATCAGGCCCAAATCCATGGGGATCAGACCCATATACGTGGGGATCAGCCCAAATCCGTGGGGATCAGATTCAAATGCAGGGCAATCAGACCCAAATCCGTGGGGATCTGACCCAAAGCCGTGGGGGACCAGACTCAAATCCAGGGGATCAGACCCAAATCCAGGGAATCAGACCCAAATCCTTAGGGATCAGACCCAAATCCAGGCAATGAGTCCCAATTCCAGGGGTTCAGACCCAAATCCGTGGGGATCAGAACCAAATGCAGGGGAATCAGACCCAAATCCAGGGAATTAGCCCCAAATTCGGGGTAGATCTGACCCAAATCCGTGGGGATCAGACTCAAATCCAGGGGATCAGACCCAAAACCATGGGCATCAGACGTAATTCGTGGGAATCACACCCAAATCCAGGGTTATGAGACCCAAATCCATAGGGAATCAGACCCTAATCTAGGTATCAGACCCTAATCCAGGGGATCAGACCCAAATCCGTTTATATCAGACCTGAATCCGTGGAAATCACACCCAAATCCAGGGATACCAGATTCAAATCCATGGGGTTGTGACCCTAATCCATGGGAATCAGACCCAAATCCGTGGAGATCAGACCCAAATCTGTAGGGATCAGTGACAAATCCAGGGGAATCAGACTCAAAACCGTGGGAATCAGACCCAAATCCAGGGCATGACTCCCAAATGCAGGGGATCAGACCCAAATCCAGGGGAATCAGACACAAATCCGTAGCGATCAGACCGAAATCCATTTGGAATCAGACCCAAATCCAGGGGAATCAGAGCCAAATCCTTTTGGAATCAGACCCCAAACCAGGGAAATCAGACCCAAATCCAGGGAATTAGCCCAAAACCCAGGGCAGATCTCAACCAAATATGTGGGAATCAGACCCAAATCCTGGGGAATCAGACCGAAATCCAGGGAATCAGCACAAATCCAGGGGAATCAGACCCAAACCCGTGGGGATCAGACCAAATCCAGGGGATCAGACCCAAATCCAGGGGATCAGACCAAAATGCAGGGAATCAGCCCAAATCCAGGGGAATCAGACCCAAATCTGTGGGGATCAGACCAATATCCAGGGGATCAGATCCAAATCCGTGGGGATCAGACCCATATCCAGGGCATCAGACCCAAAGCCATGGGGATCAGACCCAAATCCTGGGGAATTAGACCCAAATCTGAGGGGATCAGACTCAAATCCAGGGAAGCAGATGCAAATCCAAGGAATCTGACCCAAATCCAGGGTATCAGACCCAAGTCCGTTTGAATCACACCCAAATCCTGGGATATCAGACCCAAATCCATGGGGTTGAGACCCTAATCCATGGGAATCAGACCCAAATCCAGGGAATTAGACCCAAATTCGGGGTAGATATGACCCAAATCCGTGGGTATCAGACTCAAATCCGGAGAATCACACCCAAATCTGTAGGGATCAGAGTCAAATCCAGGGGATGAGACCCAAATCTGTGGGGATCAGACCCAAATCCAGGGGAATCAGACCCAAATCCAGGGAATTAGACCAAAACCCAGAGCAGATCTCAACCAAATATGCGGGAATAAGACACAAATCCTAGGGAATCTGACCCAATTCCATGGGAATCAGACCCAAATCCAGGAGAATCAGACCCAAATCCAGGGAATTAGCCCCAAATTTGGGGTAGATCTGACCCAAATCCGAGGGGATCAGACTCAAATCCAGGGGATCAGACCCAGATCCTTGGGAATCACACCCAAATCCATGGGAATCACACCCAAATCCAGGGTTATGAGACCCAAATCCATAGGGAATCAGACCCTAATCCAGGGGATCAGACCCAAATCCGTTTGAATCAGACCCAAATCCGTGGGAATCACACCCAAATCCAGGGACATCAGACCCAAATTGATGGGGTTGAGACCCTAATCCATGGGAATCAGACCCAAATCCAGGGAATCAGACCCAAATCTGTCGGGATCAGACACAAATCCAGGAGAATCAGACTCAAAACCATGGGAATCAGACCCAAATCCAGGCCATGACTCCCAAATGCAGGGGATCAGACCCAAATCCAGGGGATCAGACCCAAATCCGTGGGGATCAGACCCATATCCAGGGGAATCAGACCCAAATCCATGGAATTAGACCAAAACCCAGAGAAGATCTCAATCAAATATGCGGGAATCAGACCCAAATCCAGGGGATCAGACCGAATTCCATGGGGATCAGACCCAAATCCAGGGGATCAGACCCAAATCCAGGCGAATCAGACCCAAATCCGTGGGAATCACTCCCAAATCCAGGGGGATCAGACCCAAATCCAGGGAATTAGCCCCAAATTCGGGGTAGATCTGACCCAAATCCGAGGGGATCAGACTCAAATCCAGGGGATCAGACCCAGATCCATGGGAATCACACCCAAATCCATGGGAATCACACCCAAATCCAGGGTTATGAGACCCAAATCCATAGGGAATCAGACCCTAATCCAGGGGATCAGACCCAAATCCGTTTGAATCAGACCCAAATCCGTGGGAATCATGCCCAAATCTAGGGACATCAGACCCAAATTGATGGGGTTGAGACCCTAATCCATGGGAATGTCCAGAAAAGGGCAACAAGGTTGGTGAGGGGCTTGGAGCACAAGCCCTACGAGGAGAGATTGAGGGAGCTGGGGTTGCTTAGCCTGGAGAAGAGGAGACTCAGGGGTGACCTTATTGCTCTCTACAACTACCTGAAGGGGGGTTGTAGACAGGCAGAGGTTGGTCTCTTCTCCCAGGCAACCAGTACCAGAACAAGAGGACACAGTCTCAGGCTGCATCAGGGGAGGTTTAGGCTGGAGGTTAGGAGGAAGTTTTACACAGAGAGAGTGATTGCCCACTGGAATGGGCTGCCTGAGGAGGTGGTGGGGTCGCCAACGCTGGGGGTGTTCAGGGCGAGGCTTGACAGGATGCTTGGTTGTATAGTTTAGTTGATTAGGTGGTGTCGGATGATAGGTTGGACATGATGATCTCGAAGGTCCCTTCCAACCTGGTTAATTCTATTCTATTCTATTCTATTCTATATACGTGGGGATCAGACCCAAAACCGTTGGGATCAGACCCAAATCCAGGGAAGCAGACCTAAATCCAAGGGAATGAGACCCAAATCCAGGGGGATCAGACCCAAATCCTGGGGAATCAGACCCAAAACCAGGGGATCAGACCCAAATCCAGGGGAATCAGACCCAAGTCGTGGGGAATCAGACCCAAATCCAGGGGAATCAGACCCAAATCCGTAGGGATCAGACACAAATCCTGGGGAATCAGACCCAAATCCGTGGGGATCAGACCCAAATCCATGGCATCAGACCAAAATCCAGGGAATCAGACCCAAATCCAGGGGATCAGACCCAAATCCTGGGGAATCAGACCAACATCCAGGGGAATTAAACTCAAATCCAGGGGAATCAGACCCAAATCCGTGTGGATCAGACTCATATCCGTGCAGATGAAACCCATATCCTTGGGGATCAGACCCAAATCTGAGGGGACCAGACCCACATCCAGGAGAATCAGACCCATATCCAAGGGAATCAGACCCAAACCCAGAGAATCAGACCCAAATCCGTAGGGAATCAGACCCAAATCCAGGGAATCAGTCCCAAATCTGAGGGAATCAGACTCAAATCCAGGGATATCAGACCCAATTCCTTGGGAATCAGAGGCATATCCATGGGGATCAGACCCATATACGTGGGGATCAGACCCAAATCCGTGGGGATCAGACCCAAATCCTGGGGCATCAGACGTAATTCGTGGGAATCACACCCAAATCCAGGGTTATGAGACGCAAATCCATAGGGAATCAGACTCTAATCCAGGAATCAGACCCTATTCCAGGGGATCAGACCCAAATCCGTTTGAATCAGACCCGAATCCGTGGGAATCTCACCCAAATCCAGGGACATCAGACCCAAATTGATGGGGTTGAGACCCTAATCCATGGGAATCAGACCCAAATCCAGGGATATCAGACCCAAATCTGCAGAGATCAGACACATATCCAGGGGAATCAGACTCAAAACCGTGGGAATCAGACCCAAATCCAGGGCATGACTCCCAAATGCAGGGGATCAGACCCAAATCCAGGGGATCAGACTCAAATTCGTGGGGATCAGACCCAAATCCAGGGGGATCAGACGCAAATCCAGGGAATTAGCCCCAAATTTGGGGTAGATCTGACCCAAATCCGAGGGGATCAGACTCAAATCCAGGGGACCAGACGCAAATCCATGGGAATCAGACCCAAATTCGTGGGAATCAGACCCAAATCCAGGGATATGAGACCCAAATCCATAGGGAATCAGACCCAAATCCAGGGGATCAGACCCAAATCCATTTGAATCAGACCCGAATCCGTGGGAATCACACCCAAATCCAGGGATATCAGACTGAAATCCATGGGGTTGAGACCCTAATCCATGGGAATCAGACCCAAATCCTTTGGGATCAGACCCAAATCCAGGGGATCAGACCCAAATCCATGGGATCAGACCCAAATCCGTGGGGATCACACCCGAATCCAGGGAATTAGCCCCAAATTTGGGGTAGATCTGACCCAAATCTGTGGGGATCAGACTCAAATCCAGGGGATCAGACCCAAATCCATGGGAATCAGACCCAAATTCCTGGGAATCACACCCAAATCCAGGGTTATGAGACCCAAATCCATAGGGAATCAGACCCTTATCCAGGAATCAGACCCTAATCCAGGGGATCAGACCCAAATCCGTTTGAATCAGACCCGAGTCCGTGGGAATCAGACCCAAATCCAGGGATATCAGACCCAAATCGATGGGGTTGAGAACCTAATCCATGGGAATCAGACCCAAATCCAGGGTTATGAGACCCAAATCCATAGGGAATCAGACCCTAATCCAGGGGAATCAGACTCAAAACTGTGGGAATCAGACCCAAATCCAGGGCATGACTTCCAAATGCAGGGGATCAGACCCCTGGGCAGCCCATTCCAATTACGAATGACTCGCTCAGTGAAGAACTTTTTCCTCACTTCAAGTCTAAACCTCCCCTGGCACAGCTTGAGACTGTGTCCCCTTGTTCTGGTGCTGGTTGCCTGGGAGAAGAGACCAATCCCTTCCTGTCTGCAACCACCTTTCAGGTAGTTGTAGAGGGCAAGGAGGTCACCCCTGAGCCTTCTCTTCTCCAGGCTAAACAATCCCAGCTCCCTCAGCCTCTCCTCATAGGGCTTGTGCTCCAGGCCTCTCACCAGCCTTGTTGCCCTTCTCTGGGTATGTTCAAGCGTCTTGATGTCCTTCTTAAACTGAGGGGCCCAGAACTGGACACAGGACTCAAGGTGTGGCCTAACCAATGCAGAGTACAGGGGCACAATGACTTCCTTGCTGCTGCTGGCCACACTATTCCTAATACAGGCCAGGATGCCATTGGCCTTCTTGGGCACCTGGGCGCACTGCTGGCTCATGTTTAGGCGGGTGTCAATCAACACCCCCAGGTCCCTCTCTGTTTGGCAGCTCTCCAGCCACTCTGACCCCAGCCTGTAGCTCTGCATGGGGTTGCCGTGGCCAAAGTGCAGCGCCCAGCACTTGAACTTGTTAAATGCCATACCATTAGACTCTGCCCGTCTGTCCAGTTGGTCGAGGTCCCTCTGCAGAGCCTTTCCACCCTCTAACTGAATAACATCTGTTCCCAACTTGGTGTCATCTGCAAACTTGCTGATGACTGACTCAACCTCCTCATCCATATCATCAATGAAGATGTTAAAGAGATTGGGGCCCAGTACTGATCCTTGGTGGACGCCACTGGTGACTGGCTGCCAGCTGGATGTGGCACCATTCACCACCACTCTCTGGGCTCGGCCCTCCAGCCAGTTCCTAACCCAGCACAGAGTGTTGCTGTCCAAACCACGAGCTGACAGCTTAGCCAGCAGTTTACTGTGGGGGACGGTGTCAAAGGCCTTGCTGAAGTCCAGGTAGACCACATCCACAGGCCTCCCCATGTCCACCAGACGGGTCACCTGATCATAGAAGAAGATCAGGTTGCAGAGGCAGGACCTGCCCTTCCTAAATCCATGTTGGCTGGACCTGAGCCCTTGGCCCTCCTTCAGGTGTGCAGTTATTGCTGCCAGGATAATCTGTTCCATCTCTTTCCCTGGCACTGAGGTCAGGCTGACTGGCCTGTAGTTTCCGGATTCCTCCATCCGTCCCTTCTTGTGGATGGGGACCACACTGGCCAGTTTCCAGTCATCTGGGACCTCTCCAGTGAGCCAGGACTGGAGGAAAATGATGGAGAGTGGCTTGGCCAGCTCATCTGCCAGCTCTCTCAGCACCCTAGGATGGATCCCATCTGGTCCTATGGACTTGTGGACTAGAAAGCTGGCAGAGGAGCTGGCCAAGCTGCTCTCCATCTTTTTTCAGCAGTCCTGGCTCACTGGAGAGGTCAGCAACATTATTTACCCTATTTATTCCCCAAACCATTACATATGCATTGAGTTTTACAATCCACCTATACATATTTATTTCCTAACCCCACCTAGTCTTGCTTCTTCCTTAGCTTTCCTAACCTGATCCCTGGTTATTTGGGCAACTTTGTTGTATTCCTTCCAGGTTACCTGTCCCTGTTTTCACCCTCTGCAATTAGCACGGTTCAGAGTCTCACCCATGCAGGCCTCCTGGCATTCTTTCATACCTTCCTCTTTGTTGTGATATATTGCTCATAGGCTGGGAGGAAGTGATCCTTGAATAATATCCATCTTTCCTGGGTCCTTTCCTGCTCCAAATCTTTATCCCATGTATGTTTCTTAGCAGGTCCTTGAGTTTGAAGTCTGCTTTCCTGATGTCCAAGCAGTGCCCTTGAGATTCATGGTGCCTACCAGCCTGTCATCATTGACAAGAACAAGGTCCAGCACAGCACCTTTTCTTGATGGCTCCCCTACCACATGGAGGAGGAAGTTATCATCAATGCAGCAGTAATTGTTCTTATGATGTATTTTTTTAAAATATGACGATAATTAAAGACCAGCAAAAGTACATCATATAAAGAAAGATGAAATAATCTGTGAAATAATGATCAACAGAAGTTATTAAAGTTCCATCATTTACAGTATTTAAAATGGGTATAGGTAGAATTGCAGAATAAATGCAATGTAGAATATTTATCTTCTGACAAACAGATGGATTGAATAATAGAAATTATTTAGTTTCATTGTTAACTTTATTTTTAATTACTTTGTTTTGATTATTGTTGCAGATGTTAACATCTGTCTCAAATCTGTTACAAATCCTTAACAGTAATTTAGCTAAATCGCATACCTGGGTTTTCATTCTACACAATATAGCAAACACTTTCTTCCACTTTTGCTTTCTCTATCTTGCATTCTCAGTGCTTCTCCATAAAAAGAAAAACAAACAAAATCAATAAACCAGATATTTTCAGGTATGAATAAAAATGTGTCTGATCCTAGACCCTTTTTTTCCCATTTTCATAGTTTTAATGAACACTGAAGGTTTCAGTTACAAGTTTATATAACTTACCCCCCATAAGTAATCTCAATAGTGCCATATTTTAAATTAATAATATACTTACCTATAAAATTTCTTTATCTATAAGATGGCAAGAACTATTTAAATTTTACTTCTTTTAAATGGGTTTTTAGTGAATATTTCTAATTTTAAAATTTAAATAAATGCATCAACAAAAATGTTAATTTGGATTAATAAGTGTCTGATATAGCTAAAGAATATTCTCACCTCCGTGACTTTATAGGATATTAAGATTTTTCTGAAAGAGAAAGGCAAATTTGAGACCTTGCTGTTCATGATGTTTCATAAGCTTGTAGACTACAATATTCTTGGGGGAAAATAAAAACTGGAAAAAAACAAACAGACAAAAGGAGATTTTTGGTTTGTTCTAGAAAAATGGAAGACTTTTCATTTGCACAGCCTTGTGGGGTACTGTGATAAATCTGTGGACCTTTTGAGGAGCTCTGGTGAGTTCAATATTGAAAACATCTCTGTTTCCATGAGAATCTGGAAAGTCCCTGCATGTTTGAGGATGAGAAACTGCAAGATAGAAAAGCCACCCACGCTAGCTTAACGAGTAACTATATCAATGCTATCACTGGCCAGTGAGAATCTTGAGAAAAGTTTTTTAACCAATCACCACAGCCACACTAATGACATGCATACAAATGTGCGTGTCTTTGCTGGAATAAATGGAGTCTTTTGTCTTTCTCTGTATGTACTCTGCTTGCATATATTATTGTCGCTTTGGCCATCACCCTATCCCTATACTGTGACACAGCATGTGACTTCAATGCTTTAAAAGTGAATAAAAATTTGACGATTATTTCAATGCAAAAGACATTATTAGAACTCAATCACTCAGAACAACCAAGTGACCACCATCTCAACCAGTTAGTCCCAGAATCAGACCAAGAAATTAGTTGGGTTATTTTATTTATTGATCATGTAGGCTTTGTGTGACCAGGAAGCTCAGAGACACAGGCAGTCCCTGGCCAGTTTTCCTTTTCTTTTGCTAGGGAGAATGGGACAGGCATGGGCTGAGTCCCAGTCACTGCAGGCTTTCTAAACACCCCACTGGGCAAGGCCAATCAAAGTTGAGTCATCTGCATATGTCCTGGCAGCCTGCAAAGTCAGTTGCCGATATTGAACAAGCCATGGCTACAAATTGATTGAAGGCTGTTAGAAAAACTGTGGGTACTGTTATAAAATTATTAATATTTCATAGGTATGTATAATAATCTCACCAAAACCATATTTACAAGTTATGTTTACAGGTACGGGTGTTCAGTTGGTTTGGTAATTTTCACAAAAGGTACATTCAATCTAATTTAAAGGGTGTAAGCAAAAACAGAAATTTGCAAACAGTAATTTAAACTTGCCTAATAAGGGACTGTACAGTGGCTAAGCAAGCTGTCTGGCACAAACATTTCACAAAGTCTTTACAGGCAAAAGCAATTACTCACAGCACTGAGTTTCCTGGAGTTTTCTGGGCTGCAATTAGAATCTGAAGAATAATGGTGTGGTTTGCACAGGTTAAGCAAAGGAAAGATGGTGCTGCACCATGCAGCCACTTGCTTTACAGGAGTAAACTTTCCAGACTAATTTGCAACTTGTTTTATGGCACAGTCATGCCACTGGAGAGAGAGAGAGGCCTTAGAGAAAACTTTACCACCAAGGGCTTTACAGAGTGGAGGCACAGCAAAGCAGCTTTTCCCCATCTCATGGGCTGTAGCTGGCTCTTTTCTCAGAGTGAACTCTGGCAACTTCTCTGAGCTCTCCTGAGGCTTTTGCCAGGGCTCAGCTAGAGCCAAAACAGTCTTTCTTGGGTGCCCTGGCATTAGGCTTACAGAGCAGTGCTCCACCGCAGATTGGCAGTTATTCCTTTCAGGATCTGGCAGCCAGCGTGGTTCACCAGTTGGGTACAGAGCAAGAGGCTTCTGTTAACAGGTTAGCAGTTGGTAACAGCTTTTGGGTGCTCACAGGTAAGCAGCATTTCTCAGCTCAGCAAGACAAGTGGTGCTGCTTGCTGGATGGGCTTGTATTAGTGTTATGAAGTTATGAATTTATAAAAAATAATGTGGTGGGTTGAAAGGAAAGGCTCCGCTTTCCCTCCCCCACTAAGAAGTGGGAATAAACAACCCCACAAATTAGCCCAGCCGGTGTAGCGAAGGGAATGCTGTATTTACAAAGCAATGCCCAGCAGGGAAATTATGTACATAAATATAAAGAATTTTACAATATATACAGAAATATACAGCAAATAAACACAATCAGAAACCAGACCCCCAATAGAGGGGGCTTCCCCCTGTGCCCCCTTCACCCCCCTACCTCCCTTCTTCACCAAAGAGCTTTAGAAAATAGAAAAGGGTAGTTAGCAAGGCAGACAGAGGCCTAGGTACAAGGGGATTAGTTCTTATATGTTATTTGGCCAGAAGCCCAGAAGCAGTTAGCTAGAAGGGAGAGCGAAGGGAGGAAACTCCCCGAAAGTTCCAGCTGCTCTGGGTCTAAGACCTCACTCCCCCAATAATTCACCAATGAAATTCATTTAGAATACAGAATATTTACAAACATTTATCCAGAGTGCCCCTTCCTTAAAGGCACAGCCTCAAACGGCCACAATCCACCCCTTCTAAACAATTTCATTGGTCATCCGTAGTGTCCATCCAATCTGGAATAATGTCTGCATGTAATGGGTTGGGGCAGGTCCCCTCCCCACCACAGGCAGAAATAACGACTCAGGCAAACGGATTGCAAAAGTGATGAAAGTTTAAATAGAAAGCAGTGAATGTTACAGAAAACCCAAAGCGCAGTGACAAAGAAAGATCCCATCCCCACCTGAGGGTGCATGCAAAACCCCCAGGGCTCCTTCTTCCCCCTCCCTCTGCTGGGCTAGTCTCAGCTGGCCAGGCCTGAGACTGCCCATCCCCCTGTGGCCTTGGGCCTAATCAGGCCCATGGCCGGGAGATCTCTCCCCCAGTTACCACGTCTCGGAGAGGGAAGGAAAAAGAGGAAGTGCCAGACTCCGCACTGGATCTTATAGTGGTGCAAAGAATTATGGTAGGAAATACACAATTTCCTGTGTCCATCCCTCTGGGCTGGACTTCTGGACACAGGAAGTGAATGCACCAGGGGGGCACCCAGCTCAAACTACAACACTGCAGTTCTTGAGTAAAGTTCATAGTCCATTCCAGCTATACTGAGATGTAAGTGATTCAGAAGTCCAAAAAAGTCAGGAAATGAGGAAATGGAAAAGAGTTGGTTTCCCCACAGACAAAGTGAAGAAAAGGGAAACAGGAACACAGGGACTCTCAGTTGACTCAGGGCTTTCAGGGTTCTCAGGGTTCGTGCACCGTAGATTCCTTAGGGATTCTTCCTTTGGGCGCCATGTAGCTGTACAACAGTCTGAAATTAAACTCTTTCAGCTGAAGTTAAATTTCTTTGTGGAATACACTGAATTACATGATCCTCTTGCATTACCCAATAAGTGTGACCCGGACCTTCAGCTAAAACCACCCCTTGGACAGGTTTAGCCTCTCCTGAGGGCAAAAATACCCAAACAGTTTTACCTAACAGGTTCTTTTCTGTAACAACAGGAACTCTATCACCTTCTACTTTCTGTAACAGATCTGAATGTGCTGGTCCAGCTCGATTCACTGAACCTCTACTATTCACCAGCCAGGTTGCTTGTGCTAAATGTTTCTCCCAGTTTTTCAAAGTTCCACCTCCCATGGCTTTCAGAGTGGTCTTCAACAAACCGTTGTAGTGTTCAACATTCCCTGCCGCTGGTGCATAGTAAGGAATATGGAAAATCCACTCAATAACGTGCTCTTTTGCCCAGCTCTTTACAAGGTTGTTCTTGAAATGAGTTCCGTTGTCTGACTCAATCCTCTCTGGAGTTCCGTGTCTCCACAGGATTTGTCTCTCCAGACTGAGAATGGTGTTGTGTGCAGTTGCATGTGGAACTGCATAAGTTTCCAGCCATCCAGTGTTTGCCTCTACCATAGTAAGCACGTATTGATTACCAGAACGAGAATGTGGTAGAGTGATGTAGTCAATCTACCAAGCTTCACCATACTTGTACTTGGACCATCTGTCACCATACCACAAGAGCTTAATTTGCTTTGCCTGCTTAATAGCAGCACAAATGTCGCAGTCATGGATGACTTGTGTGATGGCATCCATGGAAATGTCTATGGATCTGTCACAAGCCCATTGGTATGTTGCATCTCTGCCTTGATGTCCTGATGAATCATGAGCCCATCGAGCTGAAAAGATCTCGCCTCGGTGTTTCCAGTCGAGATCAAGTTCAGAGTCCTTGTCTACTTGAGAAACTCTTGCAGCTAAATCTGCCAGATGGTTGTGTTGCTGTTCCTCAGTAGCTTTGCTCTTAGGAATATGAGCATCAATATGTCTCATTTTCACTGGAATTCGCTCAATTCCATCAGCAATGTCTTGCCACAGTTCAGCTGCCCAGATGGGTTTTCCTTTCCTCTGCCAACCATTCTTCTTCCAGTTCTTTAGCCAACCCCATAGAGCATTGGCTACCATCCAGGAGTCGGTGTAGAGATAAAGCTTTGGCCATCTCTCAAGTTCAGTTATGTCAAGAGCTAGCTGGACAGCTTTTACCTCTGCAAACTGACTGGATTCTCCTTCTCCATCCTTCGCCTCTGCAACTCGGCGTGTTGGACTCCACACTGCAGACTTCCACCTTCGCTTGTTCCCAACGAGACGACAGGAACTGTCTGTGAACAAAGCATACTTATTTTCATCATCAGAAAGGTCATTGTAAGGAGAAGCCTCCCCAGCACGAGTTACTCTATCCTCTGGAGTTTTAGTACAGTTGGTATCTTCAGGCCAACTTCAGATCAGCTCCACCAGACCAGGTCTTTCAAGATTTCCCATTCGGGCTCTCTGTGTTATCAGAGCCATCCACTTGGACCAGGTGGAGTCTGTGACATGATGTGGTGTGGAACCTTTGCCTTTGAACATCCAATTCAAAACTGGCAATCTGGGAGCTAGGAGAAGTTGTGATTCAGTTCCAATTACTTCAGAAGCTGCTTTCATTCCTTCACAGGCAGCTAGAATCTCTTTCTCTGTTGGAGTGTAATTAGCCTCAGAACCTCTGTAGCCTCGACTCCAGAAACCAAGAGGTCGTCCACGTGTCTCACCTGGAGCTTTTTGCTACAAGCACCACGTTGGACCATTGTCACCTGCAGCCGTGTACAAAATGTTCTTAATGTCTGGACCATCTCGAACAGGTCGCAGACCCACTGCTTGAACTACTTCTTGCTTTATCTGGTCAAAGGCTGCCTGTTGTTCAGGTCCCCAGTGGAAACTGTTCCTCTTTCGAGTCACATCATACAGAGGTTTCACAATCTGACTGTATCCAGGAATGTGCAGTCTCCAAAATCCCACTATCCCCAAGAAACGTAGAGTTTCTTGCTTGTTGGTGGGATTTGCCATGGTAGAGACTCTGTTTACCACATCCACTGGAATGTGACGGCGTCCGTCCTGCCACTGCACTCCCAGAAACTGGATCTCTGTGGTAGGTCCTTTCACCTTGTCTCTCTTGATGGCGAAACCTGCATTCAGAAGAATGTCCATGATTTTGTTACCTTTCTCGAAGACTTGCTCAGCAGTTTTACCCCAGACGATGATATCATCGATGAACTGGATGTGTTCTGGAGCACCACCTTCCTCCAGAGCATCATGGATTACTGCATGACAGATGCTTGATCTGTGGATCCAGCCCATTGGCAATCTGTTGAAAGTGTACTGGATTCCTCTCCAGGTGAAAGCAAAATGAGGCCTGCATTCCTCTGCTGTGGGAATAGAGAAAAGAGATTCTAGCTGCCTATGAAGGAGTGAAAGCAGCTTCTGAAGTAATTGGAACTGAATGACAACTTCTCTTATCTCCCAGATTACCAGTTTTGAATTGGATGTTCAAAGGCAAAGGTTCCACACCACATCATGCTACACATTCCACCTGGTCTAAGTGGATGGCTCTGATAACACAGAGAGCCCGAATGGGAAATATTGAAAGACCTGGTCTGGTGGAGCTGATCTCAAGTTGGCAAATATTAATATTAATACAGTACTAATAACTGGTTATTAATATGAAAAATTGCCAAAACCCATATCAAATAGGCTCAATGTATGGCTGGAATGTATATTTGCAGCAGGAATGTACAGTATTTAGGCAATATTTAACAATTTTAAACAAACTAGAAAAGTAACAGAGAATATGGCACTCAGCCACAGGGGAAGAGTTGACAAGAACCATAAATACAAAGCAGGCATTGAATTACTCACAAACAAGTTCCAGCCAAGTAAGTGGGGGTGCTGCTGTATGTTAGCTATTGAGGATTTTTTTGGAGGTGCTCTTGTTCACCAGGCATGGCAAGAGGATGATGCCAGTTGCCAGTGGGGATGCCACGTGGTCTCAATGTCTGGTCTGGCTTCAGCACAGTGGTAGGTGTCTCTTGAAACTTGATAAATCGTATTGCAAAGGGCTTTTACATTTTCCTGGGTAAACTGAGACATGCCATGAATTCCAGTTACAAGGCAAGTGAGAATTCTAAGGCTCATGGCTTCTTTGGCTTGCAGTAAGTAGGGCTCATGGCTTCTATCCCATGTCTTCGATAAGGTGACTCAAGGGAAGATGAGTCCAGGCAGGCAAGACCAGGCAAGACAAATACAATTCAGCCTGTATTTATCACTTGCCTGAGATCCAATAGGGCAAATAGGGCAACTGAGGCCAGCAAACAGGTACCCAATGAAATGGGATTCTGCCAGGCTGTGACTATAAAAGGTAAAAATATAGGCCTGGTCTAGGAGAAACATGGCCAGTGCACTTCCTCTTACCCCAAAGGGAGATTTTGTTTACCAGACTTTTTGGTGCCTATTCTTTTGTCCCTTTTCCCTGCAGGAGGGCCCATGAGGAGAGGAACCATGTCTAGACATACCAGGACCTGTCTGGGTTTGTGCTGGGCCCGTCTGGCCCTACCACCATAATTGGTTTTGTCACAGCTTGTCAGCAGCGGCTTTCTGCTCTTGGCTGAGTGCGTCTCAGGCTCCAGTGCTTGGCTCTTGGAGTTTTCCTGACTCGCAGGCTGTGGCAGCATCTCAACACAGGGACAGCAGCCTGCTTCTTGGCACAGAGACTGTGATGAGGTCTCAGGTGCAGAGAACTTTTCCTGGCTTGGACTTTGAGAGGCTCTTTGTTTCTGGGCTGCAGCATCACAACAGCTGACACTAAGGCTGTGGTAAATACAATTAGCTTTCACCATTTTTTGGCTATAGCACATGTTTTGGGTTTGCATCTATGAAACAGGCTTTGGTGAAAACTGGGGCTAGTTGGTAAATAAGGGTGTAAATAAGTAAATAAGTTACTTTAACCTACAGCAGGGAACCTGGCCAAATAAGGTAAATGCATAATGGAATGAAGCTGAAAGTGGGGAGATTCAGGCTGGATGTGAGGAGGAAGTTCTTCACCGTGAGAGTGGTGAAGCCCTGGAATGGGTTGTCCAGGGAAGTGGTTGAGGCCCTGTCTCTGGAGGTGTTTAAGACCAGGCTGGATGAGGCTCTGGCCAGCCTGATCTAGTGTGAGGTGTCCCTGCCCATGGCAGGGGGTTGGAACTAGATGTTCCCTGTAATCCTTTTCAGCCCTGACTGATACTGCGATACTATGACAAGGCAAGCACAGGTGAGGCATGTGATTTTTGTTTACCAAAACAAGGACAAGTTCAGGCAAGCCTGTGTTTATATAGATATACGGACACCTTGCTATTGTGTTTTGCACTAAAAATAGCATTTCCAGGGGGAGGGGCAAAAGAGAGGGCTGAATTTGGAGAAGTTGGGCTTTTTTGCCAGACAGAGGCCACACACAAATGTGTAAGCATCCAGGCCCCTGGCTGCAAAGAATTCCAGAGGCTGGAATTTTCAGTGGAGTGTGGTGGAGACAATACCTATGTTAGATGTGAACAAGTGTTAGATGTGAACAAGTGAATGATCTGGTCAGCCTGGTAGCTAAGCTGAAGGAAGAAGTGACAAGATTAATGTGAGAAACGAGCTCACCGCTAAATTTAAATACAACCAGTTTCTTATAAAATAAAGTCAAAACAGCCCTGGGCGCGTAGCAAATTCACTAGAGGTGTACTATAACACAAGTTGAGCTTATATGGACGTCAACCATACATATTCATACATATCTCCACAAAGCTCTTTACATTTTCCAAGCACGCACCCACCCCCTCTTCCATCAGGTCTGGGACAAAGCTTGCACTTTTGACCCAGCCAGTCTTCAGACATCTCCATGCCTCACCTCTCTCTATTTCTCTTCCAATACACATCCTACACAACACTGACTACAACTTGCCAATCAGCTTACAGATTGAACCCCTCGGTCCCACTCACCAGCATCCACCCTCCCCCTGCAAAATCCAAATACAACAATTTCTCACACTAGGGACTATAAGAGAATGGGAATGGGAGTTAGGTTTCTGGAACCAGACTCTGTGAACCTGCCTAGTGACCACAGGTGACCCAAGAAACAGAGGAGAATAAATACAGGTGCCTGTTAGGAGAGGATAGAGGTCCCTCTCCCAGACCCCCTTACCCTCCCAGTTGCCTTTGTGCAGCAAGTATGGGGTATTGGAAGTTGAGGGTGAGGTGAATGAGAATGCAGAAGAGATAGCATCTGCCTAAAACAAATCAGTCTCCCCCTTGCATTAGGACTTGTACCCTTAAAAAAAAAAGGATGATAATCATTACTGGTGATTCCGTTTTGGCCACATCCCTCCCAAAAGGAATTCTGCTGCCTTCCTGAGATGTTACCAGAAGGCTGCCTAGTCTGGTACAGCCCTCTGATTACTATCCCTTACTAGTTATGCAAATGGGAAGTGATGAGGTTGAAACAAGAAGTCCAAAAGCAATCAAAAGGGTTTTCAAGGCATGGGGGGAGATTGGTTGAAGGATCAGAGGCACAGGTAGTTTCTTATCAATGCCCTCAGTAGCAGGAAGGAATAATTTGTAACAAATCTGCCATTCCAGAGCAGGTTAAATTTATCTTTACACATTTTCTCCCTCAATTATTAAAATTCATTTTATTACTGGTAAAAGTCCAGTATGGCTCTTTTTCAGAATGCTTTAATTTCTTAGCAAAAAAAGGAGGGACTGGGGAGGAAAAGGGGGAGGAGAGAGAATAAAAGAAAACAACCTAGATGCAATTATGCATGATCTTGTAATACTGCACTGGCATACTTTAGAGAATTAATAGCCATGTAAGTTTCTGTGACAGATCTAATAAAAGTAAAAAGCATGGGAATGAGAGAGGAAGCCAAGTAAATTAAAAAAAATAAGAGATGATGGTACTGCTGCTGCAAAGGAGCCAATGTTCTCATGCAAGTTTTGAGGCAGAAATCTGATTCACATACAAAGTGTCAGCTGTTGTGACTTTAGCCAATTAAATGACAAAAAAAAGGTAATTATTTTATGTTCTTTCTAGTATATAACTAGATAACTGAACACCAAACCACTGTGTGAAAACAATAAAGAGTACATAATTTGTTGCTGCAGAAGCAGAATCTGTCTTCTTTCTTTCTCTCCTTTGTTTCTCTCTCTCTCTTCTTTCTTTCTTTCTTTCTTTCTTTCTTTCTTTCTTTCTTTCTTTCTTTCTTTCTTTCTTTCTTTCTTTCTTTCTTTCTTTCTTTCTTTCTTTCTTTCTTTCTTTTCTTTCTGCCTTTCTTTCTTCCTTCCTTCCTTCCTTTCTTTCTTCCTTCCTTCCTTCCCTTCTTTCTTCTTCTTTCTTTCTTTTCTTTCTTTCTGTCTTTCTCTCTCCTTTCTTTCTTTTCCTTCCTTCCTTCCTTCTTTCTTTCTTTCTTTCTTTCTTTCTTTCTTTCTTTCTTTCTTTCTTTCTTTCTTTCTTTCTTTCTTTCTTTCTTTCTTTCTTTCTTTCTTTCTCTCTCTCTCTCTTTCTTTCTTTCTTTTCTTTCTTTCTTTCTTTCTTTCTTTCTTTCTTTCTTTCTTTCTTTCTTTCTTTCTTTCTTTCTTTCTTTCTTTCTTTCTTTCTTTCTTTCTTTCTTTCTTTCTTTCTTTCTTTCTTTCCTTAATATTGTGTCAGTAATAGACATGACCAATAGACAAGGCCCTGTTGTTGTGCAACCGTATGTGGTGTAATAGCTCAAGGTTAAAGGGAAGAGATTAGACATAGCAAGCAGCGAAATGGATATCCGCCCACATTATGAAACCTGGCTTTGTGCTACTGGAACCACAAAGGACCCTGAATTGTTGGGGGAAGGTCACTGTGTAGATGATGAAGAGGGGGGAAGATGAAGTCACAACCTTCAAGGATACAAGGCAACCACTCTTCTGTCATAGCATGTTTTTCCTGCCTCCTGGCACATACTGGCCCTATGTGGCAAGATGCATATAATAAATACAATAAATCTGGAGCTGTGATATGGCACAGCAACCATTCGACCACTGTTGTCATCGCGGGAACCCCCACTAAGAGTTAGTGCCTTGATGTCTTGGAGTCTGTATTGTGCTCCGTTGTGTGCTATCATATCTAATGTGATTGACGAAGTGTGTGTAAGTATATCCACATAATTAATGCGTCAACTGTTATAGCTAATAAAATTGCTTTTTAAGGGGATAATAGTATAATATTTTCCATTGCATCATATCCATACAAATCCAGCTGTAACAAGTATGTCATACATTATATTTATTTTGCATATAACTTTTCAGATCTGTCACGTCAAGTTCACCCTTCCTCAGACTTAGTAGCAGAAGAATTGACAGTCCATACTCATCAAGAGGGGCAATGTACCTTTTGTACTGACTGCTCAGACCTTTGTTCAATATGTGCAAAACAGTAACCCTACCTTTATAAATCTGTGCAGTGACATTTTAGCAGTTTTCCAATGTCAAGGAATTATACATTTTGCTTGCTTTATATGTTTCATCTGTTCAGTGGAACAATGATGCTTCCATTATTTTTTTTCCATGTCTTGCCAATATTTTGATCTCTGACATTGCCTAGGTATAATTGAAAGTTGCATTTGGGTCTCAAAAACAATTGTAATTTCTCCCACCCCCTCAAACAAGCAACAACAAAAGAAAAATTACAATGAACTGCCAAAACCAAAACAACCAAGCCACTGTGAAACTGAAAATTTAAAATTGTGTTTTTAAATCAGTAAAGAGAAGGATTGTATCAAAGAGAACTTTCAAAGGAAGTGAATAATTTCTTGGAAAATATATATACATGGTTGTTCCTAGGCAATTACACATTGTAATGTGACATGTTCACATCTTCAGTTTCTTTCATTGCTGTTGTGGTAAGTTTTTGTTTGGGTTTTGTTTTGTTTGGTTTTAATGAAAGTAACACACAAAGAGGTGAATGATGATAAAATGGCTGCCATAAATACTTGTGTAGAGATTCTGTACTAAGTTTGTTGTACAGAAGGGTAATATTAAAGCAGATTATTAAAATGTTAAATGGTCCATAATTATAAATTTGAAATTTAGGATGTTTATACAATCAGCCAAAAATGGTAATGAGATTCTGTCTGTTTCCTGAAATAGCTTTCCCTCTTCTTGCAACATGATTGATGTAAGTGAAAGGGAATGCCTTTAGATGCTGTTGTACTGTTTGCATTATAAATTGGTTTTGTTTTGATAAGGCAAATATCTCTGGCTTCTCCCTTCTTTTGCTGACTTTTTTTCAGAGTTCACAGAATTAAGATTTCAGACCAAATTTGCTGCATGTATATGATGCAATGATCTATAGCTGGCATAACCCATCTCTGTTTTGGTGGTACTAGTCCCACAGGCCTATGAAAGGGCAATTAAAAGTCACACTATAAGGATTTAGACATCTATTTTGTGTCCTGGTTCCATGTTTTCAAATATCGTTCCAGAGAGAAAACTTCTGTCAGTTTTATTAATCTGAAAATTTGAGTCAACTATAATTACAACTGAACCCTAACTGACAGGAAAAGAAAGGTCCACATAGGGATAATTTCCAGGTGGAGATTAAGAGAGAAATGAATTGGAGAATGGGAGCAGAAACAGACTGAGTCTTATTTTATAACATGCACAACACAAAAACATTAATAAAGTGGATGAGCAACAGAGGATCATTTTCCTTCCCGTTTTCTCTAGCAGACTTATCCAAAGTGAGGCATTTCTGTTTGTTCCCTACATAAATAGAGTACATGGAGGGCAAGACTTTGTTCTGAATGTCATACTAATACAAAGTCCCTGATAAATTGATCAAGGAAAAGACACCTGCTAGTATAAATTCACCCCCAAATCTATATTGTCTCTATTAAAGTGTACTTTTAACTCAGGAGAGTTTCTTCTGCCTTTTGCTGTTTAAACTCTCTCTGGCAACAGAATAATTATTCCAGCCAGAGATGATTCATCTCTGAGGCACAAAACCACAATATTTTCCCAAAAAATGATGTTTTTACTCTTCCCTTCTTTTTTCAAATTGCAGCTAGGTGCAGAAGATCTTAGGTCCTTTACAGTGTATCCTTATAATTTATTTTCAGACTCTGAAATGTTGCCTGAAACTATTAGTTTGCTCTATATTGATTGAGACACCAATGGTATGAGGTTCAACAAGGCCAAGCACTTGGTCCTACACTTTGGCCACAATAACCCCATACAGTACTATAGCCTGAGGGATGAGTAACTGGAAAGCAGCCCAGCTGAGAGGAACCTGGGAGTGCGGGTTGACAGATGGCTGAATATGAACCAGCAGTGTGCCTAGGTGGCAAGGAAGGCCAATGGCATCTTGGCCTGTATCAGGAACAGTGTGTCTAGTAGGACTAGGGAGAAGAGAAGGAGGGGTGACTGTATATTAGGGAGTTGGGCTATGCCACAGAGCTTGGAGGTTGAAAGGATTGAGAGCCTATGGGTTAAAATGAGAGGAAAGCCTAACAAATATGACATCCTGGTTGGAATATGTTATAGACCACCCAACCAGGATGAGGAGGCAGATTAAATATTCCATAAGCAACTGGAGGATGTCTCAAGATCATCAGATCTTGTCCTTGTAGGTGACTTTAACCTGCCAGATATCTGCTGGGAACTTAATTCAGCGAAGAGGAAGCAGTCCAGAAGATTCCTAGAGCGTGTGGAAGACAGCTTCCTGATGCAGCTAAGTGAGTCTACCATGGGTCAGGCTCTGCTTGACCTGCTGTTCTCCAACAGGGAAGGGCTGGTGGGAGATGTGATGGTGGGAGGCTGTCTAGGGTGCAGTGATCACAAGTGTGGTGGTGAGAGAAGGTTCAGTTCTCCCTCCCCCACAAAGAAACCATGGCTGACTCAGTCAGAGAAGCAAAATTAATTAAAGTTGTATTTACAAGCAGGATGAAATGCAGTGAATGTATATACACAATATACAGCATTTACAATATATATACAGAACAAAGCTCCCTCCTCCAGCCAGAGGAGGGTTTTCCCCCCAGTACCTCCTCCCTCCCCCTACCTCCCTAATTTCCAAAAAAGGGTTAGAAAGAGAGAGAAAGGTAATTATTGAGGAAATTTTTGTCAGCTCAAAGTGTATGCAAGGATTAGTTTTGTTTTTCTCAAGGTTAACAGGTTCCGCAACTGTTGCTCAGAAGCAGACAGGCTGAAAAGGCAGAGAGAAAGATTCAACTGAGAAAGATTCAAACTGAACTAAAACTTAAAGTTGCATTCTACCAATCTACCAATTAAATTCGTTTAGACTTTATCTTTGTTTTCATTGTCTTCACCAAAACATTCAGCCACAGTATTCCAGCAACTGTCCCTTTCTTAAAGGCACAGCCTAAAATGGTCACAATCCACCCCTTCAAAACAATTTAATTGGCTATTCGTACTGTCCATTCAATCTAAAATGATATTACAGTTCATAAATAAAGTACATAGTCCATTCCAGCTATTCTCAGATGTAGATGATTCAGAAGTCCAAGAAAATCAAGAAACAAGAAAACGGAAAACAGTTTGTCTCTTCGCAGATGAAGCGAAGAAAAGGGAAATAGGGAAACAGGGACTCTCAGTTGACTCAGGGCTTTCAGGGTTCTCAGGGTTCATGCACTGTAGATTCCTCAGGCATTCTTCCATTGGGCGCGATGAATCTGTGCAACACTCTGAAATTAAACTCTCTCAGCTAAAGTTAAATTTCTTTGTGGAGTACACCGAATTACACGATCCTCTTGCATTACCCAATAAGTGTGTCCCGGACCTTCAGCTGAAACCACCCCTCAGACAGGTTTAGCCTCTCCTGAGGGCGAAAATACCCAAACAGTTTTACCTAACAGATTCTTTTTTCTAACAACAGGAACTCTATCACCTTCTACTTTCTGTAACAGATCCGAGTGTGCCGGTCCAGCTCAATTCACTGAACCTCTACTATTTACCAGCCAGGTTGCTTGTGCTAAATGTTTATCCCAGTTTTTCAAAGATCCACCTCCCATGGCTTTGAGAGTGGTCTTCAACAAACCGTTGTAGCGTTCAATCTTCCCTGCAGCTGGTGCATAGTAGGGAATGTGGAATATCCACTCAATAACGTGCTCTTTTGCCCAGTTCTTTACAAGATTGTTTTTGAAATGGGTTTCGTTATCTGACTCAATCCTCTCTGGAGTTTTGTGTCTCCACAGGATTTGTCTCTCCAGACCGAGAATGGTGTTGCGTGCAGTTGCATGTGGAACTGCATAAGTTTCCAGCCATCCAGTGTTTGCCTCTACCATAGTAAGCACGTATTGATTACCAGAATGAGAACGTGGTAGAGCAATGTAGTCAATCTGCTAGCTTCACCATACCTGTACTTGGACCATCTGTCACCATACCACAAGAGCTTAATTTGCTTTGCCTGTTTAATAGCAGCACAAATGTCACAGTCATGAATGACTTGTGTGATGGCATCCATGGAAATGTCTATGGATCTGTCACAAGCCCACTGGTATGTTGCATCTCTGCCTTGATGTCCTGACGAATCGTTGAGCCCACCGAGCTAGGAATATCTCACCTCGGTGTTTCCAGTCGAGATCAAGATCAGAGTCCTTGTCTACTTGAGAAACTCTTGCAGCTAGATCTGCCTGACAGTTGTGTTGTTGTTCCTCAGTAGCTTTGCTCTTAAGAATGTGAGCATCAATGTGTCTCACCTTCACTGGAATTCTCTCAATCCAATCAGCAATGTCCTGCCACAGGTCAGCTGCCCAAATAGGCTTTCCTTTTCTCTGCCAACCATTCTTATGTTTCCATGTCTACTGAGCTGAAAAAAACCCAGACAGCGGTCATATAGAAGCGGGATTCTATACATAAACCACAAATAAATTTTAAGCATTAAATATTTACCTATGTGAACCAAAATCAAACCGAGACAATATTTGTAGACCAACACCCCAAAAATTGAGAAGAATAGATGCTCTAAAAGCCAAAACAACTTCATATTTGCTTCTCCAGCTCAAGCAAGCAATAAATCAAGTTAATTACTCTCGGGTCCCATGTTGGGCACCAAAAAAAAGCAATATGGTGGGTTGAGAGATAAGGCCCAGCTTTCCCTCCCCCACTAAGAAGAAGTAACCACAGCTAACTCAGCCGGTGAAGCAAAAGGGAATGCTGTATTTACAAAGCAATGTAGGACGCAGGGAATTTATCTACACAAATATACAGATTTACAATATATACAGAAATATACAGGCAAGAAGGATAACAGGAACAAAACTCCCTGGACAGAGGGGGTTCCCCGCTGTACCCTCTCTCTCTCCTCCCGCACTTCCCTTTTTTCCCAAAGAGGGTTAGAGAGAGAGAAGAGGCAGTTATAAGAAAAGAAGAATTTTAGTAGCAAGAAATATTAGTGTTAGATTAATGCTTATGTGTTATCGGCAGCCCTTCTGGCCAGATGCCCAGAAGCAGAACAGGCTAGAAGGGGAGAGCGAAGATCAGCTGAACAGGAACTGAGGGAAAATTCCAGCTGCATTAAACTTAAAACTGCACTCCCACCAATCTACCAATGAAATTCATTTAGAGTATCAATATTTACAAAAATATTCAGCCAGAGTGTCCCAGCAACTGTCCCCTTCTTAAAGGCACAGCCTCAAATAATCATATTTGCCTTCTGCACCAGCTATATCGGGCTGTTGAAGGGTGAGTGAGCCTTGCTGATCACTTTCTGGCTCTCCAGTCATCGAATCAGTTGGTGTATGGGGTGCAGAGAGTCATGGTTGGTTCTGTATTGCCTGTGATGTACTATGCGAAAAGCAATAGGTTAACTTCAAATCCTGCACCTTATGGCTGCCAACTACAGAAGAGTCATCCAACAGTTTGGGCATGGTAGACAGCTATTCTTTATCTGCAGTCTCTACAGCTGCTACCCCCAAAACCCACTTGTCCTTAAAAGAACCCTCCCACCAAAAGTCAATGTCAAGAATGCCAAGCCATTTCATATAAACATCCCAGTACACTCTGTTAGACCCTGTCCTCGGCCTGGCTGGAGGCAGGGCACCTCTAATGTTGATGGCAATGTCCACACTTGTCACAGGGTCCTGTGTTACTGGGAGATTGGTCTCTTGGACAAGAGCAACCACCCTGGGAAACGGAGGCAGCCCTTCTCCTGTGCAAGATATTTCCATTGTGGTCACCTTACAGTTCCCATATTCTGGCCCAGAGGAAAGAGGTGGAATTGCCATGCCAGCTGTCTATGGCTGAGACCATGGACCTCTGATTGACACTGTCCTCATATTCACTTAAGTCATTAGCAAATTCATGGACAGTTTTAGGATTTCCATTGTGTCCAGTCAGGAATGTCTCTCCCAGTGTATGTAGAAATTTAGGAGGGGCACAGCAACTAATCTTCTTTATGAAAGACTGTTTCATGAGCACCGCATCACAGTCCAAGAGGAACTGGCCATTTCCATAAATTATTTCCAGCACAGCCATCTGTCTTAGATACCAAATCCCCTGCTCCCAGTTCTTGAAGCAAACATGATGTCCTGGAGGCATGGTGAGGGTGCGAGCTCTGCTACATTCACATCAGCACCAGCTGTAGCTGTGGCCTGTAGTGATGAGATGGTTGAATCCACCTGCACCCACATAAAGCTCAGCTATCCCAGTTGGAGAAGTGAATGAAGACTGTATTTTACAAGCAATAATGAAATGCAATGAATATATACAAAATATACAGTATTTACAATATTATACAAGAATTTACAGGAAATAACACAACACAGGAAAAATCCCCCTTGCAGGAATATCCCACCTCAGGTTCCCTCCAACCTCTCCCCTTTTCCCTTTCCCCTCCAGTTAATTAGATGAAAAAGGAGAAAGAGAGAGAAAAGGATATTAAGGGAAATTTGTTAGCTCAAAGCAGTTGTTAAAAGGTTAGTTTTCTTATCAGTTTCAGTCCAGGGTCAGCAGCATGCATTCTAGCCAAGAAACAAGAGACAGACTAAGACAGGATGTAAAATTTGTAAAATTACATACCAGTCATCTACCAATTAAATTCATTTAGAATTAATCTTTGTTTTCCTTTTTACACCCAAACATTCAGCTAGAGAATTCTGCAGCTATCCTTTCTTAAAGGCACAGCCTAAACTGTCACGAGGCCCCCTACCCGCTATCAGAACCCCCAAAGGAATGTACTGCCATGCCCACTGTCCCTCTGCAGAGTTCTTAATGGGTTAGGACCTCCCCACCACCACATAATCAGAGCTGATCTAATTATAATGATTGCCTAGATTACTACTAAACATAGGGAACATATATAATATATATAATAGCTTTTTTCTCCAAAACCATTTTTATCTATGCAGTAATAGGGGCTCCAGAACTGGACACAGTACTCCAGGTGTGGTCTCACAAGAGTAGACTTCACAGGAGTAGAGGGGCAGAATCAGCTCCCTTGACCTGCTGGCTATGCTTCTCTTGATGCAGACCAGGATGTAACCAGCTTTCTGGGCTGCAAATGTATACTGGTGGCTCATGTTGAGCTTCTCATTCAGCAGCACCCCCAAGTCCTACTCTTCAGGGCTGCTCTCAAGTCAGTCGCTGCCCAGCTTGTATCAGAGCTTGGGATTTCCCTGACCCATATGCAGGACCTTGCACTTGGTCGTCTTGTACCTGGTCTTCTAGAACTGAGGGGCCCAGAACTGGACATAATATTCCAAATGCAGCCTCAGCAGGGCAGAATAGAGGGGCAAGAGAAGCTCTCTTGACCTTCTAATCACATCCCTTCTAATATACCCCAGAATGACACTGGCATTCTTGGCTACAAGAGTACATTGATGGCTCAAGGTCGAACTTTTATCCGCTAGGGCCGACAGATCCTTTTCCCCTGTTATCACCAAAGCACTGCAGGAGTGTTACTGATGCCTACAGCTTGCTGTGCAATTTTACCAGCACATGTTAGGGCAGTTGAGGTCTCTCAGGTGGACAAGAGCCTGTGAGCCCAAAGCCTCCTGCAGCTGAAGTAGGAAGGCTTTATGAGTAGGACCCTTGATCAGGTGGTGGGTAGCAGATGCCAGCCACAAGATTTTCTTTGTTGCTTTCGTTTCTAATTCTGTCCATAAGCTTTCAACTTGTTAATGACAATTCTTCAGGGACAGTTCTTCATGGTCTATCTATTTCCTGACATAGCAATTAATGCCTCCACCCCTCCTTCCTTGCCTGTCCCTTCTGAATGGCCTGTAGCCATCAAGAACCACATTCCACTCAGAATTCATAGAATTCAGTGACAGCTATCAGGTCATAGTTTTCTAGTCACACAGTAGCTTCTGACTCCTTCTGTTTGTATTCAATAGAATCATATAGAAGTCTTACAATCAGACTGCTCAGTGGTAGAAAGGCCACATTCTAAACAAGATAAGCTTTCAATTCTTAAGATTTTTACTGACTGATTTCTAAGAGAAAAGCAAGGAAGGATGCTGACATTATGCTAAAAATACCTGAACGAGGATGTAAAACTGGATAGTAGGAACTGGTCATTTCTTTTAGAGATGACAAAAGCTCTGATTACTGATCACAAAACAGGAAATAGTTCTTCCTTTCTTAGTAGAAAATGACAGTAAGGCTAGAAAATTTATACAGTGGTGGCAAAAATCCTGGAGGTGTACTTGCTTAAAATTTTGCTGAACTAATTTCTAAGCAACACAAATATAGACTCCTTTGTAGACCAGAGAAGAACAACTATTACAGTAATTACTTGTATGGCAGGACACAAATTATCTCTGCTTTGAACTGTGTTAAAAAGTGATGTCTGATCTATGCTGATCATTTTGTCTTTCTCCATGTAGCTGAATTGGATTAATTCAGAAAATAAGGCTACTAACGCTTGATAAGCAGGATGCTTAATTAATAAAAGGAATTAATTTATTTTATTAATAATAATTTTCCCACACCAAACATTAATAAACTTATTTACAATTTGTTTAGATTTGGGTATCTGGTGGGGAATCACTTACACAAAACGTTGGTAATACTAATGATGTGAACACTTTAGAAAGAGGAAGGATTCAATCTAGAGTAAATACACTCCTAATATCAAACTCAAAGTTGAGGGGAGAGCGAGAAGCCGCAATTCCTGATTCAATAACAAGGTGGGTCTCCTTTGCTCCCTGGTGGAGCAAAGGCAGAGGGGAAGAAGGAAATTAATGTCCAATATGCTTTATGAAGTCAATAATCAGAATCACTTACAAAGCAATATTCAGTTTGGGGATTCTGAATCAGTCCAAAACATGGTTTATAAACCAGAATTCTGTTCTCGGCATAATTTTGTAAAGCCAAGGAAAAGTAAAAATAGGGTCCAAACATGTTGCCCAACACTGAAAGCAAAACTGGAGTATGTGTGTTGGATGCTGGAGGAGGGGGATAGGCGAGTAGCACACACCTCACCGGCTGGAGACAAGCCAGAACCAAATGAAAGAAAGGGATGGGTTACTGAAGAACCCTTCTATTTAACTGCTTTTTTGAAACAAAACTGACCACTGGCAGAAAAGTGATTTGAAACTTAGCCAATCACCTTCTGGGCATCAACACAGCTGTGAGTGGTCAGGATACCTGCCAAAGAAGTTTGGCTGGCTTTTTACTGGTACATGTTTTCTTTTGTCTACCTCCCCCGATTTCTTAGGGCTCTTACTGAAACCTGTTTTGGGCCTGGTCATGCCCAGCCAGGACAGTAGCTTTTACTGATTCAGTTCAAAATTTGCTGTTGACTCCAAGAACACTCAGACTCTACAGCTGCTGGGTCATGTTCTCCAAAGCCTGTGAACAGAGATTCCATTCTAAAGACAATACTTAACTTGGTTAAGTCATACACTTTTTCTGTTTCTTCCACAATCTTTCCTCATAAACTGAATACAGACACACAGGCATGGATAGGTACATAAATCCATTTCAAATTAATGTGGGGTGTTTTTTGTTTGTTTGTTTGTTTGTTTTCTTTTTAAAAGATTTTTATTTATAAATGAAGTTTATATTTTAACCCTAAAAGAAATTTGAAAATGTATTTGCTTGAATCAGATTATAATAAAATCTTTGTGAGATTTATGTCAGCATAAATACTTTTACCTGCAGTTCTGTTTGGTGAAATTATGTGAACTTAAATACTGTCCAAGAGTTGTTGGCATGCTACAGAATACATTTCACAAAAGTAAGATCCTTTGAAATTAGATATTGGAAATAACTGGAGGAATTATAGAATGAGTGGATTTTTATTTACTTTACTTAAGACATTCGATATACTTTAAAACCAGGAGAGGACAGAACTGTAACCATTAATGCAACTCGGATCACTTTCCCTTCATAGGTTTTAAGTGATAAACTTCACCACACATGAAAGAGTTTTTATCTAAGGAAATGGTTTATTGCACACTTTCAAAAATGGTGTGGTACAGACTGGATGGGGGGGGGGGCGGGTATTGAAACTATATTTCTCATAGTTCTCTGGCAGAGAGACTGATCAATTGACCTGATTTTTTGTGTGTGTTACTTACTACATGCGTATAACTAACAAACAGGTCTCAAAATACATAAATGCACTATTAAATTAAAATGTGTGTATAAAGAACAGTAATTATAATCATGTATTAAATTATGCATGTCAAGTATACTGTATACATGATGCATGTATATGTATATACTCATAAAACTCTAACTTAAGGTATCTAAAATTATTAGTGTGAGCAAAAAGAAGTGCACGTAGTCTGATGTTAATAAAAATATGTGGAAGAGTGGAAAATTCAATAAACACTTGTATTGATATGATAAAATTACTATACTATTTTAAAACTTTATTGCTAACATATGCTCTTAAAAATTTTCATCAGAAACTGAAGGAGATACATCTTACTATTCAGTCAAATTCATAACATACTGTTTTGTCCAAAACACCTACACTTTCTGGTATTACAAATTGATGCAAATCCTATTACAATCAATACTAAGCAATTGCATCTCATTTTCCATCAGTTAGCATGCTAAATCCTTGATGGAATATTAAGACTCTAATCATTAACTGAGTATGATTTTGGTTTTGTACAGTTTTCTCCTGCCGCTGCTGTTGTCTGGTAACATAAAATATAACAAGCAAGATTCTGAAAATTTCAGCACTGAGACTTTGAAATTATCAAGAGCACTTTGTCCAGATTCTCTAAACAGAAAGCTAGAGTAGCACTGACATTCCTGTACTTTGAAATGAATTCTTTCTAAGAAGATTACTGCTGGTAATTAAATTACATATGAAATGAAGACAAACTCAGATGAAACACATGAACAGGTTTCCCTGACTCATCACTGTAGAGTTCAAGCATGTTAATGTTATTTTCTGAAGAGTTTTTAATCAGTATATTTTGTATTTTGATTTTGTATTTTGATTTTCACTCAATCAACAGAATTTGGGGGGGTTTGATCTTAGGGAACTTTATATGGCACTGTGTACACTAGCAACAGATGGAATATATCTGTCTCAGAGGGGAATAAAGATCCTGGCATATGACTTGGCAACAGATTGGAACAGCCTACCCCACAGGAGGAAAAGGGGTTTAGGAAGGGAGTTGGCAGGGTTCGTTGACAGGGCTTTAAACTAGATTTGAAGGGGAAGGGGATGAAACCGGTCCCCCTGATAGGAGACTGAGGGTGGTAAGTGAGAGTCAGGGGTGAAATCAGCAGCCTGACTGAAATGCATGTACACTAATGCATGTAGTACAGGTAGCAAACAAGGAGCTGGAAGCCTTGTTATAGCAGGAAAGCTATGATGTAGTTGCTATTGCAGAAACATGGTGGGATGACTCACATGACTGGAGTGCAGTAATTGATGGCTACAGGCTCTTCAGGAGAGACAGGTGAGGAAGAAGGGGTAGAGGGATGGCCCTGTACCTTAGGGAGGCTCTAGACACCATGGAACTAGAGATTAAGGATGATCAGGTTGAGTGCCTGTGGGTGAGAATTAGTGGGAAGGAAAACAAGGCTGACATTCTGGTTGGAGTCTGTTATAGACCACCCAACCAGGATGAAGAGCTTGGTGAATTATTCTATAGGCAGCCAGAGGCTGTCTCAAGATCACCAGCCCTTGTTTTTGTGGGTGACTTTAACTTGCCTGATGTATGTTGGGAACTTAACTCAGCTGAGAGGAGGCAGTCTAGAAGGTTCTTAGAGTGTATGGAGGATAGCTTCTTATCCCAGCTGCTGTGTGAGTCTACCAGAGGTGAGGCTTTGCTTGACCTACTCTTTACAAATAGAGAAGGGCTGGTGGGAGATGTGGTGGTTGGAGGCTATCTGGGGTCCAGTGATCATGAGCTAATAGACTTTACAATATGCAGTGAAACTATAAGAAGCATCAACAAAACCTCCACTCTGGACTTTCCAGAGGGTGGACTTTGGCTTATTTAAAGAATTAACTCAGAAAGTACCTTGGGAAACAGCCCATAAAAACAAAGTGGTCCAGGATGGCTGGCCCTACTTCAAGAAAGAAATCTTGAAGGCTCAGGAACAGGCAGTCCCAATTTGCTGGAAGATGAGCTGATGGGGTAGACAGCAGGCCTGGATGGGCAATGAACTTCTGAATGAATTCATGGGAAAAAAGATAATGTATCATCTTTGTAAAAAAGGGGAAAAAACCTAGGAAATGTTTACAGATGTTTCTAGGTCATGCGGGGGGAAAATTAGAGAGTCAAAAGCACATTTAGAGCTTAGACTGGCCACTTCTGTGAAGGACAACAAAAAATCGTTTTATAAATATATTAATGGCAAAAGAAGAGGCAAGGACAACCTCTACTCCTTAGTGGACATGGAGGGAAATATTGTAAAAAAAGATGAGGAAAAGGCAGAGGTAATGAAGTCTTTCTTTTCCTCAATTTTCAGTAGGATAGGTTAACTTCAGGACAACTGGCCTCCTGAGCTAGCAGGAGGAGATAGGGAGCAGTATAGTTCCCTTGTAATCCAGAAAGAAGCAGTTAGAGACTTGCTGAGCCACTTGGATCCCCCACAAGTTTATAAGAGCAGATGGGATCCATTCTAGGGTAATGAGGGAACTGGCAGATGAGTTCACCAAAACACTCTCCATCATTTTTCAACAGTCCTGGCTCACTGGAAAGGTCCCAGATGACTGGAAGCTGGCCAATGTGATGCCCATCCACAAGAAGGGCTGGAAGGAGGAGCCAGGGAATTCCAGGCCTGTCAGCCTGACCTCAGTGCCAGGCAAGATTATGGAACAGGTCATCTTTAGTGCAATCACACAGCACTTACAGGATGGCCAAGGGATCAGGCCCAGCCAGCATGGATTTAGGAAGGGCAGGTACTGCCTGACCAACCTGATCTCTTTCTATGATCAGGTGACCTGCCTGGTGGGTGTGAGGCAGGGTGTGGATGTAGTCTACCTAGACTTCAGCAAGTCATAGAATCATAAAATCAATAAGGTTGGACAAGACCTCAAAGATAATCAAGTCCAACCTGTCGCCCAAGACCGCATGCTTACTAGACCATGGCACCAAGTGTCATGTCCAATCCTCTCTTGAAAACCTCCAGGGATGGTGACTCCACCACCTCCCTGGGCAGCCCATTCCTAAGGCCAACAACTCTTTCTGTGAAGAACTTCCTCCTCACCTTGAGCCTAAACTTCCCCTGGTGCAGCTTGAGACTGTGTCCTCTTGTTCTGGTGCTGGCTGCCTGGGAGAAGAGACCAAGCTCCTCCTGGCTACAACCTCCCTTCACGTAGTTGTAGACATCAATAAGGTCTCCCCTGAGCCTCCTCTTCTCCAAGCTAAACAATCCCAGCTCACTCAGCCTCTCCTCATAGGGTTTATGCTCAAGGCCTCTCACCAGCCTCATTGCCCTTCTCTGGACATGTTCGAGAGTTTCAATGTCCTTCTTAAATTGAAGGGCCCAAAACTGGACACAGTACTCAAGGTGTGGCCCAACCAGTGCTGAGTGCAGGGGCACAATGACTTCCATGCTCCTGCTGGCTACACTATTTCTGATGCAGGCCAGGACACCATTGTCCTTCTTGGCCACCTGGGCACACTTTTGGCTCATGTTCAGCCAGATGTCAATCAGTACCCCCAGATCCCTTTCTGTTTGGCAGCTCTCCAGCCACTCTGTCCCCAGCCTGTAGCACTGCATGGGGTCGTTGTGACCAAGGTGCAGCGCCCAGCACTTGGACTTGTTGAATGCCATCACCTCGGACTCTGTCCATCTCTCCAGCCTGTCAAGGTCCCTCTGCAGAGCCCTTCTACCCTCTAACAGATCAACACCTGCTCCCAACTTGGTCTCATCTGGAGATGTAGTGATGACTGACTCAATCCCCTAATCCAGATCATCAATAAATATGTTGCACAGGATGTGGCCCAGAACTGATCCTGACACCTCTGATCCTGACACCACCATCTGCTCCTCTGACACCATCCCCTATAGCAAACTCCTGGACAAACTGTCAGCCCATGGCTTGGACAGGAGCACTCTGCACTGGATTAGGAACTGGCTGGAGGACTGGGCCCAGAGAGTGGTGGTGAATGGTGCTGGCAGCCAGTCACCAGTGCTCTCCCTCAGGGGGCAGTGTTGGGCTTGATCCTGTTCAATACTGATGATATGGACAGGGGATTGGGTCCATCATCAGAAAGTTTGCAGATGACATAAAGTTGGGAGCAGGTGTTGATCTGTTAGAGTGTGTGACAGTTTCAGGCTGTGACTTCAAAAAAAATAGCTGCAAATTTTCAAGCAAATCCACATTTGGGTGCAAAAAAGGAAAACAAGAGATTATTCTAAACTAATTTCATTAGTTAAATGTGTGGGATGTAGGTTTAATGGTCTCACATTCTTCTCTCATTCCGTCTTTCTGCTGGTATGCTGGCTGTTTCATTGAAGGACTCTTATGAGCTACCCTCTCAGATAAGCATTACTGACTCTTTTTTAAGACTGAAATTTTCCTAACATCTTTCCTTTACTCTCTTCTTCTAATTAAACAGAGGAAAAAGGGGAGGGAGAGGTTAGAGGGGAGTGAGGCAGAATCCTCTTGTCCAAGGAGGATTTCTGTGCTGTTTGCTTTTTGTAAAAACTTGTATTGTATTCTAAATACTGTATATTTTGTACATATTCATTGCATTCCATTTTTGCTTGTAAATACGGCTTTTGTTTGCTTCCCTGACTGAGTTCAGCTGAGCTTTTGGTAATGTGGGCAGGTTAAACCATCACAGAGGGTAGGAGGGCTCTTCAGAGGGTTGTACACACTGGCCACAACAATGGACCTGGGGGTACTGGTTGACAGTAGGCAGAAAATGAGCCAGCAGTGTGCCCAGGTGGCCAAGAAGGCCAATGTCTGTAAGAGACTAAATCTTGTCTCTCTTGATGTGAATCAACAAAGGTAAAATCACCTTTGCTCCTTGTCCAGACAATAGCTGATGTGTATTGGGCAGAGACCACTGGATAATGACTCCCTGGAATGTGTATAGACAAGAACATCTCTAGCCATCAGCTACCCCAGGAAGGAAGAATGGTGATAAGGACAATGGTTTCACCACCTGGACACATACCTGAAAAGCTGTATAAAAAACCAGAGCAACACTAACTCAGAAGAAGGAAAAGACCTGGGCAATGCCACTCTGAAGAAAAATGAAGAAAATATCAGAAGAGAAAAGGACAGAGATATCACCATGTAGCCTGGAAGAAGCAGACCAGGAGGAACCCTCTCACTGTGTCCTAAGTTCTGCCTGCTGCAACTCATGGAGCTGAAGAGGCTGCTCAGAGAAGGACTTGGACTTGAACTTCAGGATCTCTCCCTCCCTCCTCCATTGGAGGACAGCACAGCCAACAAGGCAACACCCTTCCTCCACATACGCAAACTGTCTTGGGAGGGTGGGGATGGTATTATAATTCTTTCCTCTTCTCTCTCCCTCTTCTCTCTCCCTCTTCTCTCTCTCTCTCCTCTCTCTCTCTCTCCTTCTGATCTGTCCACTTTATTTGCGTAATAAATAGCCTCACTGTTGATATTTTGGCCTCATTTGTGCCTCTAATTTAATAACACAGGAATATTCAAAAGAACTGAGTCTCTCACCCTCTCTGGACTGAGACAGCATCCTGGCCTGTACCAGGAATAGTGTGACCAGCAGGAGCAAGGGAATCATTCTGTCCCTGTACTCAGCACTGGTTAGGCCAAACCTTGAGTACTGTGTCCAGTTCTGGACCACTCAATTCAAGAAAGAAGTTGAGTTGCTTGAACATGTCCAGAAAAGGACAAAAAACTGGTGAGGGGTTTGGAGCATATGCCCTGTGAGGAGCATCTCAGGGAAACTGGGTTGTTTAGACCTTATTGCTGTCTACAACTACCTGAAGGGAGGTTGTAGCCAGGTGGGGGGCAGTGTCTTCTCCCAGCGACTTTCATAGTATCATAGTATCATAGTATCAGTCAGGGTTGGAAGGGACCACAAGGATCATCTAGTTCCAACCCCCCTGCCATGGGCAGGGACACCCCACATTAGATCAGGCTGGCCAGAGCCTCATCCAGCCTGGTCTTAAACATCTCCAGGGACAGTGCCTCAACCATCTCCCTGCACAACTGACCACTCTCATGGTGAAGAACTTCCTCCTCACATCCAGCCTGAATCTCCCCACCTCCAGCTTCATTCCACTAGCAACAGAACAAGAGGGTGCAGTCTCAAGCTGTGTAGGGGGAAGTTTAGGCTTGATCTTAGAAAGAAGTTCTTCACAGAAGCAGTGATTTCCCAGTGGAATGGGCTGTCCAGGGAGGTGGTGGGATTGATGCCCCTGGAGGTGTTTAAGAAAAGACTGGATGAGGCACTTGGTGCCATGGCCTAGTTGATTTGTTAGGTTTGGGTGATTGGTTGGACTTGATAGAATAGAATAGAATAGAATAGAATAGAATAGAATAGAATAGAATAGAATAGAATAGAATAGAATAGAACAGAACAGAACAGAACAGAACAGAACCAGGTTGGGAGACCCTCAAGATCATCGTGTCCAACCTATCATGCAACACCACCTAATCAACTAAACCATGCAACTGTGACCGTTGGAGGCTGTGCCTTTAAGGAACAGACAATACTGGGACACTGGCTAAATGTTTTCGGTACTAGAACAAAAACATTCTGATATTCTAAATTAATTTCATTGGTGGATAGACAAAATGCAACTTTAAATTGTAGAGCAGTTGGAATTTTTTGGGAGTGTGGTTTAGGAGTTTGGGAGTTTGGGTTTCAGCCTGGTCTCCCTGCCTGCTTCTCCGTGAACTAGCTGGAGCTGGCCTTGAGATAAGCAAAAACTAATCCTGCATGGGCTTTTGAAAGCTTTATAATGATTCTTTTCTTTAATAACTTGCCTTTCTTTCTCTCTAACCCCTTTTTGGGGAAAAAGGGAGGTAGTGGGGGAGAGAGGGGGTTACAGGGAGGGGATCCCTCCTTGGGGAGGGATTTTTGTTGTGTTATTTCTCTTTGCTGTATATTTCTGTATATATATTGTAAATACCTGTATATATTGTGTTATATATAACCTGCTTTCCATATATGCTTGTAAATAGAGTCTGCTTTCTCTCCGACTGAGTTTAGCTGTGGTTTCTCACTCTGTGGGGGAGAGAGAGCTAGGCCGTCTCTCAACCTACCACAGCAACCAAGCACCCTATCAAGTCTCCTGAACACCTCCAGTGACGGCGACTCCACCACCTCCTCAGGCAGACCATTCCAATGGTCAATCACTCTCTCTGTGTAGAACTTCCTCCCAACCTTCAGCCAAACCTCCCCTGGCGCAGCCTGAGACTGTGTCCTCTTGTTCTGGTGCTGATTGCCTGGGAGAAGAGACCAGCCTCTGCCTGTCTACAACTTCCCTTAAGGTAGTTGTAGAGAGCAATAAGGTCACCCCTGAGTCTCCTCTTCTCCAGGCTAAGCAACCCCAGCTCCCTCAGTTTCTCCTCATAGGGATCTTTGAGGTCTCTTTCAAACTGGTTGATTCTGTGATTCTGTGAATTTCATTGCTTCTCTATTGTAATGATGTTCCAGTGAAGGCACAACACTGGTCCATAGTAAACTAGTAGTAGTTTTGTCTTCTCCATAAATCCTAAATCCTTAGATTTCACCTAAGCTGTAGAGATAGGTGATAGTCTGTAAGAGACTAAATCTTGTCTCACATGATGTGAGTCAACAAAGATAGAATCACCTTTGAAAACACCTCACCTCACCTAGAAAACAGCTGGCCTGGGAGGGGATGGTCAAAAGACCTGGCAACAGAAACGTGTAATGGGTGGATGCCACTGGTATTGAATCTCTAGGAAGTGCACAGGCAAGATCATCTCTACCCCATAAAGGCAGGATGGTGAAAAGGACAATGGATTCACCACCTGGCATGGTAAGCCCCTGCGGTGGGTTGAAAATTCCCCCCAATATTAAATTGCCAGAACAGCTCAGTTGGAAACAAATGAAGCTGTATTTGCAAGCAAAACGATAATCTACAGTGAAATGCAATGAATATGTACAAAATACACAGTATTTGCAATATTTACAGGTGTTTACAATTGATAAACAACACAAGGATCGCCCTGGCCAAAATAACTAGGGGAGGTAATAGCTTCCCTTTCCCTGCCCCCTTCCCTGTACCCTCCTGTACACAAGAGACAAGAGAAAGAGCAGGGAATTGTTTTGTTAGTTCTTAGCCAAAAGAAAGCAATGCAGCCAAGGTCAGCAAAGAGCCAGCAGAAGCACCAGCCAGAGCGAGGAAGACAAAAAGAGAGCAAGTTAGTATGTACAACCCCCCTTTATTGACCGTCTGTCCAATGGGATTGTTTAAAACTTATTATTTTCCTTTTTACACCCAATGATGATTTATTTACATTCTACTGCTTTCTGTTCATGAACTGTGGAAAATTTTCCAGGCAATCCCTGAAACTACCACAGCCCCTGATGTGTATTGTGTGTATGGGCAGGTAAAAGGTGAAGGAAGAGGCAGAGGCACACAAGGAATACACAGGAAGATTCCCTGGGGACAGTACCCAGACGCATATCTAAAAAAAATATGACTAAAAAACTGAATAAAAAAACTGAGTGATGCCTGCTCAGGAGAAGAAAAACAAGGAGAGAAAAAGACAGACACAAATAAAAACCAGGACTATAAACATCCAACCTGGAAGCAGTCCAGGAAACCTCTCTTTCACCACCACCAGCAAAGTTGTGCCCTAAGTTTTGCTGCTGTAAGAAGGAAAAGAAGTACTCCTGAAGAAGAGAAAAGATAGCTTAACTGAAGACACCACATGTTGGAGGCTACTCAGAGAAGCACTTGGACTTTAGGATCTCTCCCTCCCCTTCTCCAGGGCGGACAGCAAAAGCCAACAAGGATGATGCAGCAGCACCCTTCCGTAGACCCAGATCATCTTAGGACTGTGGGGTGAGGGTGGTAATATAATTCCTCTCCTGCTCTCTCTCTCTTTTTTCCTTCTCTCTCTCACTTCTTCTTCTCCATCTGCTTTATTCTGTTAGTAAATAGCCTTGCTGTTGATATTTTGGCCTCATTTGTGCCTCTAATTTCATAACACAGGAATGTTCAAAAAGAAATGAGTCTCTTTCCCCAATCTGGACTAAAACATATTCTGACAGTGGTTATGGCATAGATGTTCCATAGATGAGAATATGTAATATCCATGTAATACGTTATGCTTGTTTTCTATGCATAAGTATCAGACACACATAGAAAAATAAACTTTTATATAATTTCAAGTAACATTTACACAGGGTGTTACTCACAAAGGGTATTTTTCACCTCTTAATTTTGGGTTTTTCGATATTGAAAAACTGTCTAATGCACCAGGTCAGCTGGCAACAGATGAAGCACATCTGTCCCAGAGGAGGGGAAAGATAAGAGTGTATGAAAATGGCCTATCCCTCAAAGGGAAAAAGATTCTAGGAAGGCAATTGGCAGGTCTCATAGATAGGGCTTTAAACTAGATTCAAAGGGGGAAGGGGCTGAAACCAGTCCCCCCAGGCAGGAGTCTGGGGGTGATAAGCTTGAGCCAGAGGTGAAACCAGTAGCCCGGCTGAAGTGCATGTACACTAATGCACGAAGCTTGGGTAACAAACAAGAGGAGCTGGAAGCCTTGCTGCAGCAGGAAAGTTATGATGTAGTTGCCATCACAGAGACGTGGTGGGACGACTCACATGACTGGAGCGCTGCAATTGATAGCTACAGGCTTTTCAGAAAAGACAGGCAGGGAAGAAGGGGTGGAGGGGTGGCCCTGTACATCAGGGAGGCACTAGATGCCATTGAGATGGAGATTAGGGATCATCAGGTTGAGTGCCTATGGGTGAGAATTAGAGGGAAGGCTAATAGGGCTGACATCCTGGTTGGAGTCTGTTATAGACCACCCAACCAGGAAGAAAAAGTTGATGAAGCATTTTTTAGGCAACTTAAGGCTGTCTCAAGATTGCCTGACCTTGTTCTCATGGGCGACTTCAACCTGCCTGACATCTGCTGGGAACTCAACACAGCAGAGAGGAGACAGTCCAGGAGGTTCTTGGAATGCATGGAGGACAGCTTCTTATCCCAGGTGCTGAGTGAGCCTACCAGGGGTAAGGCTATGCTAGACCTCCTCTTCACCAACAGGGAAGGGCTGGTGGGTGATGTGGTGGTCGGAGGCTGTTTAGGGGCCAGCGACCACGAGATAATTGAATTTTCAGTATTTGGTCAAGTTAAGAGGGGCAGCAAGAAGACCTCCACTCTGGAATTCCGGAGGGCGGACTTCAGATTGCTCAAGGAACTAACTCAGAAGGTTCCTTGGGAGACAGCCCTTAGAAACAAAGGGGTCCAGGAGAGCTGGGACTACTTCAAGGAGGAACTCTTGAAGGCACAGGATCAGGCTGTGCCAATGCGCCGGAAGAGGAGCTGCCGGGGCAGAGGGCCAGCCTGGATGGGTGATGAGCTTCTAAAAGAACTAAGGGAAAAAAAGAGGGTGTATCATCTTTGGAAGAAAGGGGAGGCAACCCATGAAAAGTTTAAGGATGTTGCTAGGTCTTGTAGGAAGAAAATTAGGGAGGCAAAAGCACATTTGGAGCTTAGACTGGCCTCTGCTGTGAAGGACAACAAAAAGTCCTTCTATAAATACATTAATAGCAAGAAGAAGGGCAGGGACAACCTCCACTCCTTGGTGGACACGGAGGGGAATGTTGTAACAAAGGATGAGGAGAAGGCAGAGTTACTTAATAACTTCTTTGCCTCAATTTTTTTGTAGCAGGATAGAATGTCTTCCAGACAGCTGGCCTGCAGAGCTGGCAGAAGGAGTTAGGGAGCAGCATAGTCTTCCTCTGATCCAGAATGGGGTAGTAGGCGATCTGCTTAGCCATTTGGATCCCCACAAGTCCATGGGACCAGATGGGATCCATCCCAGGGTGCTGAGAGAGCTGGCAGATGTGCTGGCCAAGCCGCTCTCCATCATTTTTCAGCAATCCTGGCTCACTGGAGACATCCCAGATGACTGGAAGCTGGCCAATGTGGTGCCCATCCACAAGAAGGGCCGGTTGGATGAGCCAGGGAATTATAGACCTATCAGCCTGACCTCAGTGCCAAGCAAGATTATGGAACAGGTCATCTTGAGTGCAATCACACAGAACTTGGAGGATGGCCAAGGGATCAGGCCCAGCCAGCATGTATTTAGGAAGGGCAGGTCCTGCCTGACCAACCTGATCTCCTTCTATGATCAGGTGACCCGTCTGGTGGATGCAGGGCAGGCTGTGGATGTAGTCTACCTGGACCTCAGCAAGGCCTTTGACACCGTCCCCCACAGCAAACTCCTGGCCAAACTGTCAGCCCATGGCTTGGATGGGAGCACACTGCGATGGGTTAGGAACTGGCTGGAGGGCCGAGCCCAGAGAGTGGTGGTGAATGGTGCCACATCCAGCTGGCAGCCAGTCACCAGTGGTGTGCCTCAAGGATCAGTGCTGGGCCCCATGCTCTTTAACATCTTTATTGATGATCTGGATGAGGGCATCGAGTCCATCATCAGTAAATTTGCTGATGACACCAAGCTGGGGGCAGGAGTTGATCTGCTGGAGAGTAGAGAGGCTCTGCAGAGGGACCTCCACAGGCTGGACAGATGGGCAGAGTCCAATGGCATGAGATTTAACACATCCAACTGCCAGGTTCTGCACATTGGCCGCAGCAACCCCATGCAGAGTTACAAGCTGGGGTCAGAGTGGGTGGAGAGCAGTCAGGCTGAGAGAGACCTGGGGGTGCTGGTTGATGGTAGACTGAACATGAGCCTGCAGTGCGGCCTGGCAGCCAGGAGGGCCAGTGGCATCCTGGCCTGCATCAGGAACAGTGTGGCCAGCAGGAGCAGAGAGGTCATTCTGCCCCTGTACCCTGCACTGGTTAGGCCGCACCTCGAGTCCTGTGTCCAGTTCTGGGCCCCTCAGTTTAGGAAGGATGTTGACTTGCTGGAGCGTGTCCAGAAAAGGGCAACAAGGTTGGTGAGGGGCTTGGAGCACAAGCCCTACGAGGAGAGATTGAGGGAGCTGGGGTTGCTTAGCCTGGAGAAGAGGAGACTCAGGGGTGACCTTATTGCTCTCTACAACTACCTGAAGGGGGGTTGTAGACAGGCAGAGGTTGGTCTCTTCTCCCAGGCAACCAGTACCAGAACAAGAGGACACAGTCTCAGGCTGCGTCAGGGGAGGTTTAGGCTGGAGGTTAGGAGGAAGTTTTACACAGAGAGAGTGATTGCCCACTGGAATTGGCTGCCTGAGGAGGTGGTGGGGTCGCCGACGCTGGGGGTGTTCAGGGTGAGGCTTGACAGGATGCTTGGTTGTATGGTTTAGTCGATTAGGTGGTGTCGGATGATAGGTTGGACATGATGATCTCGAAGGTCTCTTCCAACCTGGTTAATTCTATTCTATTCTATTCTATTAATAGTTGGATCAGTACAATGTAACTTCAGGCTTTCAGCCTTCTCATTTTTCCATCAGAGTATGATGTGTGGTCAATGTCTAAGTAACAGTACACTGGAAAAGATCCAGAGGGAAGCTAGAACTTGTAGAGATTAATGCCTGTCTGTACTCTACCTCTTTCACTTGAGTCTAGGGAGGAAGTGTTTCATGCACAAAGTAAAGAGCAGACAAATTCTGATGAGATTTTTTGTACCAGTCTGAAAATCATGTGTATACCTAAATAATTATAGTTTTTGCTGTACCCCTATATGTGGTCCCTCTACCATGTACATGTAGTTGCAAAAACACCAAGGATATTTCTGTGTATCACTGTTTGCAAAACGTACACCTGTGAAGCTCCTGTCATTCAAGGAGAATATGCAAGAGCAGGCAGCAGGATCAGTAACAACTGCAGCTGTGTTCTCAAATTCTCATCTGGAAGCTTCCTACTAAAATAAGAAATATCTCTCATGACACCTGGAAGTGAATTACAACCATGGAAATATTGGTGTCTGGGGTATTAGAAGACTGACAACAGGGTGAGGGCTCGCAGTAAAGAAACATTTTAGCTTTGGCATATTGCTTAGTGTTAATCTAACTGTCATTGGTACATTTATTAGCCTGCTTTTGCAAGCTACTCAGTATATCAGACTATCATTTCATGTCACTGGACAATTGGGGAGGACTTTTCATACCTTCTTATTCAGAAGCTGAGTTAAGAGTAACAATGTGAGGCAGACATAAAGCTCTGTTTCTCCTGACCACATTTAACATTACAGAGAATCAATAGCAGTTTGGGATCTAAGCAAAACACTTTTCTTCTTCTTTATTAACTATTCAGAAATAATATACTTTTGGGATTTCTTTCATGGTCTTGTTACAGGAAAGGATTGTGTGCCTGTGCATCTTCTGCCCATGAAAGCCTGGTTGAATCACATCTAAAACACCCTGACATTCACAATCTAAATGTGCTTATTTGTTTCCATGTGCTTAAGAGGCAATATTTCATTTGCTTGTTCCTCTCCTTTGATTTGATATATTTTCAAATCCTTCCAAATACAGAAGATGAGAATATTTATAAATAAGATTATTAAAGCAAAAATACTTTTCTGTCTGTATTCTTTCTGCAGATTAAAAATATTTTTTATAGTTTAATCTTACCTAACTTGTAGTATTTAGTATGCTAGAGCTAATTTGAATTATATGAAGAAGCATATAGTTGTAAATGGAAAAAATATACAAAATAAACAAGAATTTAAATACATATGGATGCACAGCTTTAAGGCTGTTTTGCTGTGTTTACACTTTGTTTTCACAGCTCATACTGTGGACAAGCTAACCTTCAAAATTTCAAATTTAAACTTGCAACATCACCCTCTTTATCTACACATTCTTTGCTTTCAAGGCAAACTCATGTCAGAAATGGGAATTTACTAAAGTTTCTAAGATGTCTCTGATATCACCCCTCCAGAGAAAGAGGTTTAGGCATAAAAAGCGAGCAGCCATTTTGAAATTATGTTCCAGACATCATTAACCTCAACAAGACCCAGTGCAAGGTCTTGCATATGGGTGAGGGCAATCCCAAGCACTGATACAGGCTGGGCAGCAACTGTCTTGAGAGCAGCCCTGAAGAATAGGACTTGGGGGTGCTGCTGAATGAGAAGCTCAGCATGAGCCACCAGCATGCACTTGCAGCCCAGAAAGCTGGCTACATCCTGGAGTACATCAAGAGAAGCATAGCCAGCAGGTCAAGGGAGCTGATTCTGCCCCTCTGCTCCACTCTTGTGAGACCACACCTGGAGTACTGCATCAAATTCTGGAGCCCCTAGTACAGGAAGGATCTAGAGGTGCTGGAACATGTCCAGAGAAGGGTCACAAGGATAATTAGAGGGCTAGAGCACCTCTCCTATGAAGACAGACTGAGGGAGTTGGGGCTATTCAGTCTGGAGAAGAGAAGGCTCTGAGGAGACCTGATTGTGGCCTTCCAGTATCTGAAGGGAGCCTACAAGAAAGTTGGTGAGGGACTTTTTAGGGTGTCAGGCAATGATAGGACTAGGGGGAATGGAACAAAACTGTAAATGGGTAGATTCAGATTGGGAAGAAGTTCTTCACCATGAGGGTGGTGAGACTCTGGAGCGGGTTGCCCAAGAAGGTGGTAGAAGCCTCATTCCTGGAGGTTTTTAAGGCCAGGCTGGATGTGGCTCTGATACTCATTGTTCAGAATGTGTTTAAAACTGTTCAGTGCTGGCAGGTAGGAATACCTGACAATGCAGCTTTGTTGATATGGATTCAGTCTGAGAAGTTCTTAACAAATTAAAGAATAACTAAAATAATTTGTCTGTTTTAAGTAATCTTTTTTTTTTTTTTTTTTTAAATTTACTCTGTATAAAACTCCGTGAAAATAAAGCAAGGGAATGTGGTATCTTTCTGTGTTCCTGACATTGCAGATGCTGTCTAGGAAATTTCAGAATTCTTATAGTTCCACTGTTTATAGAATAGCACACTTACTAATTGCATCTGATAAAACCAGAGAGCTCACCATCTGAAAGTCGGATAAAAATGATGTATATTATATGCATAGTACACAAGGCCTGAGTTTTACCTGTAAAATATGTTTTTGCTCTCAAGGGAAATTTTCTTTCCTGCTGTGTTGCCACTGGCTTTGCCACTTGCTAGGAGAGAGAAAGTTCTGTAAATGTTAGTTACCAAAAAGTTGCAGGGAGATACTCTGGGGTTAAAAAAATGAAGGACTGAAATCATATTGTCTTAAGTGGTGTGGTGGGCTATGCCCATCCAGGAATAAAACAGGGGGGGAGGGCTTGTGAGAGTTTTTTTTTTCCCCTCCCTGGGGGGTGTTTTCTCCTCTGGGAAACTAACTTGGTCTGTTCCACTTCCCCCCACCCTAGTCCAGCAGGGGTATAAGTGGGAGGACATTGCAGCCATTGTTCTCTTCTTCCTTGTGCTTCGTGGGGATGAAAGAGTTGCTGCTAGGTTGCTGCTGGCTTTCTGCTCCCCTGCTGCTCTCCTGCCATGTGGTCCTCCCGGCTGCTTCCACACTTTGCAAAGGTCTGGTTCTGTATCTTGTTTTTTTTCTTTTCCTTCTCCCATACATCAACAATTGGCTCAGGGGATGGTGCCAGCAGCGGAACTTTGGTTTCTTCGATTATGGGACAACTTTTACTGCACCCGACCTGCTGGGTCCTGATGGGGTGCATTTATCTAGAAGGGGTAAGAGAGTCTTAGCACTAGAGTTGGCAGGGCTCATTAGGAGGGCTTTAAACTAGGTCTGAAGGGGGTGGGTGAGGAAATCGGTCCCTCTGAAGAGGAAAGAGCAGGGCACAAATTAGGGTCAATTGAGAGGTTGGGAGCCCAGCTGTAGTGCATGTACACCAATGCACCAATGCACGCAGCCTGGGCAATAAGCAAGAGGAACTGGAGGTCCTGGTCCACCAGGGTGACTGATATAGTAGCCATCTCAGAAACTTGGTGGGACAACAGGCACGATTGGAGTGCTACACTGGGGGGTTACAGGCTTTTTAGGGGGGATAGGTGAGGGAGAAGAGGAGGAGGGGTGGCTCTGTATATTAGGAAGTAATTTTCTGCCACAGAACTTGAGGTGGAAGATGAGGGAATTGAGAGCCTGTGGGATAAAATCAGAGGGCAGCCTAACATATCTGACAACCTGGTTGGAGTCTGTTATACACCACCCAACCAGGATGAGGAGGCTGATGAATTATTCTACAAACAAATGGAGTCTGTCTCAAGATCATCAGATCTTGTCCTAGTGGGTGACTTCAACCTGCCAGGTATCTGCTGGGAACTTAATTCAGCAGAGAGGAGGCAGTCCAGAAGATTCCTGGAGCAAATGGAGGACTGCTTCCTGATGCAGCTGTTAAGTGATCCTACCAGGGGACAGGCTGTGCTTGACCTGCTGTTCTCCAATAGGGAAGGGCTGGTGAGAGATGTGATTGTGGGAGGCTGCCTAGGGTGCAGTGACCACAAGATAGTGAAGTTTTCAATATGCAGGGAGATAGGGAAGACCACCAACAGAACCTTCACCTTGGTCTTCCAGAGGGCAAACTTCAGCCTCTTTAAGAAACTTATTTGTAAAGTTCCCTGGGTATCAACCCTCATGAACCGAGGGGTCCAGGATGGTTGTACCTACTTCAAACAGGAGCTGTTGAAGGCACAGGAACTGGCAGTTCCCATGTGCTGGAAGATGAGCCGATGGGGAAGGCGACCGGCCTGGATGAGCAAGCAGCTCCTGAGGGATTTAAGGGGAAAAAAGAGGCTGTATCACCTTTGGAAGGAGGGGAAGGCTTCTCAAGTTATGTTCAAGAAAGTGGTTAGATTATGTAGGAATAAAATTAGAGAGGCAAAGGCCCAGCTGGAACAGAAGCTGGCCACCTCTGTGAAAGACAATAAAAAGCATTTTTACAAATATATTAACACTAAAAAGAAGGGCAAGAAGAACCTGCACTCCTTATTGGACCTGGAGGGGAACACAGTAACTGAAGATGAGGAAAAGGCTAAGGTCCTGAACACCTTCTTTGCCTCAATGTTTAACAGCAAGGCAGGAGTTCGGGATGAGTGGCCTCCTGAGCTGGGCAATGGGGTCAGGGAGAGTGTGATGCCCTGGAAATCCATGAGGAATTAGTTCGGGACCTGCTGAGCCACTTGGACACTCACACGTCCATGGGACCAGATGGGATCCATCCTAGGGTGCTGAGAGAGCTGGCAGATGAGCTGGCCAAGCCACTCTCCATCATTTTCCTCCAGTCCTGGCTCACTGGAGAGGTCCCAGATGACTGGAAACTGGCCAGTGTGGTCCCCATCCACAAGAAGCATCAGATGGAGGAACCTGGAAACTACCGGCCAGTCAGCCTGACCTCAGTGCCAGGGAAAGTGATGGAGCAGATTATCCTGGTGGCAATAACTGCGCACCTGAAGGATGGCCAAGGGCTCAGGTCCAGCCAACATGGATATAGGAAGGGCAGGTCCTGCCTCTCCAACCTGATCTCCTTCTATGATCAGGTGACCCGTCTGGTGGACATGGGGAGGCCTGTGGATGTGGTCTACCTGGACTTCAGCAAGGCCTTTGACACCGTCCCCCACAGTAAACTGCTGGCTAAGCTGTCAGCTCGTGGCTTGGACTGCAACACTCTGTGCTGGGTTAGGAACTGGCTGGAGGGCCGAGCCCAGAGAGTGATGGTGAATGGTGCCACATCCAGCTGGTGGCCAGTCACCAGTGGCGTCCCCCAGGAATCAGTGCTGGGCCCCGTCCTCTTTAACATCTTTGATGATCTGGATGAGGGGATTGAGTCACTCATCAGCAAGTTTGCAGATGACATCAAGTTAGGAACAGATGTTGGTCAGTTAGAGGGTAGAAAGGTTCTGCAGAAGAACCTTTACCAACTGGACAGATGGGCAGAGTCCAATGACATTTCACAAGTCCAAGTGCCGGGTGCTGCACTTTGGCCACAGCAACCCCATGCAGAGCTACAGGTTGGGATCAGAGTGGCTGGAGAGCTCCCAAACAGAGAGGGACCTGGGGGTGCTGATTGACAGCTGCCTAAACATGAGCCAGCAGTGTGCCCAGGTGGCCAAGAAGGACAATGGCATCCTGGCCTGCATTAGGAATAGTGTGGCCAGCAGCAGCAAGGAAGTCATTGTGCCCCTGTACTCTGCATTGGTTAGGCCACACCTTGAGTCCTGTGTCCAGTTCTGGGCCCCTCAGTTTAGGAAGGACACTGAGACACTTGAACGTGTCCAGAGAAGGGCAACAAGGCTGCTGAGAGGCCTTGAGCACAAGCCCTATGAGGAGAGGCTGAGGGAGCTGGGATTGTTTAGGCTGGAGAAGAGGAGGCTCAGGGGTGACCTCATTGCCCTCTACAACTATCTGAAAGGTGGTTGTTGCCAGGAAGGGGTTGGTCTCTTCTCCCAGGTAACCAGCACTAGGGGAAGTTTAGACTCGAGATGAGGAGAAAGTTCTTCACCTAGAGAGTCATTGGATGTGCCACTTGGTGCCATGGTATAGAAATGATGTCAGTGGAGACAGGTTGGACTCGATGATTCTAGAGGTCTCATCCAACCTTTAGTTATACTGTGATACTGTGATTGTTCCTTACCCTTGTGTACCCTGCCTGTCATTGTTACATAAATATATAATATATATAATATATATATATATATAAAATATAGATATATATAGTGTGTGTATATATATATACACACTGTTTAAAGAAAAATTCTTTGCCTCTCTACTTCCAAGCAAAACTAAAATTATTTCTTGGTGGATTTCCTCCCCTCCCTTTTTTTCTCTCTCTGTTGGGGAAGAGGAGGAGGGAAATGGGAGAAGGATTCTCAGCCTTAGTATAGAATGGAATGGAATGGAATGGAATAGAATAGAATAGAATAGACCATACATAGAATAGACCATACATAGAATAAACCATATTGGAAGAGACCTTCAAGATCATCACGTCCAATCCATAAACCAATCCAACCCACCTAAACAACTAACCCACCGCACCAAGCACCCCATCAAGTCTTCTCCTGAAAAATTCCAATGACAGCAACTCCACCACCTCCCCAGGCAGCCCATTCCAATGGGCAATCACTCTCTCTGTATAGAACTTCTTACTCACATCCAACCTAAACCTCCCCTGGCACAGCCTGAGACTGTGTCCTCTTGTTCTAGTACTGGCTGCCTGGGAGAAGAGACCATCATCCGTCTGCCTACAACCCCCCTTCAGGTAGTTGTAGAGAGTGATAAGGTCACCCCTGAGCCTCCTCCTCTCCAGTCTAAGCAACCCCAGCTCCCTCAGTCTCTCCTCATAGGGCTTGTGTTCCAAACCCCTCACCAACTTCGTTGCCCTTCTCTGGACTCGTTCCAGCAAGTCAACCTCCTTCCTAAACTGCGAGGCCCAGAACTGGACACAGTACTCGAGGTGTGGCCTAACCAGTGCAGTGTACAGGGGCAGAATGACCTCCCTGCTCCTACTGGCCACACTGTTCTTGATGCAGGCCAGGATGCCACTGGCCCTCCTAGCTGCCTGGGCACACTGCAGGCTCATGTTCAGCCTACAATCGACCAGTACCCCCAGGTCCCTCTCTACCTGGCTGCTCTCCAGGCACTCTGACTCCAGCCTGTAGCTCTACATGGGGTTGTTGTGGCCAATGTATAGAACCCGGCACTTGGATGTGTTAAATCTCATGCTGTTGGACTCTGCCCATCTGTCCAGCCTGTCAAGGTCCCTCTGCAGAGACTTTCTACCCTCCAGCAGATCAACTCCTGACCCCAGCTTGGTGTCATCAGCAAATTTACTGATGATGGACTCAATGCCCTCGTCCAGATCATCAATAAAGATGTTAAAGAGCATGGGGCCCAGCACTGATCCTTGGGGCACACCACTAGTGACTGGCTGCCAGCTGGATGTGGCACCATTCACCACCACTTTCTGGGCTTGGCCCTCCAGCCAGTTCCTAACCCAATGCTGTGTACTCCCATCCAAGCCATGGGCTGACATCTTGGCCAGGAGTTTGCTATGGGGAACGGTGTCAAAGGCCTTGCTGAGGTCCAGGTAGACCACATCCACAGGCCTCCCCACATCCACCAGGCAGGTCACCTGATCATAGATCAGGTTGGTCAGGCAGGACCTGCCCTTCCTAAATCCATGCTGGCTAGGCCTGATGCCTTGGCCATCCTCTAAGTGCTGTGTGATTGCACTCAAGATGACCTGTTCCATAATCTTTCCTGGCACTGAGGTCAGGCTGACAGTCCTATAATTCCCTGGCTCATCCAATCGGCCCTTCTTGTGGATGGGTACCACGTTGGCCAGCTTCCAGTCTTCTGGGACCTCTCCAGTGAGCCAGGACTGATGAAAAATGATGGATAGTGGTTTGTCCAGCTCATCTGCCAGCTCTCTCAGCACCCTAGGATGGATCCCATCTGGTCCAATGGACTTGTGGGGCTCCAAGTGGCTGAGGAGAGCTCCAATCACTTGCTCATAGAATAGAATAGAATAGAATAGAATAGAATAGAATAGAATAGAATAGAATAGAATAGAATAGAATAGAATAGAATAGACCAGGTTGGAAGAGACCTTCGTGATCATCGTGTCCAACCTATCATCCAACACTACCCAATCAGCTAAACCATGGAACCAAGCATCCTGTTAAGCCTTGCCCTGAACACCCCCAGTGACAACGACCCCACCACCTCCTTAGGCAGCCCATTCCAGTGGGCAATCACTCTCTCTGTGTAAAACTTCCTCCTAACCTCCAGCCTAAACCTCCCCTGATGCAGCCTGAGACTGTGCCCTCTTGGGAAACTATGCAGCTCCCTGGCTCCTTCTGCCAGCTCTGCAGGCCAGCTGTCTGGAAGATGTTCTGTCCTGCTAGTAAAAATTGAGGCAAAGAAGGTGTTAAGTACCTCTGCCCATGATACAACTTTTCCCTCCATATCAACCAAGGAGTAGAGGTTGTCCCTGCCCTTCCTCTTGCTATTAATATATTTATAGAAGGACTTTTTGTTGTCCTTCACAGCAGAGGCCAATTTAAGCTCCAAATGTGCTTTTGCCTCCCTAATTTTCTTCCTGCACGATTTGGCTACATCCTTAAACATTCCATGGTTTGTCTCACCTTTCTTCCAAAGGTGATACACCCTCTTTTTTTCCCCTTAGTTCTATTAGAAGTTCATTGCCCATCCAGGCTGGCCGTCTGCCCCGGCGGCTCATCTAACGGCACATTGGCACAGCCTGTTCCTGCGCCTTCAACAACTCTTCCTTGAAGCAGGTCCAGCCTTCCTGGACCCCTGGACCTCTTTATTTTTAAGGGCTTTATCCCAAGGAACCTTCTGAGTTAGTTCCTTGAGTAGCCTGAAGTCCACCCTCTGGAAGTCCAGAGTGGAGGTCTTCTTGCTACCCCTCTTAGCTTGACCGAATACCGAAAATTCAATTATCTCATGGTCACTAGACCTAAATGCCCTCCGACCACCACATCACCCACCAGCCCTTCCCTATTGGTGAAGAGGAGGTCAAGCTTAGCCTTGCCCCTGGTAGGCTCTCGCAGCACCTGGAATAAGAAGCTGTCCTCCATGCACTCTAAGAACCTCCTAGACTGTCTCCTCTCTGCTGTGTTGAGATCCCAGCAGATGTCAGGCAGGTTGAAGTCGCCCATGAGAACAAGGTCCGGAGATCTTGAGACAGCCTTAAGCTGCCTATAGAATGCTTCATCAACATCTTCTTCCTGGTTACGTGGTCTACAACAGACTCCAACCAGGATGTCTGCCCTGCCGGTCTTCCCTCTAATTCTTACTGACAAGCACTCAGCCTGATCGTCCCTAATCTCCATCTCAATGGCATCTAGTGCCTCCCTGATGTACAGGGCCACCCCTCCCACCCCTTCTTCCTTGCCTGTGTCTCCTGAAAACCCTGTAGCCATGAATTGCAGTGCTCCAGTCATGTGAGTCATCCCACCATGTCTCTGTGATGGCAACTACATCATAACTTTCCTGCTGCAACAAGGCTTCCAGCTCCTCTTGTTTGTTACCCATGCTGCGTGCATTAGTGTACATGCACTGCAGCTGGGCTGCTGGTTTCCCCTCTGACTCTAGCTTATCTCCCCCCAGCCTCTTGCCTGAGGGGACTAGTTTCAGCCCCTTCCCCCTTCGAAACTAGTTTAAAGCCCTGTCAATGAGACCTGCCAATTCCCTTCCCAGAATCTTTTTACCTTTGGGGGACAGGCCATTCTCATATACTGTGACCTTTCCCCTTCTCTGGGACAGATGTACTCCATCTGTTGACAGCTGACCTGGTTCACTAGAAAGTTCTTCAAGATCAAAAAACCCAAAATTCTTTTGACTGCACCAGCCTCTAAGGCACTTTTTGACTATAGCTGCTGACCTGTTCCTTCTGGTATTCCCTCCTGCAACTAAGGGTATTGAAGAAAAAATTATTTGTGCACCTGACCCCTCAACCAGATCTCTCAGGGCCCTGAAGTCATTTTTGCTAGCCCTGGGAGTTCTGGTTGCAACATCATCACTCCCTAACTGCATAACTAGTAAGGGGTACTAGTCAGAGGGTTGCACAAGGCTATGTAGCCTTCTGGTAACATCTCTATTTTGGGCTCCTGGCAGACAACAGAGTTCCCTATGAGATGGGTCAGCCTTGCCCCCATCTGAGCTTTTGAGCCCCAGTTAAGGCTGAAACCACCACAGTAGTCACAGCAGTATAGTGCAGCTTCCCAATAGGAAGAGTTCTGATTTTTTTTTTTTGGTGGGTTTTTTGTTTTTTTGTTTGGGTTTTTTGTGGTGGTGTTTGGTCTTTTTTTTGTTTGTTTGTTTGTTTGTTTGTTTGTTTTCACTTAATGAAGCTGGTTTGCTGTAGTATAAAGTTATGAAATGTGTATTTTTCTCTCCTCCATAACTCCAGTCAGCCTTTCAATAACAATTCCATTGTCTTTATCAAATGGAAATTTTGATGATCTTTTATCACAGTATCACAGTATCACCAAAGTTGGAGGAGACCTCAAGGATCATCGAGTCCAACCTGTAACCACAGACCTCATGACTAGACCATGGCACCAAGTGCCACATCCAATTTCCTCTTGAACGCCTCCAGGGACGATGACTCCACCACCTCCCTGGGCAGCCCATTCCAATGACTAATGACTCTCTCCGTGAAGAACTTTCTCCTCACCTCCAGCCTAAACTTACCCTGGTGCAGCTTGAGACTGTGTCCCCTTGTTCTGGTGCTGGTTGCCTGGGAGAAGAGACCAACCCCTTCCTGGCTACAACCACCTTTCAGGTAGTTGTAGAGGGCAATGAGGTCACCCCTGAGCCTCCTCTTCTCCAGGCTAAACAATCCCAGCTCCCTCAGCCTCTACTCATACAATAAGTTCCTAACTAGACCACACAAAATCACATATCACTTTCACATCAGTTTCTAAATACATTACTGACTTAAAAGAGTTAGCAGTATGGTATTATAAAACTTGTACTGTGGCTATATAAAAATCATTTGCACTGTGCACGTATTGTTATGAAATGCTATGAACATATAGTATAAGTTCATATCACACCATTTATCATCAGGAAACTGAAAAGTTTCTGCCTATTTATTAATTAAACTTAACGTTCTTCTCTAGTTATTTTTTGCATCACTTTTCTTTATGTCCATCCCATTTATCACTTTTCATACTTCCTCTTTGATCACATTGTCTTTCAATCTTTTTTTTTTCTTGTCTTTGTTTTTTTGGGACTAAAAATCTGTTTGTTTCTCATGTATCTGACTTTCTTTGCCTTTCTTCCTCTTTGTTACACAAGTTTAGTTATGTGACCCTGTCATTAATACTCACTAAACTAACAATCATTTTTTCTGAAGGCCTCAAGAATAACAAACAACATAGCTTTGTTGATACAGATTTGGTCTGAGAAGTTCCTAAGAAGTACTGGAGGCAAATTTCCTTTCCTTATAATTCTAGTAAGAGTTGTTGTACACCTATAGAGCTAATGTTGTGAGTGTAAGATATCTCACTTAATTGTTCTGAATGCTTTCAGGGAGGTTAACAAACAAGGAGGCTTTACAATAACTGAAAGACCTTTCAATATGTTTTAAGAATCCTTTTCACTGAATATTTATCATCTGGTTTTGGTGTGTTGTGACTAATATATTTTTAGTTTAATAATAGCAGGTGAAGGAACAGTTTGTTCTGTCTCTCTCTAGGATAGCTCATGTTGTCTTATCTAGCAAAAGTGTGAGACATCATGCTGTAGTGGCTAGCAGTAAAGAAGGTGGGAGTCAGCAGACTCCCATTCTGTTCATGATTCTGTACTATTTCCCTCTAGAACCTCTGGTGAATTACTCAGCCCCTGTTTGAGTGTATTTTCACATGCCTTTTTTTTTTTTTTTATTTTTTTTATTTAGTTTCCTCTAAGTGCTTAGTCTAGAATAAAATTGTTGTGAGCTGCTCTATTATGAATGCACTAGTGTATACAGCCATAGCAGAGTCAATTTTCAGTGCAATTACAGTGAACTAGGGGGACAACGTATATTATTTATGGAGGCTGTGCATCACATGGATCATGAGACAACCAATGCTGACAAAAATGCTTGACAAATACATTCATTATGGAAATTGTTTTTAAAATGTTTTCATTTATGAAACTTAACATAAGAACAATATTATAGTATGTAATGGAGAATGGAAAGTTAACTTTCTTTTTATGCACAAGAATGCTAATAGGAAGCTTCAGTTTTTGGTACACAGAGCTTGATTATACAGAGAGAGAGCTTTGAAGATCTTCTTTAGGGTGCAGTTTCTTGATGGCATATGTAGGGTGCATGCTGTAATGTTTCTTTTTAGAGAATCATTTTATCTAACAGTAATGATATAAAACAATTGACTCCACATTTTATGGTAATGTAGGGAAAAAAAATACACCAAACAAGCCAACAAACAAAACAAAACTGTACTTGCAGAAATAGAGGTCCCATAATAGATTCCTCTTCATTGCTGGGAGATCATATAATTATTTAGAACTATATTGATTATTCATTAGTGTGAAATGTCTATGCAACTTCTGTAATAAAAAGTAGGAATTACTGTGCATATAAAAACACATCAGAAACAGGCATAATTTTTGTGGTTTTTTTTTTTTTCAACACACTTATTTCACCTACATCTTATGAATGAAACACTTCAATGTGATATTTTCCCCCCTTCTTCGCCTAGTATCATCATAAAACAAAAATACCACTTAAATGGAACCATGAATGCTTTTATAATATAGCAAGGGAATAAAGGTACTTGTGAATTTGGTATACACAAGGGTTTGAAATTCAAATGTTTACTGCTCTCTGTCTTTAAAGATATAAACAAAACAAAAAAAAATCCCAAACAAACAAACAAGAACCAACCAGGATTCTGCTTCAATAAAATCTTACTCAGCATGGTGATAAAATAAACTTTTTTAAACATGTTTTGCTCATTTCAGAAGTACTTTGAAATGTCTCCAGTTATTATAAGGCTTTTGTTTTTCTATGCACTGTGCAATATCATTTATTTGAGAATTTGATTTTCAGAATAAAAGCATGTTCAATTGTATATAATCACCAGTCTGGTTTCTTTATGATACAAAATTCAGCATAGTTTCCCTTGAAATAAAGCTGATTACAGACAATAAGATGACAAACACAGCTATGTGTCTGTATATGGTAAATGCATAAGGCCTTCAGATGGAAGTAAAAACCTAAAAAGATATCTTTGTTTTTCATGAAAGGGTAAGGCTTGATCATATCATGAAGTACTTTAATTACTGCACTGAAGCCACATATGTCTCTGTACCAGGAAGTACTCACATTGTGATTTCTCTAGTATTGCATCTAGCTGCTTTTAACTTTTCAGACTAAATAAGATTGTACCTTTGCATTTCTTTGTGGGTAAGCAACTTGTAATAGGATTCTAGAGCATAGATGAAATTCTGAACTGTTGTGCTCATAGTCAGGTACCCTAGATACTTGTTACAACCTGTAGCCTCCTGTCAGAAGTTTGCCATCATACTCTGTTTGTTTGGCATTAGAATCACTATTAATATGTTACAAATATGTTATGAATAGGTTTCATTTTCATGTGGACAATATTATGCAAAAATTGTAGACTTGTTTAATTCAAGTAACAAGACACAACATTTCATTTACCATTTCATGAGACAGACTGCTAACTGTTGTTGATACTTGATCGATGTTCACTAACAGCAGTTACTTATAAGCTGAATATAATTAATTTACACTTGCAAGAATTTTCCTTAAAACATGAATATTTGTTCTTTATATGAATAAAGTATGATTATTGTAAGATATTATAAAAATTCTTAGACAATAAAGAAACATATAAACCTATAAATATGAAACCTATTATAATATGAAAATATTAATAAGCAGCAAATTAATGAAATAATTGAAAAACTATAAATTAAGCAGAGTGATAGTGACTGATTAAGTATTTTTATTATTTGGTTGTGTTTTGTTGTTGTCATTTTTTCTTGTTTGTTTGTTTGTTTTTTCCTAGGAAAGTCTGTATTTGCCAACAAAAAGTTGCATTAGAAAGGCTATGTGAACAACACATAGCTAAAGGCTGCAATAAATGAACTATACAAAAAGGTCCGGAGTGAAAAGTATCATGAACCACGCTGAACTGGGCAGAATTCCTGGACTTTTTCCTTCCTTCATCTGAAGACATCACAAGCTGAAAAAGACTCAGATCTTGGGATGTTTCCTTGCCTCCTCCCAGCTGAAGACATAAAAGCACCTTGGGGTAGTCATTTCTCTCCTGATCTGTCTCCATTTTCCCTCCCCATCTCTCTTCCTTTTCTTCCTTTCTCTGTTTTTTGTTTTTTGGTTTTTTTTTTTTTTACCCTAGTCTTTAATAAATAGGTTTGCTTTGACATTTGGCCTCATTTGTGTCTGACTTTCACACAGAGGAATGTTTTAAAGGAATTGCATCTTTTTCTTAACTTCCAGATTGAGACACTTGTGTAATAATATACTTAATAAGTATCCTTTCATTTGGAAGAAATCTATTTTCTAGAAGGTTTCTACTACTCTTAAACTTTAATTATCTCCTGCTTTTCTGAATATTTTATTTAATGTGTACACAAGAAATATCTTTTCTTCTTAGCAAACAGCATAAGTATATACATTCCATTGGAATGTTTGCACTACTAATGTATTGTAAGTAATTTGCATTAACTGATGTTGCAGTTTGAGCTGGGTGCCCCCTGATATGTTCACTTCCTTCCAGAAGTCCAGCCCAGAGGGATGGATGCAGGAAATTGTGTGTATTTCCTACCATAATTCTTTGCATCACTATAAGATCCAGTGCGGGGTCTAGCACTTTCTCTTTTCTTCCTCCTCCGTCAGCCGGTAACTGGGGGAGATGTCTGCTGGCTTTGGGCCTGGTTAGGCCCAAGGCCACGGGGGGATGGGCAGTCTCAGGCCTGGCCAGCTGAGACTAGCCCAGCAGAGGGAGGGGGAAGAAGGAGCCCTGAGGGTCTTGAGTGTACCCTCAGGTGGGAATGGGATGCCTCTGGGTTTGCTTTGGGATCTTTGTCACTGCGCTTTGGGTTTTCTGTAACATTCACTGCTTTCTATTTAAACTTTCATCACTTTTGCAATCCGTTTGTCTGAGTGTTTTTATTCCTGCCCGTGGTGGGGAGAGAGGGAGCTGCCTCAACCCAGCACAACTGATTGTTTATAAGTGCCAGACAAAACATTTAATTTTAAATATGATGCATGATCCTAAAAGACAGGCTTACCAGATCAATAATTCTCTAGGAGAGGTCAATAATTCTCCAAAGAAGATATTTTTTCATGTTAATTGTCTTTAAGTTCCTCATTCATGAGAACAACAGTTAAACTGCCAGCCTGAATATTTTTTCCCGATTCTCTTCAAAATCTTCTTGTCACTTACAGAACTTCTATGAAGGGATGCCTATTTCAGAGCATATATATATATATATATATATATATATATATATACACATATGGATAGAGTAGCAAAACATTATTTTAAAAACCCCAAGAAATTAACCACTGTACTTTAAATATAAAGGTATATGTGTTTAGGATTTTAGTAAAGAAGGCATGAAGATACTTTCTTGTGCTTTCAGGATACTGACAGGGGAAACCAGAGGTCACTGCTAGGAAGGAGAATTTGAATTCTGCTGTATCTTAGTAACAGTGGAATATTATATCTGTAATTTGGCCATAGTCAAACAAAATTTAAATCTACTGAAGAAAAAGTGTTAAACATATTTACACATATGCACAGACACAAGAAAAACAACAACAAACATCAATAAAACCCAAACAAAACAAATTTTCAGTACATCTTACACTGACTGCATTATATTCAGTATTCAGTAATATTCAGTATCACTAAGGTTGGAAGAGACCTCAAAGATCATCGAGTCCAACCTGTCACCACAGACCTCATGACTAGAGTAGGGAGGACACTAGTGCCCACTGCAGGCTTGAACTCACAACCTTCCCCATTAAAGGTCTTATGTGCTACCAACTGAGCCACACCAGGTTATGTTAGGTAGACCACTTTTGACCACAATGGATGCTTTGCATTCTATGTTATGGATTAACAGACAGTGTTGATTTTTACCAGACATTGTTTGTTTATTTTTGTAAATAGGCTCTATTATCAAAAATACATATTTTGTCCCCTTCACTCCATGCTTTGTCTTAAAATAAATTAAAACACTACAAAAGCTTATATTTAAAAAAATAAAACTATATAACATATTTTCTTTATAGCTAATGGGACTTCACAAGAAAATAACATCAAGCAAGAAAGTAAACTAGTAGACTCTGTGAGGCCTGCATTTGTATTTGAAGAAACTGGCATGCTTATTTATAAATATGTGGGAGTAATAAATATATTTAAAGGATATTTCAGATACTGACTACTCTTACTTCTGTAGTTTGAGCCTTGCTAGTTAAATGATAACATCACCAATCTCTTTATCACTTTCTCTGTTTTTCCAATGTTTTTATTGATTTCATACAAATCTCTTGATAATTGTGTTGCTATTTATTTGTATGAGCACAATAATATTCCACAGGAGGTAAATAAAATTGTGAAATTCCCCAGCATTTGTGCATCTCAGCTGCTGCACTTAAATTTCCCTGATGTCATAATCTTGAGCAGGCACATGAGAAGACAGCCCTGCTAGTCCTTGCTGTCTGCTGAGGTCCTCCTGACCCACAAAGCCTCAAAAAGAAACCAAAACACAGGCCTCTCAGTTCAAGCATGCCAGTCCCAGTGCCAGTCCCAAAGCAGCTCTCTAGCCAAAATGGCATCATCTTCAATCCTATTACATAGCATGTGTAGGGTAATCAGGTGATAAGGCCCAGTCAGCATAGGTTCATGAAGGGCAAGTCCTTCTTGACAAACCAAATCTGCTACAAGAAGGTGACTGCTTAGTGGGTGAAGGAAAGGCTGTGGATGTTGTTTCTTGGGACTTTACTAAAGCCTTTGACATTGTCTTCTGTCATAACCCAGTTATCCTATATCAATGCTGGTCAGCAGGGGAGGGTCCTGCTGAGATTAAAAAAATTCCCTTGAAGTAAATAATGGTGAACTGTCACCAAACAACTGATACATTTGGTCTATTATAGTGGACTGGAAGAGATAGAAAATGTAAAGGAAAATAGAGGAAAAAGGAGGCAAAGGAAGAGAGAGAGAGAAATAATCAAGGATTATTGGAAGGTATATCACAGTTTCCTGGATTCAGGTTGTGGAATTGTCACAGGAGCAGTCCAGATTTCTTGGCATCAGACACACACTTCATAAAGGGGAGTTCCCTATGGCACAAAGCTGGCAGAATGGCATGGGCAGAGCCATCTGGCACAGGCATCACAGAACAGAGAGGTGGTGGGAGCTGGGGGATGGATGGTGCAGAGCTAGTGGATGTCATGGGCAGTATGGAGTGGTGTGGAGCTGTGGGAGCTGTCCAGTAGGCACAGCTGAGCTGGCTGGGCTGAGTAGAGCCCTTGGGCACCCTGCTAACATGTGGCTACTGCCAAGCTGCCATTCTCCTATCACTGCTTGCAGGGCGGTGGTGGTGCCTCCAGAGTTGTTCAGAGTATGAGGTGCACATTGGCCTTTCAGTGGTGCTGTTGTAGTGCTTTGTAGCAGTACATCCAAGAACCCTCTTCCACTGGCAGAGCCAGGATGGGTGGAAAGCAGAGAATCATGGGAAAAGGGTAAGAAGAGGGGAGGCACTGTCCCCTTTCCATAAGAATCTGATTGATTAGTGAGCCCCTTCCCCAAGCCAAATGCCAGGCAAGCTTGAGTGTGTCTTGCAATATATGCTTTCTGGTAACGTTTGGAACATGAAATTAGTACAGTGTATAAATGTGTCAAAACACATGGCACGTGTGCTCTTTTTCCTTGGGCTTTTACCCCTGGCACTTGTGGATTAAGCAGCTGCAGTATCAGGAGGATATTCTAATTAAAAGAGACAACCAAAGGAATACTCATTATTGGAAAAGAGTGTTGTGAGTAGTTGGAATATTTTTAAGTTTCCAAGAAATACTTGCCTTTGTTAGTAAAGGTAACATACTGCTTTTAAATTTAATCTTTTCTAAATACTGTTCCTTAAACTACTTGTAACACTTCCTATGGTCTGGAGTTATTATTCAACTGAACAATGAACCTGTAAAAAATGTTTCCATATTTTTTGTATATAAAGTTATGTGGGTAGTGGAAGTTTAAAATTAATAAATAATATGTATTTTTATTAATTCATGACCTCATGACTTTATTCATAACATGCTTTAAGCCATGTTTCCAGGCAATGTCACAGTATCATAGTATCACAGTATCACCAAGGTTGGAAGAGACCTCAAAGATCATCAAGTCCAACCTGTAACCACAGACCTCATGACTAGACCATGGCACCGAGTGCCATGTCCAATCCCCTCTTGAACACATCCAGGGATGGTGACTCAACCACCTCCCTGGGCGGCCTATTCCAATGGCAAACGACTCTCTCCTTGAAGAACTTTCTCCTCACCTCAAGCCTAAACTTCCCCTGGTGCAGCTTGAGACTGTGTCCACTTGTTCTGGTGCTGGTTGCCTGGGAGAAGAGACCAACTCCCTCCTGGCTACAACTGCCCTTTAGGGAGTTGTAGAGAGCAATGAGGTCTCCCCTGAGCCTCCTCTTCTCCAGGCTAAACAATCCCAGCCCCCTCAGCCTCTCCTCATAGGGCTTGTGCTCAAGGCCTCTCACCAGCCTCGTTGCCCTTCTCTGGACATGTTCAAGTGTCTCAATGTCCTTCTTAAACTGAGGGGCCCAGAACTGGACACAGTACTTAAGGTGTGGCCTAACCAATGCAGAGTACAGGGGCACAATGACTTCCCTACTCCTGCTGGCCACACTATTCCAAATGCAGGCCAGGATGCCATTGGCCTTCTTGGCCACCTGGGCACACTGCTCGCTCATGTTTAGGCAGCTGTCAATCAACACCCCCAGGTCCCTTTCTGTTTGGCAGCTCTCCAGCTACTCCAACCCCAGCCTGTGGCTCTGCATGGTGTTGCTGCGGCCAAAGTGCAGCACCTGGCACTTGGATTTGTTGAATGCCATCACGTTGGACTCTGCCCATCTGTCCAGTCGGTCGAGGTCCCTCTGCAGAGCCCTTCTGCCTTCTAACAGATGAACATCTGCTCCCAACTTGCTGTCATCTGCAAATTTGCTGATGACTGTCTCAGTCCCCTCATCCTGAATCCCCTCATGTCACACACTGTTTGAGACAGTAAAGCAATTGGCATCTCACATGTCCCACAATATACTCCCAGAGAAAGTGGCTGCTTATTTCTTGGATGGGTGGGTGTCCCAGGTTACACCCACCCTTGGTGGGGGATGAAAAGAACCCAGCCCCCACGTGGACAAAAGAAACCGGATCCAGGTGGGCAGAGAGAGATATTTGATTTTCCTCCTCCCGGAGGAGGAGGCCCCTGGGCCAAAGGCATATTCCCACCCCCTTCCTGTCCAGCAAGCCTATTGGTCTGGTTTGAACCTTGACTGGAGTTTAAGAGTTTGATGATAATAGATAATAGATTGAGAATTCTTTCCCTGCCCCCTTTCCTTTTCCCTAGTAAAGAAAGGGAAAGAGAAGGGAGAAAAGAAAAAAAAGTGTGTAGGGAAAAAAGGAAGGAGGTGAATCTATGAAAGAAAAAGTCTGGAATCAGTTTGAAAGTAGGAGAAGTAAACTTTTCAACAAAAAAAATATATATAGCAATAACAGAGAGGGTTTACAAAGGTAAGGGATAAGGATAAATAGGAGAAGATACAAAACCAAGCCTGGATGGCCTTGTATTTTCCTGGATGTAAGTGGATTCTAGTCCTTTGAAGAGCGCAGATGCATCTTGGAGAGAGAACCAGGCCCAACCATGTGGCCAGCATAGGAAACCAGCCCCAGTGTGGGGCACCAATTATTTTTTTGTAATGTGGTGGGTTGAGGTTTCCCCCCAGCATTAACTTTGCCAGACCAACTCACCTAGAAGCAAATGAAGCTGTATTGACAAGCAAAATCCGTTTACAAGCAAAATCTACACTCTACAATGGAATGCAAAGAATATGTACAAAATATACAATATTTATAATATTATACAGATACTCACAATTAACAAAAAAACAGAAACCCCTGTGGCCAAGGACTAGAGGAAGCTACCAGCTTTTCCCCACCGCCACCCCCACCTCTCCTCTTACCCCCCTGTACAAATGGGACAAGAGAAAGGAGCAGAGAAGTTAGACTTAGCCAAAGCCAGTCAATAAGCAAGTTATCTCTCCTAAGCAAAGCAAAAACAGCCGAGATCAGAAGAGAAGAGAAAAGGGAAGAATTGTTATGGTACAGATCTTCTTATTCTAGTTATTTACCCAATGAATTTGTTTAGAATAATCTTTTGTTTTCCTTTTTACACCCAGTAGTGATTTATTTATATTTTTCTACTTTTCTGCTTGAAATCGGTAACTAAATTTTAAAGGCATAGCCTAAACCCACCACATGCAGGGGAACCTCTCCTCCTGGGAGGGTGAAACCTTCTTTGCCCATCTGGATCAAGTTTCTTTTGACCTTTTGAGGTGCTGCACTCTTTCAGTTGTCACCCCCCTCACCCCCAGGATGAGTGTAATCCAGCACACCTATTTAAGGAGAGACATATTTTAGTTTTTTCTCATTCCCCTTGCCTCACCTGCTCAACAAGTCACTGCTGTTCCTGCTTTCTGAGCAACCACGTGGCTCCGTGCTGCATCCACACTTTCTAAAGAACAAATCCATTTGCATCAAGGGAATCCAATGCCAGCTGGGCCTGGTTTTGTATATTTTTCTATTTATCCTTTTCCTTATACCTGTTATAGATGACTCCAGGTAAAAGTTTCAAGTCACAGTTTCATTGGCAATAAAAGACCATTAAAAGGCAACAAAAAGCAATAAAAGCAAGCAAAGCAACTGGTTGGGCATGCAAAGGTACCAAACTTCACTTCCACAGCAGCTTTACAATAGCTTTCTTCATCTTATATAGTTACGTCATCTACATAAACAAACGTATGCTAAATAGAAGGCAGGCATATGATAATGAGTCTTAGAATAGGTGGGCAGATTCCTGCTCATGCATACTCTGCATGGTAAGGGTCCTGCCGAGGGTTGAAAGATGAAGTAAATGAGTCATCCTCAAAGTCGTCCACTTTCACACATGCTCAGTCATCCAGGATTCTTATCTAAAGAAAACAAATTCTCAGTTCTTCTCCTCAGCCTTGGTGTCTCCAATTAGCCAAACACACTGTCTCTGTTTAAGTCTGTAAAATATGCAGCTCTCCCTTTGTCCTCAAAACAGGCTCCTGCAAGCTCCCCAATCACCCTTTAACACAAATCACAGAATCACCAGTATGTTCATAACAATCCCCCATTTTCTTTTTGTCACTATTGATTTCCAGATTTTTTCAGAACTTCCCCAATTGGATCATAATTAGGTTCCTCTGTTCTGATCACCTTCAGATCATAACCATTTACTTGTAACTTATTGGCATAAACAGTTTTACCTAAAGGTCTTCTCATTTTAAAACAACAATTACAAAGAATTGCACAGATCAGTATTACAATTATTCCAACAAGTATTACAAACAAATGTTTAAACTGGCTTGTATTCATTAACCAAGAAGTTAACTTATCCCATATTTCTTTAAACCCACAAGAAGTATCATTCAAAGAAATCTGATGTAATATTTGATTATGATCTACAATCACTTAACATAACTACAGATTAACATAACTACAACAGCTTACATTTATGACCACACATTTAACAGAAGAAATCCAAAGCTAACCTATTTTGAGTGGATATTTTCAAGAGACTATTGACTTCAAGCTATTGAGCTTTTATTACATCTATGCTTGCATTCATCATAATTTCAGCTGTAGCAGAAAAATTTACCATTGCTTTTTCAAGTTCACTGACCCCAACCCAAGGTAGAAACCTCCTAGCAAAATGATGAAACTTGCTATGCCTGGTTGGTAGTGGATTTGCTCCCCTCTTGGCTCTTCTTGCAAAGCTCCTGAGTAATTCTTGTGGCTGATTTACTGTAAGGATATGAGGATAGACCAGTCCTATAGAACATCTTCCCTGCCATCCTAAGGGTAATACCTTATAAGCGTTTTTACCACATATCCAATACCATCATGACCCAACAGGTATCAGCCATCCTTTAGGTATGTGTCTTTTCTTTCTGTTCTGATCAATGTTCCACATAATTGCTTCTCCCTAACTAATAAATTGTGAGCACTTTGAATACTGCCCTATAAAAATTACATTCCCACATCCAGGGTCAGTCCTATTTACCTCTTTATTCCTACCTATATTTGTCTCCCAGCCTCGCTGGATACAATGTACTGGCATATTTACATCCAAGGGTTCTTCAAATTGTAATTTCCACCTTATCTCAGATTGTGGAATCTTGGTACAATCCTCAAGTTTTTGGGCGTTTGGAATGCGTTTTGTATTTCTATTACATCAGGAAAGGCTGTCCCTATCAAAGGAAACCTGTGTGCTGAATTCTCAGGTAGCTGGGAACAAATCCAACAGTAAAAGGACACTGCTACCTGTCCACTGCAGGCTTGAACCCATGACCCTGAGATTAAAAGTCTCATGCTCCACCAGCTGAGCTGACTATGCTCTCTTTCAACAGCTGCAGATAAGTGTTGTGTTCTCATGACTTTACTTCAGATGGCGTTATAATCTTAAGCTCCATAACGACCTTTCAACCTACCTATCATTGCTAATATTGGAAGAGAATTTATGCACACATGGGAACATTGTCTTTGATTTTGATTTGACTCCTTATACAAAAATAGGGTTAGGATCAAGATTAGGCTCCACCAGTATATGTTAACTCTGCCTCCATAGCCTACTGGATGCAATCAGCAGACAGGTCTAGTATCTTCTTGGCAGCAGTTACATTCCTCAGGAACCCTACAAATTCCAATTCCTTAACCCACTTTAAGATTTCTTCCAGAGTCTCTTCTCTACTTCCTTGGTTAGCTCATTTACCATTTCCCATTGTGCTTTTGTTATTTCAATTCCTCTTTCCTCAAAATCCTCTACAATAATTTTTCTTATGTCTCCCTTACTTTTCCCTTCTACTAACCCTTTCAATTGTTCTTGGTATTCCCCTAACTAAAATTTCTCTAGCCTTTATTTCCCACTTATGCCAGTATATTCATAACATACCTTTGTAGCCTTCCCTGTTACTCAAATGCTATATATATTTTGCTAACAATTACTTTTTTGACTCCCAAACTGATTCCAGACCATTTTACCTTTCCTTTCTCCTGCCTAATTTGCTTTTACCCTACTGGGAAGAAAGGGAGCAGGGGAGGAAAATCTAAATCTGTTTCTTTGGGGCTTTTGGATTCCAGGAAAAGCTTCAAACCATCACAGTCAGTACTTTTTGGGATTAAGAACTGGCTGGATGACTGGGCCCAAAGTGTGGTGGTGAATGGATTTAAATCCATTTGGCAGCCAGTTACTAGTGGTTTTCCCCACAGCTCCATTTTGGAGCCAGTTCTCTAATACCATTATCAATGATCTGGATGAGGGAATTGAGTGCACCCTCAGTAAATTTGCACATGACACTAAATTGAATAGAAGTGTTGATCTGCTTGAGGGTAGGAAGGATTTGAAAAGGTTTTGAGACAGACTTGATCAATGGGCCAAGGCCAGCTGTATAAAGTTTAACAAAGCCAAGTGCTGGATCCTGCTTTTGGGTCACAATCCCCTGCAATGCTACAGGATTGGGGCAGAGTGGCTGCAAGTTTTTCAGCCAAAAAGGACTTGGGGCAGACTCGCTGCAAGCTTTTCAGCAGAAATGGACTTGGGGGTATTGGTCTGAATATAAGATACAAATGTGCCAAGGTGGCCATGAAAACCAACAGCATCATGGCCTGCATGAGAAATAGTGTGGCCAGAAAAAAATAGGTAAGCAAATGTGCCCTTGTACTCAACAATGTTGAGGCTGTATCTCAGGTACTGTATTTTTTGCCATTCACCACAAGAAAGACATTGAGTTTCTTGAGGGTGTCCAGAGAAGACTAACAAAACTGATGAAGGGTCTAGAGAACAAGTTTTAAGAGGAGTGACTGAGCAATCTGGGATTATTTAGTCTGGAGAGGAGGAAGCTGAAGTGAGGTCTTACTGCTCTCTACAAGTCCTTGAAAGGATGTTGCAGTGAGGTGGTCTCTTCTCTCTAGTATCAGGTGACAGAACTAGAGGAAATTGGGGAACCCTAAACAATTCTATAGGTATATTAGTGTTAAAAAGAAGACTAGGGTAGGTGTGGGCCCCCTTAGAAAGGAAACTATTGAACTAGTGACAAGTGACATGGAGAAGGCTGAGGTTCTCAAAGACTTCTTTACCTCCATCTTCACTAGCAAGGGCTCCAGCCGCACTCATGAAATAATGGAAGATAATGGCAGGGGGTGGAAGAAGGAACTGCCCATTGTAAGTGAAGATCAGGTTCATGACCATCTGAAGCACCTGAAAGTGTTCCAGTGCATGGGACCCGGTGGGATACACCCACAGGTGCTGACAGAACTGGTGGATGAAGTTGCTAAAATGCTCTCTATAATATTCCAAAAGTCTTGGCAGTCCAGGGAGGTCCCCACTGACTGGAAAAGGGGAAACATAACCCCATTTTCAAAAAAGGTAAGAGGGATGACCCAGGGAACTACAGGCCAGTCAGTATCACATCTGTGCCTGGTAAGATCATGGAGTAGATCCTCCTGGAGGCACTTCTGAGGCACAAGAATAATTAAGAGGCAATCTGGTACTGTGGTAAGTTGAAAGGCCGATCCTCCCACCACGGGTAAAAGAAAAGACTCACAAAAATGGGTTGCAAAAGTGGTGGAAAGTTTAAATGGAAAAGCAGTGAAAATTTTACAAAGAACCACAAACACAGTGACAAAAGAGATCCCAAAGCCTACCCGAAAGTATCCCATCCCCACTTGAGGATACAGCCAAACCCTCCAGGACCCTTTCTCCCCCTCCCCAGCCTTTGGCCTAGCCAGGCCCAAGAGGCCGCGAGATGGTTCATCCCATTACCAGGTAGTGGTGAGGGAAGAAAGAGAAAGTGCAGGACCCTCGTTGATGTCTTATAAGGGAGCAGGGCATTATGGGATGAAATACATAACTTCCTGTGTCCACCCACTGGACCCTTTGGGACACCACATGTGTGGCTTGAGTGGAGGCGTCAGGGGGGCCACCCAGCCTGAACCACCACAGGTACAATCAGCAAGGCTTCATGAGAGGAAAATCCTGCCTGACAAACCTGGTGGCCTTCTATGGCAAGGTGATTTGATAGGGGCTGAATTAATGAGGCAGGAATTATAAAAATGTAGTTACCTTTATTTTTCCCAAAACCCTGCCCCCAAATTTGGTATAAAAATTTATTTGATTATTTACAGGTTCTATTCAGGCATGAATTCTACCAGGATGCTTATGGGCAACTTTAGTACAATTTAGAGAATTCAGAAAATGATAAAGGCGAAGCCACAAAATAGCTTTACCCCACTTATAATCAGAGGACCTTAGGGAAAGCTGATGAGGACTCCAGGTTGTACTCATGAGAAGGAATTTGGTGATGGTCCCTAGGTCTTTCGTCGGTGTCAGGCTCCAGAGACTGCAGGTTTTATAATCCAATTTGTGGATAATGCTGCACAAACCAAAGGAAAAGAACCAGCCAGAATCAAAGTGTCCATAGACACAGCTGCTACAAGGGGAAAATATTGAGCAGCATCACTGCAAGAAAGCTGCAGGTTTCATGGCAGGCAGGGTCACTCCACAACAGGCAGGGTCCAGGGAGAAGCCAGGTCCAAGTGGAGTGAGGAAGATGAAGGCGGGAGCCAGAGCAGGAGAATGAGAGTGAGGACAGGAGCAGGAGCAAGATGATGGCAAGAGCCCTGATCTCTTTCTGGTCACTCTATTTAAGGTGTTACTAGACAATGTGTCTAAGGAAAATGTATAATGCGCACAAAGCACCCCACAATCATAGTTCCCAAACCCAGAGGAATTCCACCATGGGGAAGGAACCTCTGCCCTGGCAGGAAGAATTGGCACTAATTACCTGTCCCCAGGCAATTTCACAACTTGGAAGGCAATTATGTGCCTTTGTCTTTCCCCATTCAAACCTCCATTGATGGAGATGGGGGAAGAGGGGTTTGGAGTGCATCCTATCATGAGGACACAACATCAATAGAGGAAGACTGAGCAACTGATGTAATTTACTTGGACCTGAGTAAAGACTTCGACACTGTCCTGCACAACATCCTTGTCTCCAAGCTGGTGCAGTATGGGTTTGATGGATGGACCATTCAGTGGATAAAGAACTGGCTTGATGGCCACACCCAAAGAATGGCTGTCAATGGGTCTATGTCCAAGTGTAGGCCAGTGACAGTACTGGGATCAGTACTGGGACCAGCCTTGTTTGACATCTTTGTTGGTGACATGGACAGTGGCATGAGATTTAACACATCCAAGTGCCGGGTTCTGCATATTGGCCACAATAACCCCATGCAGAGCTACAGGCTGGGGTCAGAGTGGCTGGAGAGCAGCCAGGCAGAGAGGGACCTGGGGGTATTGGTCGATGGTAGGCTGAACATGAGCCTGCAGTGTGCCCAGGCAGCCGGGAAGGCCAATGGCATCCTGGCCTGCATCAGGAACACTGTGGCCAGCAGGAACAGGGAGGTCATTCTGCCCCTGTACACTGCACTGGTTAGGCTGCACCTTGAGTACTGTGTCCAGTTCTAGGCTCCTCAGTTTAGGAAGGATGTTGACATGCTGGAGTGTGTCCAGAGAAGGGCAACAAAGTTGGTGAGGGGCTTGGAACACAAGCCCTATGAGGGGAGCTGGGGTTGCTTAGCCTGGAGAAGAGGAGACTCAGGGGTGACCTTATTGCTCTCTACAACTACCTGAAGGGAGGCTGTAGTCAGACAGGGGTTGGTCTCTTCTCCCAGGCAACCAGTATCAGAACAAGAGGACACAGTCTCAGGCTGCACCAGGGGAGGTTTAGGCTGGAGGTTAGGAGAAAGTTTTATACAGAGAGAGTGATTGCCTGTTGGAATGGGCTGCCTGGGGAGGTGGTGGGGTCACCATTGCTGGGGGTGTTCAGGACGAGGCTTGACAGGATGCTTGGTTGCATGGTTTAGTTGGTTGGGTGGTGTTGGGTGATAGGTTGGACACGATCTTGAAGGTCTCTTCCAACCTGGTTTATTCTATTCTATTCTATTGGGTGCACCTTCAGCAGGTTTGCTGATGACACCAAGCTGTATGGCGCAGCAGACACACAGGAGGGAAGGGATATCATCCAGAGGAACCTTGACAGAATGGAGAGGTGGGCCCAGGCCAACCTCATGAGGTTCAGCATGACCAAATGTAAGGTCCTGAATCCAGGTTGGTGCAATCCCAAGCACCGATATAGGCCAGGCAGCGACTGGCTTGAGAGCAGCCCTTAAGAAAAGGACTTGGGGGTGCTGCTGAATGAGAAGCTCAACATGAGCCACCAGTATGCACTTGCATCTCAGAAAGCCAGTCACATCCTGGTCTCCATCAAGAGAAGCATAGCCAGCAGGTCAAGGGAGGTGATTCTCCCCCTCTACTCCACTCTTGTGAGACCACACTTGGAGTACTGCATCGAATTCAGGAGCCTCTATTACAGGAATGATCTGGAGGTGCTGGAGCACGTCCAGAGAAGAGTCACAAGGATAGTTAGAGGGCTGGAGCACTTCTCCTATGAAGATAGACTGAAAGAGTTGGGCTTGTTCAGTCTGGAGAAGAGAAGGCTCCAAGGAGACCTTATTGTGGCCTTCCAGTATCTGAAGGGAGCCTACGAGAAAGTTGGTGAGGGACTGTTTAGGGCGTCAGGTAATGATAGGACTAGGGGGAATGGAACAAAACTATAAATGGGTAGATTCAGATTGGATGTTAGGAAGAAGTTCTTCACCATGAGAGTGGTGAGACATTGGAACAGGTTGCCTAAGGAGGTGTTAGAACCCCCATCCCTGGAGGTTTTTAAGGCCAGGCCAGATGTGGTTCTGAGCAACCTGATCCATGTCAGGGGGTTTGGAACTGGATGATCCTTGAGGTCCCTCCCAACCCTAACAATACTATGATTCTATAAAATGGCCTGAAATTGTGCCAGGGTAGGTTTAGATTAAATATTAGGAAAAACTTCTAGAATTGGTCAAGCATTGGAATAGGTTGGCTATGAAAGTGGTAGAATTACCATCCCTGGAGGTGTTCAAAAAACATGTGGATATGGAATTTCGGCACATGATTTAATGGCCAAGATGATCTTAGGCTGATGGTTGCACTTGATGATCTTGGTGGTCTTTTCCAACTGTCCTGGTTTAGAGCAGGACAGATTCTCTATTGACCTGGAGGAGCAAAAGAATGGTGCTCACACAAATGGATTGAATAACAATGGAAATTTTAACTGGAAAAGTAATTGATACTCTACTGAAGAAAAAACAACCACAAGGTATAGTGGTAAGGATATATATAGCAAAGCATACAGAATTCCCTTACACCACACCCAGAAGTCCCCCAGCACTTCCATTCTCCCCACCCAAAGATACAGCCAAAACCTTCAGGGTTCTTTCTTCCCTCCCCATTGCTAAGCTAGTCTCAGGCTAGCCAGACCTGAGAGTGCCCCTCCCCACACACTTCTTATCCTGGCATTAGGCCTGAACAGGCCTAAGAGGCCTGAGTTACTCCCCCACTGTTTACCTGATAGAGAAGCATCTCCCATGGGAGCAGAGAGGGAAGAAAGAGAGAGAGAATGACTTTAAAAGGCACAACATTTATAGGTAGAAATAAGTTACTTCCTGCGTTCACCTGCTGGGCTGAACACTGGAGATGTAACTATGTGGCAGCCAGGAGACACCCAACCTAAACTGACCCACCAATGGAAACAATTCTATTATTCTGATTCTATATGCTTCTGTCCTTGGAAAGAGTTAATTTTAACTAGCATGATCAGAAACTAGCCTTTTTTTCTTTTTCATTTCCTTTTCTTTTTTCTTTTTCTTTTTCTTTTTCTTTTTCTTTTTCTTTTGCTTTTGCTTTTCTTTTCCTTTTGCTTTTGCTTTTGCTTTTTCCTTTTTTTTTTTTATGCATCATCTAATAGTGTTTTGTAATCAGCTGATTTTATTAATGTCTTTTCACAAATGATTTTGTGCACTCAGTTTCACGCTCCCTTTTCAAAGCTTAAATGTTTTTTCCACATGCAAGGTTGATTTTGTTTGGTATTGTCATGCTAACTACTACTCCTGGTCTTCTATAATGTATCACAGTCTGTGTATTGCCAGACTCAAAATATAAAATTTGAATTTTCCTTCTTGACTAATAGAAAAGAACATGCAAAAAAATGTTCAGATCACTTTCTCCAGGGACGTGTTTTTCACTATTAGTTAATATAAATATGGATCTAAAAAACGTTATGTTAATGTTCTCAGCTAAAGTGAGCAAGTTCTTGAACTAGACTGATGGGCTTTTTTGGCAATTCTTTTTTGTTTGTTTGTTCTCAATATTATTTTTGGGGCAAGCTTGCTTCCATGTTTTCATGGGATGATATCTTTTCTCCTCTCTTACTTTTAAAATAATACCCCTCTACCTACTCTATAGGGAAGCTGCACTACTCTAGAAGATGAAAATTCTCTGAGATTGGTCCTTCATTTTATCCACATCCTACAAAAAAAAAGAAATACCTTGTAAACCTGTAAATGCAGTATGAAACTATAACATATGCACTGGCCTAGAAGTAACATAAGCCATTGTGTTCAAAAGCCTGGAGAAGAGGAATATGTCTTACAGTCACAACACTGAATCCAACACATCACACAGGTGTTACCTGCACATTCACATCTTGCTGCCTTTGAAAGCAAGATCCTTTGTTACAGGATCCAGTTCCTGATGGCCATTTCCAACCATGGAATTAATTGGATTCCTATTTACCTCTGGATTCATTAATAATAAATTTCTGTAATGAGGAGCATGATCTGTCTCAGGAAATACTGTAATAATTACTTGCAAATACCCTTGTTCCTGTTCACCGTCCTTACTACTTTTCTCTGTATATTTTCTAAAGGGACAATCCTAGATGAGGAGGCAAGAGGTAAAGAAGCCGATGGAATTATTCTCTTTCACTTTTGACCTTTTAATAATTCATAACAAATTCTATGTGAATTAAAAAAATAAGTTTTGTGGCCTTCTCTGATCCTCATGAAGACAGAGACCCTGCTAAGAAATCTAGCTCTTTTGGGGGCACAATACAATGCAGTTAAACACATCTGGAAAATGCCAGAACACATATCGTAGATATTTTAGAGCTAAAAATGTGCTACGCTTCATTATCCTATCAGCGTATGATTAATCCCCACAAAGTTACCTTTCAGTGGGGTGCAACTCCCTAAAACCCTAAACTCATGGTGAGCTGCTTCTCCCCTTGCTGATGACTACATAAAGTAAAATAAGAAAATAGAGATATTGGTGTCAGTACATATTCTAATTATTTTTTAAATTTTCCATCTATTTAGCTCTACTCACATACCCAGGTAATACTTTAAGTGTATGTAGATACCACATAGCCATAGATTGATATCTCCTCTCTGTGGGAAAAGAGACAAGCCTTAGTAAGAATAGAAATACTCTGGATAAGAAAGCACAGTGAAATCTGTGTTTTATCAGTTCTATTTGTCTCTTCAAGTGTGAAAATAAGCCTTAGTAAGAATAGAAATAGCCTTAGTAAGAACAGAAATACTCTGGATAAGAAAGCACAGTGAAATCTGTGTTTTATCAGTTCTATTTGTCTCTTCAAGTGTGAAAATAAAATTTATCACAGGTATTCTTAAGAAAATGCCTATCAAAATGGCAAACAGAAAGATCTTTGATTTTAAAGATCGAGTGGACTAATCTTTTTACATGACTTAGATTATTATGGACAAACCTTTACTTAATCAATTTTGCAATTATGTCAGTACCTTCAGAGGCAAAGGGCATGTGTGTAACATCTATTCTATTAGGAAATCTGTCTTCCAGTTGTTGCAGATAGGCTGAAATTTAATCACAATACTCAATATTCTTCCAGACTTCCTGGGAACGTTTGCTGCTTTAACAAACAAACAAAGTACAACAGAGTGAATTAAAATGACCTTGCTTCTTTAAAATACCAAGAATTGGTATGTGCAAGCATTAAATCAGTGTGTGGCATCAGCCTTGCTCACTTGTATGGAGGTCTGTAGTAGTCCTCTCATAATCTGTGTTGTAAAATATTTGTCTTTTACGGTATCCAACACTCCTTCTATTCTCCTCAGCACCCGCTGTTCTAACACCTGTCTCAGCTAGAACTTCTGTTTGCAGGTCTCTTAATGATTTGGCAGTAGAGATGGACAGATCCACAAGATAAACATAGATGACAACTAATCTATGAGAGACTAATAAAATGGAAAATGAAAAACATCTGGCCTATCCTCATGGAAACTCTGTTAAAGAACATGAAAAATTAGGTGATTAGTGGCAGCCAACGTGACTTCACCAAGGGCAAATCATGCCTCACAAATTTGGTAGATGGGGTAATAGCACTGTTGGACAAAGGGAGAAAGCCACAGATGTTGTCTACCTAGACTTTTGACACTGTCCCCCAGAACATCCTGGTCATTAAATTGGAAAGACAAATGGTGAGTAGAGCATCTGGAAGATAAAGAATTGTCTTGATGATTGCACTTGAAGAGTAACTATCAATGACTTAATGTCTAAGTATAGACAAGTTACAAGTGGTATCCCTCATGGGTCAGTACTGGAACCAGTGATGTTTAATATCTTTGTTGGTGATGTGAATGGTGAGACTGAATGCACCGTCAGCAACTTTGCTGACAACACCAAGATGTGTGATACAGTCAAGATGCTAGAGGGAAAAGATATCATCCAGAGGTACCTTCACAGTCTTGGGAGATGGACCAATGCCAACCTCATGAAATTCAATGTCAACTTTGTGAACTTCAACCAAAGCAAAGTGTAAGGTCCTTTACCTGGATCAGGGTAATCTCAAGCACAACTATAGGCTGGGTGGAGAATGGATAGACAGCAGTCCTGAGGAGAAATACTTGGGGGTGCTGGTTGATGAGAAGCACAGAGGAGGGCCACAAAGACAATCAGACAGCAGGAAGACATACTAAGAGATTTGGAGTTGTTCAGCTTGGAGAAAAGAAGACTCCAGGGAGACATTACAGTAATCTTCAAGTATATAAAGGGAGCCTAAAGGACAGCTGTAGAGGGACATTTTACAAAAGCATGTAGTGATAGGGTGAGGAGTAGCATCTTCAAACTGGAAGAAGGCAGAGACATTAGGAAGAAATTATTCACCATGAAGTTGATGAGTGACTGGAACAGTTTGCCCAGGTAAGTTGTGGAGGTTTTAATCCTGGAAGTGCTCAAAGACGGGCTGGATGGGTCCTAAATAACTTCTTCTTTTACCTTTGCTATTACTCTTTCAATCTTTTGTCTTTCTAATATTTCTAATTAGGTAAGTAGATGGATTTTATTATTTGAGAGTATGTGCATATGTGTATCAACTTCAAAACTTCAACTTTTTCCTCAGGTTATTAGAGCAAAATTTCTTCTTCACCATAATTCCAGCTCATTCCTCTCAATTTATGTGTTGTCTATTCCTCTCCAGTCCTTCTATCAAACTGCTTCCCACATTTGGAAGAAGCTTCTATCCTGTAAACCAGAAACAATCAATGATTTGCTTAAACAGTCCTAGTAATTCTCACATTTGCAAAGTCTTTCTACTAATTCATCAGTTGAGTCTCCACAGTAATTGAAGATACAGAGGCACACATATGTGCACATATGACTCTCTGATTTAACAGTCTCACTGGAGAGGCATGTCTGTTTGAAGGTCACATATACATTCAGAGTGCATGGTAGACTCTCAAAAGTAGAAACTAGTCAACTTTTCCAACAAAAGAGATCAAAACATTGATTATGTTGTATGATAGACTACACTAGACTAGACTAGACTAGAATAGAATAGAATTAACCATGTTGGAAAAGACCTTCAAGATCATCAAGTCCAACCTATCACCCAATACCATCTTGTCAAGTAAACCCTGGCACCAAGTGCCTCATCCATTCTCCTCTTAAACACCTCCAGCAATGGTGTCTCCACCACCTCCCTGGGCAACCCATTCCAATGGCCACTCATTCTGTGAAGAACTTCTTCCTAACATCCAGCCTTTTATTGACACTTCTATTTCTCGCTAAATGCAAAGTCAAAGTATCATAGAATCAGATAATTGTTTTGGTGGGAAAATACATTTAAGATTATTGAGTTCCATCATTATCTAACTCTACCAAGATTGGTGACAAAAATATGTCCCTCATCACCACACCCATGAGTCTTTCAAACACCTCTAGGCATGGTGATTCAACCACTTCCATGGGCAGCCTGTTTCAGTGTTTGATAACACTTTTATTGGAGAAGTTTATTCTAATATCCAATTTAAACCCCTCTTCATGCAATTTGAGCCTATTTCCTCTCATTCTGTCATTGGTTACTAGGGACAACAGACCAACACTCGTCTCACTCCAACACTCACTCATTCCACATAGTTGTAGAGAACAATAAAGTCTCCCCTCAGCCTCCTTTTCTCCAGACTACATGATGCAAATTCCTTCAGTCAATCCTCATAAGACCTGTTCTCCAGATCATTCACCAAATTTGTTGACCTTCTCCAGACCCACTGTAGCACCTCAAGGTCTTTCTTGTAGTGAGGCACTCAAAACAGAAAACAGCACTCCAAATGTGGCATCACCAGAGCTGAATACAGGGTCATGATCACTGCCCTGGTCCTGCTTGTTACACCATTCCTGATATAAGCTAGGATGCTGTTGCCCTTCTTGTCCACCTGAGCACACTGTCAGCTTATATTCAGCCAGTTGCTGATCAGCAAGCTGAATGATCAGCACCAGGTCTTTCACTACTACACAGCTTTGCAGCCACTCTAACCCAAACCTGTAAAGTTGCTGGGGCCTATTGTGACCTGAGTGCAGCACTACACTTGATCTTGTTAAATCTCATATAGTTGGGATTGAGCCATCAATTCAGATGGTCCAGTTCCCCCTGCAGAGCCTTCCTATGCTCAAGCAGCACTCCTTCCCAACTTACTGTTACGTGCAAACCAAAGCAGAGCAGCAAAAAGTGAACAGTCAAAGAGAACAAACTTTGCTGCAAGACATAAGGCTTTCAATACAGCAATGAAATTATATCAACCTGTTCTGACCATTTGAGGCTGTGCCTTTAAGAGAGAGACAGTGTTGGGAGCACTCTGGCTGAATGTTTTGGTACCAGAATGAAAACACTCTGATACTCTAAACGAATTTCATTGGTAGATGGGCAGAATGCAATTTTAAGTTTTAGGGCAGTTGGAATTTTTTGGAGTTTCAGCCTGTTCTGCCGTTCCAGCCTGTTCTGCTTTTCCTGCCTGCCTGCTTCTCAGAAAGCTTGCCAGAATGACCTTGAGATAAGCAAAACTAATTCATGTATGTGCTTTTGAAGCCTAATAACATCTCCTTTCCTTAATAACTGCCTTTCTTTCTCTCTCTAACCCCTTTTTGGGAAAAAAGGGAGGTAGGGGGGGAGAGAGGAGGTTACAGGGAGCGAAACCCTCCTCAGGGAGGGAATTTTGTTGTGTTATTTTTCTTTGCTGTATATTTCTGTATATATTTTGTAAATACTGTATAAAATGTGTTATATATAACCTGCATTCCATATATATGCTTGTAAATATAGCTTTGCTTCTCTGACTGAGTTTAGCTGTGGTTTCTTACTCTGTGGGGGAGGGAGAGCTAGGCCACACCTGTCTATTGCTATTATTCTGTACCTAATCACTTCATTATTTACCTTTTACTCAAACGCCTCTGGAATTCTCCTAATTACAGCTAGTATCTAAGCTAGGGACTAGCTCAAACCACTACAATCCACCCTTTTAATATAATTCCATTGGTTGCATCAAGTCATCCATCTAAGTAAATACAATATCTACAAGATGAGTAGTTCAGGTTTCAGTTCATGTCTTTATTCCAGCTACCTTAGATGTAGATCAATGCAAAGATTCAGTAATAGGAAACAGTCCACAGTCTCTCAGCAGATGAGGTGAAACAGAATCTCTTAGAAGACTCAGGGTTCATGCTTGTGTACAGTGAACTCTCCATAAGTTTTATGGACTCTATAGTTATCTGAAAAATAGCTTGTAACATTTTATACACACTCTGAACTTAAATCCTTTCAGCTAAAGTTAGATTTCTTTGTAGAATACACTGAATTTCACCATTCTCTTGCATTACTCAATATGTATGACCAGGTCCTTCAGCAGATATCACCCCTTGGACAGCTTTACCTCACCTGAAGAAGAAAATACCCAAGCAGTTTTTCCCAACAGACACTTTTTGTGAAAAACAGGAACTCTGTCACCTTTTACTTTTTGTAACAAATCTGATTGAGGTGGACTGGTTCAGTTTACAGAACCTCTGCTGTTTACTGACTAAGTTGCTTGCCCTAAATGTTAGTCCCAGTTTGGCAAAGTTCCACCCCACATTGCTTTAAGGGTGGTATTCAGCAAACCGCTGTAACTTTCAATCTTTCCTGAAGCTGGTGCATAGTAGGGGATACAGTATATTCACTTGACACCATGCTCTTTGGCCCAGCTGCTTATGAGGTTGTTCTTAAACTGAGTTCTATTGCCTGATTTTATTCTCTCTGGAGTACTGTGTCTCCACAATTTGTCTTTCCAAGCCAAGAATGGTGTTATGTGCAATAGCATTAGAATAGAATAGAATAGACCAGGCTAGAAAAGACTTTCGATGAGGAACTGGATAGGTTTCCAACCATCTGTTGCTTACTTCTACCATAGTCAGGACATATTGCTTACCAGTCAAAGAACAAGGCAGAGTGATGCAATCAATCTGCCATGCTTTGCCATACTTGTACTTTGACCATTGCTCACTGTACCACAAGTGCTTCATTTGCTTATCCTGATTAATAGCAGCACAAATGTCAGCGACATATAACCTGCTGTGCTGGGTTATGCCCATCCTTGATGGGGACTGAAAAGAACCCATCCCCTATGTGGGCAAAAGAAACTTGACCCAGGTGGGCAGAGAGAGAGACTTGGTTTACCCCTCCCATGAGGAGGGGTCCCACTGGATCAAAGGTGATCTATTCCACTCACCCTTCCTGTCCAGCAAGCCTATAAAAAGGGCAGATACCTTTTTCTTCTCTCTCTTTTCTCTGCACAGTGACTGCTCAACATAAAGGTCTCTACTGCTCCTGCTTCCTGCATTGACCACATGGTGGGGCCTACTTTTCAAGCTGCATCTACACTTCCAAAAGACTGCACCCACTTGCATCCAGGGAATCCAATGCCAGCTGGGCCTGGTTTTGTATATTTTCATATCTATCCTTACCTTATACCTTTGTAACCTTCCAGGTTACTGCTATATATATAATTTTTTTTTGTTTAAAAATTACTTTTTTTACTTCCAAACCAATTCCAGTCCATTTTCTATCTCTCTATTCTCGTGCCTAATTTGCTTTACTTTACCGGGAAAGGGAAAAAGAGAATCTATATCTGTTTCCATTTGGGCTTTTGACTATGGGAACTCTACCACAGTTTCCCAATGAGTTCAGTGAGTTTGCCTTCCCAGTGGCAGATAGTTTGTGGGAAGAATGGAGATCTGCATTAGTCCGCTTATTATGCTTAAATATAATTTCCATAATGACTACAAATAAGGCTTTGAATTGTTTTGTTGTGAGTGAAACAATGGTGTGGCTACTTTAAGTGCTCCCATCCCTTTCCCCTGTCAGAGGTGCAGGCAGAGGCAATCTGGCTCTAGCTCAAGGAGCAGTATGGGGGAGCCAGAGGGTGAAACTGTACCAGATGTAATTTCAGCTGCAGCTGCTGGAAAAGCCATGGTGGCTGCAGCAGTTGTTTCTACTGTTTCTGATACAACTTGCTTTCCTGTGAGCAGGGAAGCCATGGAAGCAGGGGGAGTGGTGCTGGGAGCAGCAACATCTCCTTATGGCTGTGTGGTGGTTTGGCCCATGGTCTGGAGGCCAGACACCCACCAAAACCACTCTAACACTCCCCCTCTTAAGTGGACAGGGGGAAAAATATAACAAAAGCCAGTAATAGGATAGGAGCAATTTTAATAACAATAATAAGCAAACAGCGATAGACTGCACAGAAGCAAAAAGCAGAGAGAGAGATGTTAGTCACTACTTCCCATCAGCAGGACGATGGTCAGTCTCAGGAAGCAGGGCTCCCTAAGCTTGGTGGTTCCTTAGGAGGATAGACGCCATGGACAAATCTCCCCACTTCCTTGTTTCACTTCATTCTTATACCTGAGCTGACATCATACGGTATGGAATACCTCTTTGGCCAATCTGAGTCAGCTGGCTCAGCAGTGTCCCCTCCCAAGATCTTGCGCACCCTTCAATGTACTCTTGGAGCAGGGAAATGTTGAAAGGACACAGCCTGGATACTGGATTCTGCAGTAGCCAAAACACTGCTGTGTTATCAACTACTGCTGCAAAAAATCCATAGCACTAGAAAGATGCTGTGAGGCAAATTACTCTAGCTTAGTGTGGCCGTTTGACGCTGTGCCTTTAAGAAAGGGGCACACTGGCTAAATGTTTGTAAAATATTTTGGTATTCTAAACGAATTTCATTGGTAGGATTGTGGGAGGTCAGATTGGACCCGGGGGAGCTGGGAACTTTCTCTCAGTCTTCCTTCCTTCGCTGTCCCTCTCGGCTGGATCTGCTTCTGGGATTCTGGCCAACTAAGATAAGATACTAACTCCTGTGCCAGGCCTTTCTTCCTTTCCTGCCCTGTTAACTGTCCACATCTCTTTTCTACCTCTTTTGGGGGAGAAGGGAGGTAGGGGGGTGAAGGGGGTACAGGGGGAAGCCCCCTCTGTGGGGGGGTCTGGTTTCTGGTTGAGTTCATTTGCTGTATATTCCTGTATATATTGTAAAATAACTGTATTTGTTGTGTTACATATAATCTGTTTCCTTGTAAAATATAATCTCATTTCTCCGACTGGGTTTAGCCGTGGTCTCTTTCTCAGTGGGGGAGGGAAAGGAGAGCCTTTCCTTTCAAACCACCACACTTAGTCCAACCCAATACAGGCTGTAGCACAGCTCTGGCAGCAAGTGGTGGCAGCAGCAAAGCCCCCATGTATGGTTCACCAAGGTTGGAGGCAGCTTGCACCTATGGCACAGCACCAGTGACCCAGGCAGCTTGCATCATTTACAGGACAGAACCATGCTCCTGTGGCTGGTGCAAGTACCCACCCCTCTGACTCAGGTCCCACAGCAAGGACAATTCTGCCCATAACCGCAGGACCAGCAGTGGCTTCCCAAATCCCACCAGCTCCTACTACAACATTGGGAATGGTCTCTCCCGCTGCTATGGCTGCAGTTCCTTGAAAGGCAAAAGAAGAGACAGACAGGACAGTTTTAGATGATCCATATGAGAAAGCTCCTTCAATTACAGTCTCCCTTGCTCCATGTAGGGTTAAAAGAACACATCAGCCAACACTGGAAACAGTTGATGATAAGGATGATCCAGGAGAGGGCATGTCTACTGATGTGAGCACTAGCATCCCCGTGAAACCAAAGGTTTCTAGCAAGGGAAGATGAGTCTCAGCAAATGCAAGTAGATGATGGTGCTGCAGGCACAGCAGCAACACCACCTATATCTAGGAAGGAGCTGAGGCATGTAAGGCAGAGTTGTTCATGGGGAGAAAGTGAACCAGTATTGAGTTGGTTAATAAGGTGTTGGGATGGAGGTGCAGGCACTGAAGAAATAGATCCCAGATCAACCAGGCAGCTGAGGGTGGGAATATTGATAAGAATATAGGAAGTATTTGTGGTAATGCTTCCCTCTGGTCATGCCTGCTATTGGCTGTGGTACCCAGTACCCTCGCAGAGATGAGAGGGGCAGCAAGAAGACCTCTACTCTGGACTTCCAGAGGGCAGACTTCAGGTTGCTCAAGGAAATAATTCAGAGGGTTCCTTGGGAAAAAGCCCTTAAAAATAAAGGGGTCCAGGAGGGCTGGACCTGCTTCAAAGAAGAACTGATGAAGACGCAGGAACAGGCTGTGCCAGTGTGCCGAAAGATGAGCCGCTGGGGCAGACGGCCAGCCTGGTTGGGTAATGAACTTCTAATAAAACTAAGGGGAAAAAAAGAGGGTGTATCATCTTTGGAAGAAAGGTGAGGCAACTCACAGAATGTTTAAGGCTGTAGCCAAATCATGCAGGAAGAAAATTAGGGATGAGCCAGGGAATTACAGGCCTGTCAACCTGACCTCAGTGCCAGGCAAGATTATGGAACAAGTCATCTTGAGTGCAATCACACAGCACTTAGAAGATGGCCAAGGGATCAGACCCAGCCAGCATGGATTTAGGAAGGGCAGGTCCTGCCTGACCAACCTGATCTCCTTCTATGATCAGGTGACCCACCTGGTGGATGTGAGGAGGCCTGTGGATGTGGTCTACCTGGACCTCAGCAAGACCTTTGACACCGTTCCCCATAACAAACTCCTGGCCAAGCTGTCAGCCCATGGCTTGGATGAGAGCACACTGCGATGGGTTAGGAACTGGCTGGAGGGCCAAGGCCAGAGAGTGGTGGTGAATGGTGGCACATCCAGCTGGTGGCCAGTCACTGGTGGTATGCCCCAAGGATCAGTGCTGGGCCCCATGCTCTTTAACATCTTTATTGATGATCTGGATGAGGGCATTGAGTCCATCATCAGTAAATTTGCTGACGACACCAAGCTGGGGCAGGAGTTGATCTGCTGGAGAGTAGAGAGGCTCTGCAGAGGGACCTCAACAGGCTGGACAGATGGGCAGAGTCCAACAGCATGAGATTTAACACATCCAAGTGCCGGGTTCTGCACATTGGCCACAACAACCCCATGCAGAGCTACAGGCTGGAGTCAGAGTGGCTGGAGAGCGACCAGGCAGAGAGGGACCTGGGGGTGCTGGTCGACGGCAGGCTGAACATGAGCCTGCAGTGTGCCCAGGCAGCTAAGAGGGCCAATGGCATCCTGGCCTGCATCAGGAACAGTGTGGCCAGCAGGAGCAGGGAGGTCATTGTGCCCTTGTACACTGCACTGGTTAGGCTGCACCTCAAGTCCTGTGTCCAGTTCTGGGCTCCTCAGTTTAGGAGCCTTGCTGTAACTAGTCCACAGAAGAGCAACAAAATTGGTGAGGGGGTTGGAACACAAGCTCTACAAGGAGAGGCTGAGGGAGGTGTATTTGTTTAGCCTGGAGAAGAGGAGACTCAGGGGTGACCTTATCACTCTCTACAACTACCTGAAGGGAGGTTGTAGACAGATGGATGTTGGTCTCTTCTCCCAGGCAGCCAGTACCAGAACAAGAGGACACAGTCTCAGGCTGCACCAGGGGAGGTTCAGGTTGGATGTTAGGAAAAAGTTCTATACAGAGAGAGTGATTGCCTGTTGAAATGGGCTGCCTGGGGAGGTGGTGGAGTCACTGTCATTGGAGGTTTTCAGGAGGAGACTTGATGGGGTGCTTGGTGCCATGGGTTAGTTGTTTAGCTGGGTTGGATTGGTTGATGAGTTGGATGCGATGATCTTGAAGGTCTCTTCCAAGCTGGTTTATTCTATGTATTCTATTCTATATATTCTATGTATTCTATGTATACTGTGGTACCCTTCATGGTAGACTATTACTGAACAAGAAGTAATCACATGGGTCAGTTTGCAGAATGCTACATGACCATGTTGAGGACACAGACAAATGTCCCCATGCAGTGCTACAGGCTGGAGTCAGAGTGGCTGAAGGGTGGCCAGGCAGAGAGGGACCTGGGGGTATTGGTTGATGTCAGGCTGAACATAAGCCTGCAGTGTGCCCAGGGGCCCAAGAGGGCCAATGGCATCCTGGCCTGTATCAGGAACAGTGTGGCCAGCAGGAGCAGGGAAGTCATTCTACTCCTGTACACTGCACTGTTTAGGGTACACCTTGAGTCCTGTGTCCAGTTAGAAAGGATGTTGACTTGCAGGCAATACAGGACCAACTGAGACTCTCTGCATCCCATACATCGACTGATTCAACAACTGGAGAGCCAAAAGGTGATCAGCAAGGCTCACTCACCCTTCAACTGCCCGATATGGTCAGTGCGGAAGGCAAATGGGGAATGGAGATTGACTGTGAACTACTATGGCCTAAATGAAGTGACTCCTCCAGTCAGCACTGCTATGCCAGACATGTTAGAGCTCCAGCATGCATTGGAATTGAAGAAGGCCAAGTGGTATACCCCAACAGACATTGCTAATGTTTTCTTCTCCATTCCCATTGCAGAAGAATGTAGGCCACAGTTTGTTTTTCCCTGGAGAGGTGTCCAATACTAATGGAAGTGTTTACTTCAAGGATGGAAACACAGTAGAACCATCTGCCATGAGGTGATACAGACTGCACTGGAGAAGGGTGAAGGTCCTGAGCACCTGCAGTTCATTGATGATATCATTGTATGGGATGAGACAGCAGGAGAGGTCTTCCAGAAGGATAAGAAGATAATTGATGTTCTGTTGGAGTCTGCCTTTACCATAAAGAGAAGCAAGGTAAAACGGCCTGCCAGAGAAATCCAGTTTCTGGCAAGACCACCTCTGCCATATCCCTCTGCATGTGATAAATAAGGTAGCCACTATGGTGCAACCCACAAATAAGCAAGAGATACAATCCTTCTTGAAGTTTGTGAAAAATGCACATTCCCAGCTACAGTCAGATTGTAAAACCCCTTTTCAACATAACATGAAAGAAAAATAATTTTGAGTGCGAACTTGATCAACAGGTAGCATTTGACCAGACAAAAAGAGAAGTGGTCCATCCTATGGCTCTAGGACCTGTTCAAACCAGGCCAGAGATTAAGAACGTGGCCAGTGAGAGTGGTCCTACCTGGAGTTTGTGGCAGAAAGCTCCTGGTGAAACACAGGGTTGTCCCCTTGGATTCTGGAGTAAGGGGTACAAAGGCTCTGAGGCCAACTACACTGCAACAGAAAATGAAATCCTGTCTGCCTGTGAGGGAGTTCAAGCTGCTTCTGAGGTGATTGGACTGAGTCACTACTCTTTTTAGCTCCAAGACTTCCAGTCCTGACTTGAATGTTTAAGGGGAGAGCTCAACCCCACATCATGCCAGAGATGCCACCTGAAGTAAAGGGATGGCTCTGATAACTCAGTGAGCTCAAACGGGGAACTTCAAATGCCCTGGCACAGTGGATGTAATCACCAACTGGCCAGAGGGTGCTGACTTCAGGATGCCACCAGAGAAGAAAATGACCTGCGCTGAGGAGGCTCCCCCATATAATGATCTTCCTGATAAAGAAAAGGGATATGCTTTATTCGCAGATGGATCTTACCATCTTGTAGGAAACAAGCAGGGGTGGATGGCAGCTGTCTGGAGTCCAACAAGGCAAGTGGCAGAAGCAAGAGATGGAGAAGGTGAATCCAGTCAGTTTGCAGAGGTCAAGCTATCTAGTTGGCTCTGGATGTAGCAGAATGGGAAAAGTGGCCAGTGCTTTACCTCTACACTGCCTCCTGGATGGGAACAAAAGCCTTGTGGGGGTGGCTGAAGGAAAGAATGGATGGCAAAGAAAAGGAAAGCCTGTCTGGGCAACACATTGCTACTCATCTGGACAGAATGCCAATAAAGATACGGCACACTGATGCACACATTCCCAAAAGCCACTGAAGAGCATAAGCATAACCATGAAGCAGATCTGGCTGCTAAAATCTCCCAAATAGACTTGGACTGGGAACACAAGGGTGAGCATTTTTTAGCTTGCTGGACCCATGACAGTTCTGGCCACCAAGGGAGAGATGCCACATACCAGTGGACTCAGGACAGATCAATAGACATACCTATATAAGCCATCTCACAGGTTATTCATGAATGTGACATCTTTGCTGCCGTAAAGCAGGCTGATCGTATGGAGCCTTTGTGGTATTAGGGGATATGGTCAAAGTGTTAGTACCAAGAGGCCTGGAAGATCAATTAAATCACCCTTCCTTGATCTCACAGTGGCAAACAGTATGTGCTGACCATGGTGGAGGCAAGTACAGGGTGGCTGGAAACCTACCCAGTACCCCTGTACCCAGTTGCTACTGCTCGCAACACGATTCTGGGCCTGGAGAGACATGTCCCGTGGAGATACAGTACCTGAGAGAGAACTGAATCTAAAATTGGAAGCCATTTCAAGAACCATTTCCTAAGTAACTGGGCAAAAGGACATGGAATTGAATGCTACAATGGTTTGCTAAAGACTACCCTGAAATCCATGGGAGATAGAACTTTTAAGAACTGTGAAAAACATCTAGCACAAGCCACTTTGTTAGTAAATAGCAGAGGATCTATAAACCCAGCTGGTCCCACCCAGTCCAACCTGCTGCAAACAGTAGATGGGGGTGGAGTTCCCGTGGTCTGAAAAGAATCTATTGGGGATGTCTGTGTGGGCTTCTCCTGCTACTGGTGGGGGCAAACCAGCCCAAGGGGTAGTCCCTGCGGAAGGGCCTGGTCATACATATTGGGTCATGCTAGAAACTGGGGATATTCCATGTGTCCCATAATGAAATGTAACTCTGGCTGAAAGTGTGAACCATAAGTTAATGTAACATAGTCAATGTATAATAATTATATGTGGTTATAAGTTTCTTTTCTAGTTTAATAACAGTGTGATGTCCAGCATGCAACATGAACTCACTGCACACACGCACCAACCTGGAGAACTTAGGAACCATTTCACCTGCACCTGTTTCCTCATGCTTTACCGAAAGGAAAGACTTTTCCTGATGCCCTACAGTGAAAGACTGTTCCCGATTCCCTACAGCAATGGACTGTCCCTGATATTCCTTCAGAGACAAAGACTGCTTCCTGGTTTCCTGAATTTTTTTTCTCCACATCCCTAGCCAGCTCAAATGCCACCCACATGAGAGAGAGACTGCCCTGAGACAAAGTCAGCTGGGATAAAGGAGGAGTTGCAGCATGAGGTCTAATACTCATCATAGTCAATGCCTAACTGGATGAAGAGACTGTGGCAAAAAGGTGGAAGTGGAATAGAGGGGTGGAGTGTCCCAGGTTACACCCATCCTTGATGGGGATGAAAAGAACCCAGCCCCCAAGTGAACAAATGAAACTTGATCCATGTGCACACAGAGAGAGATTTATTTTTTCCCCTCCCAGGTGAGGGGTCTCCTGGGTCAAAGGTCTATTCCACTCCACCTTCCTGTTCAGCAAGCCTATTAAAAAAGAAATATTTTTTATTTCTTTCTCTTTCCCCTTGCCTTCTCAACAAGCCCCTGTTGTTCTGGCTTCCCGCATCTACCATGAGATAGAGGATATGAAACTTCCAATTGCTTCTCATACTGTACATCATTGGCAACACAGAACCAATCATGGCTCTTTGGTGCCTATACCTAAACTGATGTGTCAGTTAGAAAGTCAAAATATCATCAAGAAGACCTATTTACCCACCAAAAGTCCAATATGGTCCCTGCAAAAGCCAGAAGGGGAATGAAGGCTTGCAGTGGACTTTTATAACCTGAATGAAGTGACTCCACCCCTGAAAGCAGTTGTACCAGACCTACTGGAACTCCAGCATGAGCAGGAATCCAAAGAGGCCAAGAAGTTTGCTGCCACAGACATTGCTAATGCTTTTGTCTCTATTCCCATTGCAGAGGAGTGCAAGCCTCAGTTTGCTTGCACCTGGAGGGGAGTCCAGTATACCTGGAACTGATTGCCCCAGGGGTGGAAACACAGTTTGACAAATTTGTCATGCAGTGATCCCGACTGAATTGGAGAAAGGTGGAGTAGTATAGCAATGACATCATTGTCTGGGGAAACACAGCAGAAGTCTTTAAGAAATGTAACAAGATAATTGACATTCTGTTGATAGCTGCCTTTGCTATAAAGCAAGTCAAGGTAAAAGGCCGTGCCAGAGAAATCCAGTTTCTAGGGGGTTGGTGGCAGGATGGTCACTGTAAATTCCACTGAATGTGATAAATAAGGTCTCCTCCATGGTGCAACCCACAAACAAGGAGACACTATCCTTCTTGGGGACAGATAGATTTTGGAGACTCCACATCCATGGATACAGTCAGATTGTGAAGCCTTCTTATGATGTAAACTGAAAAAGAAACAATTTTGAATGGGGCTCCTGAGCAATAAGCAGTCTTTGACCAGATAAAGCAAGAAAGTCCATGCTATGGCTTTGGGATCTGTCTGAATTGGTCCAGACCTTAAGAATATAATGTATGCAGCTGCAAGCAAGAATGGTCTGTCTTGGATCCTATGACAGAAAGCTTCAGGTGAGAAACGTGGTCACTCACTTGGTTTCTGGACTTGAGGTTACAGAGGCTCAGAAGTATATTACACTCCAGCAAAAAAGAAATTGTGATGAATATACTAGTGATTTGCGTTAAAAGTATAAAATTCAGAGTGCACTAAGATTAAGGGTCAGAAGCTTGCGAGAGCCTGTTTTGAGGACAAAGGGAAAGCTGCATATTTTATAGACTTAAACAGAGGCTGTTGGAGACACCAAGGCTAAGGAGAAGCTGTATTAAGATAATACTCAGTTCTATCCAGAACTGGGAATTTGTTTTCTTTAGATAAGAAGCCTGGACAACTGAGCCTCGGGAAGAACCTTGTGATGTAGAGTGTGCATGAGCAGGGATTTGCCCACCTATTCTGAGAATTCATTATCATATGCCTGCCTTCTATTTATCATAAGTTCGTTTATGTAGATGATATAGCTATATAAGATAAAGGAAGCTATTGTAAAAGTGCTGTGGGAGTGAAGTTTGGTGCCCTCACAAGTCCAGTTGGCTGCTTTGCTTACTTTTATTGCCTTTTAATGGTCTTTTATTGCCAATAAAATTGTTACCAGAAGCTTTTACCTGGAGTCATCTATAACAGAAATATTAGCTGCCTTTGAAGGAGTGTGAGCAGGACAGATGGGCAGAGTCCAAGGGCATGAGATTTAACACATCCAAGTGCCAGGTTCTTGTTGTGAATAGGTTATTAAATTTATTAATAAGAAATATGAATTATTAACACATTATTTTTATTATAAAAGTATTAATAACCAATAAATCACTAACTTATATACATGTTCTAGTGCACGTTCATGAAATACATTTAATAAGTGGCTTAGTGTTATGATTAGAACTTAACTGAACTATCTACAGACTATATTTATATAATGAAGGGTGCAGTTCCACTGCTTGGCCACTAGATGGTGACTCATCTGGATGCGGGTGACTTCTGGCTATATACATCAATATTATAATCTTTCTATGCATCAGCGATTGCTAGATGTGGATACTTTGAACTGAGCACTAGTGGATGGAAAGCACGTGGAAGATACTCTGTAGCTGTTGTTTGTAGCAAGGGGGAGGTCTGGCAAACCACTGTTGCTGGACTGGTTCCTAGTTGAGTTGAACAGTGGCATTGGGTTACTGTCTCCTTTCTCCACAGCAGTGGAGAGGGAATAATGGAACCTGGGCTTAGCTTGGAAACAGGTTCCCTTCAGGACTCGGTCCAGACAATAGGGATTGGTCCTGGTCGGGGTTGGCCCGTGGTGTTGGCCCTTGGAGTCAGCTCGCACGGCAGGGCAGGGCGATGGTTGCCGGTAGGCGGGCTCAGAGGACACGACAGCAGACAAAAGCAATGGGGTCGGCCCGACTAAGGCAAATCTCAGAGCTGATGTAAACGGCCTCAGGCAAAGAATGCGGCTGCATTAAGCAGCAGCTTATCATTCACTGGGCTTAAAGGAATAGCAGGACGCTTGGAGTGGTCCCGGGTTCGGTGCAGTATAGGCACAAACAGTGCTTTAGTCTTCCCTGAGGTTTACAGGGCTCAGAGCGGCACACGTGGTGGCTCCTCTCCCGCTATGGTGGGGCTAGGCATATGTGGACTCAGTCTCGATCAAGTCCTTTATCCCCTGCAACTGGGCAGATCTTACCCTCAGGGGTTGGTCCAGTCCTCCAGTGGGCTTTCCCGGTCAGTACAACTGGCTGTAATGATGCTGTGCTTCTTGGGCTCAGCGAAGGTCCTCCCTCTGGCGATGATCCTCATGATTGCTTCTCACAATGCAGAGGCTTTCAGTATGCGTGCATATATGACAGAAGCTAACAACAATAAGCTCAATGGCAAAGGCTAAGGCTCGAGAGTTGTTCTCTCGAGCAAGTACAGAGACAAAGTGAAAGAAGGGGCAAGTTGTTTACCAACTTGGGTGATACTTGTAGATTCCTCGAGGCTGGGTTTGACCAATGGGCACTCTCATAAACAACTGGCTTCAGCCTATAGAAAGCGTGAAGCTAGAATTATGCCCATACTTGGTATTTGCACGAGCACTGCATGCGCTGGGTGCATGCTGGCCTGGCTAATGCCTCGGCTTTTGTCTTCCTCCTGTAGGAGGGGGAACTTGTCCACATTCTGGGACAAGATTCAATATCTGGGCATAATGTGCCTTCACCACAGTTCTATACACTGGCACAACAACCCCATGCAGTACTATAGGCTGGGGTCAGAGTGGCTGGAGAGCAGCCAGGCATAAAGGGACCTGGGAGTACTGGTTGATAGTAGGCTGAACATGAACCATGAGCCACCATTGTGCCCAGGCAGCCAAGAAGGCCAATGGCATCCTGGCCTGCATCGAAAACAGTGTGGCCAGGAGGAACAGGGAAGTCCCTGTACACTGAACTGGTTAGGGTACACTTTGAGTCCTGTGTCCAGTTCTGGGCCCCTCAGTTTAGGAAAGATGTTGACTTGCTGGAACAAGTCCAGAGAAGGGCAACAAAGCTGGCAAGGGTTCTGGAGCACAAGCCTTATGAGGAGAGGCTGAGGGAGCTGGGGTTGCTTAGCCTGGAGAAGGGGAGGCTCAGAGGAGACCTTATTGCTGTCTACAACTACCTGAAGGGAGTTTGTAGTCAGGTGAGGGTTGGTCTCTTCTCCCAGGCAACCAGCACCAGAACAAGAGGACACAGTCTCAAGCTGCACCAGGGGAGGTTTAGGCTAGATTTTGGGAAGAAGTTCTTCATAGAAAGAGTGATTTGCCATTGGAATGGGCTGCCCGCAAGGTGGTGGAGTCACCATCACTGAAAGTGTTTAGGAACAGACTGGATGAGGCACTTGGTGCCATGGTTTAGTTGGTTACATAGTATTGAGTAATAAGTTGGACTTGATCTCAAAGGTCTTTTCCAACCTGGTCTATTCTATTCTATTCTATTCTATTCTATTCTATTCTATTCTATTCTATTCTATTCTATTCAGAACTGAGTCACAGCTCATTCTAGCTTCCAGATTACCAGTTCTGACCTGGATATTTAAAGAGAAAGGTTCATCTCCACACCATGCCACAGATGGTACCTGGTCTAAGTGGATGGCTCTGATAACACAATGAGCTTGCATGGGAAGTCTTGAATGAATTGGCATAATGGAAATTATTTTGAATTCTAGAAGACACATACTGTGGAAAGCCTCCAGAGGAGAGAATAACTCATGCTGAGGAAGCTCCTCCATATAATGATCTTTCTGATGATTGAAAGACCTGTGTTTGTTCACAGATGGTTCTTCTCATCTTGTAGGAAATAAGCTGAGATGCAGAGCTGCAGTTTGAAGTCCTATATGAAGAGCTGCAGAAGCAAAATATAGAGAGGGTGAATCCAGGCAATTTGCAGAGGTAAAAGCTATTCAACTTACTCTTGAGGTAGCTGAATGAGAAAATTGTCCTGTACTTTGCCTCTACATTGATTCATGGATGGTAGTAAATGGTTTGGGGGTTGTCTAAAGGACTGGAAAAAGAATGGTTAGTAGAGAAAAGAAAAGCCTATTTGGGCTGCTGTCCTGTGGCAAGATATTTCTACTCATCTGGAGAAAAGTCCACTGAAAGTGTGACACAGATGCACACATGCCTGAAAGTAAAGCTACCAAGGAACGCCAACACAACCATCAGGAAGATTTAGCTGTGAAAGTCTCCCAAGTAGATGCAAACTATGACTGAGTCTGGAACTGGGTTAAGTTCAGTGGGCCCATGATTTGTCTGGGCATAAGGAAGAGATGCAACCCACCAATGGGCATGTAATAGATCAATTAATATACCCATGGATGCTATAGCACAGGTTATAGATGACTGTGATATATCTGCTGCTATAAGGCAGGCTAAAAGAATTATACCCTTGTGGTATGGTGAACAATAGTTGAAGTGTAAGTATGGTGAAATGTGGGAGACTGATTACATCACGGTGGTAAAGGGTGCCTATGCCCAGAACTATGCCCCAAATATTGCCAAAACTTGTCCCTATATGTTTTACTCCACCACCCCTTCTCTCTCCTTCTGGAGTGGGTACTCAGCCAGAGCTGAGTAAGCAAAGGGCCAGGCATATCAACAAGCTGGAGTAAATAACCCAATCTGCCTTTTTTGAGGTAAACAAGATCACACACCTACTTTATGGGATGCTTGTTCTTCTTCCAGGTTTGGGCATAATTCTAGTCATATGGTCTGCCATTGGCTAAGGGTGAGCCAATACTAAGCTGGGCCCTGAGATACTGGGACGAGGGGGTGGACACAGTGGACCTGGATAAGAGGGAGGCAAAATTTTAGGCTCCCTGACTCGTGATGTTGGTCTGGACAAAGAGTTAGCCAAACTTGATGGAATACACACTCTCTGGGCCCGGATTCTTAATGCCATCAAGAGCCGGTACCGCTCAAGAGATGACCTGCCCTGGGCCCCAGTTAGATGGACAACTATGGAACAGGGCATTTAGTATCTGAGACAGATGGCTGTGCTGGAAATAATTTATTGGGATCGCCAGCTCCCTTCAAACCCAGATGAGGTGCCCATGAGACGGCCCTTCGTAAAGAAACTCACCCAGGGTGCTCCTCAGAAATATGCTCACACATTAGGAGGGATACTCTTGACTGGACGGGATGGAAGTCCTAAAACTGTCTGTGAGTTTGTCAATGATTTAAGGGAATATGAGGACAGCATAAATCAGAAACCCCTGACCTCAGCCATAGAAACTATGGCTAAAGACATTGTCAAAGAGATCAAGACCTCCATGTCTGAACTGAAAAGGGGGAGTGATGCCTCCTTTTCCCCTTCTCCTTCAGAATGGGTCTAGGTTTCAGCAATCAGGAACAGGTGACCTTCCCCCAGGAGATCACCCCAAGCCAATCGGGGGATGTCAAGGGGGTCTCTGTGGAGGTTCCTCTGTGACCATGGAGAGGACATGGACAGCTGGCATGGCCAACCCACCTCTGCCCTCTGGAACAGAGTGCGGGAACTGCAAGGTGGGCACCACAGGGATAATTCATCCAGGAGAAGGGCTGCCCCAGTTTCCCAGAGTGGTCCCTCTTGCTCAAGAGACCCTTCCCCTAGCAACACAGGACCCTGTGACAAGTGTGGATATTGCCACCAGCATTAGAGGTGCCGTACCTCCAGCCAGGTGGAGGCCAGGGACAACAGAGTATACTGGGATGTGTATGTCAAATGGCCTGGCACTTCAGAAGCCCTGAAGTTCCCAGCTCTGGTGGACACAGGGGCCCAATGCACCCTGATACCATTGAGGTACAAAGGGGTTGAGCCCATAAGCATTCCGGGAGTCACAGGGGGCTCACAAGACCTGACTATACTGCAAGCTGAGATAAGCCTGACCGGGAATGAATGGGGAAAGCACAACATAGAGACTGGTCCAGATGCACCTTGCATTCTTGGCATTGACTTTCTGCAGGAGGGATGCTTCAAGGACCCTAGGGGTCACAAGTGGGCGTTTGGGGTGGCAGCTGTGGAGACTGCAGGCAAAGAACAGCTGTCCACCATGCCCGAGCTGTTGGATGACCCCTCCATAGTGGGCAGCCATAAGGTGCAGGATTTGAAGTTACCCCTTGCCTCTTGCATAGTACATCACAGGCAATACAGGACCAACAGAGACTCTCGGCACCCCCTGCACCAACTGACTTGATGACTGGAGAGCCAGAAGGTGATCAGCAAGGCTCACTCCCCCTTCAACAGCCCAATATGGCCAGTGTGGAAGGCAAATGGGGAATGGAGACTGACTGTGGACTACCGTGGCCTGAATGAAGTGACTCCTCTGATCAGCGCTGCCATGCCAGACATGCTGGAGCTGCAGTACAAGCTGGAATCGAAGGTGGCCAAGTGGTATGCCACAACTGACATTGCTAATGCCTTTTTCTCCGTTCCCATTGAAGAAGAATGCAGTCCACAGTTTGCTTTCACCTGGAGGGAAGTACAGTACCAATGGAATCAGTTGCCTCAAGGCTGGGTCCATAGCTGAACCATCTGCCATAAGGTGATCCAGGCTGCCTTAGAGAAAGGTGGAGCCCCTGAGCATCTGCAGTTTATTGATGACATCATTGTATGGGGTGAGACAGCAGAGGAAGTCTACCAGAAGGGTAAAAGGATAATCAATATCCTGCTGGAGGCTTGCTTTGCCATCAAGAGAAGTAAGGTAAAAGGGCCTACAAGAGAGATCCACTTCCTGGGTGTTCAATGGCAAGATGGCCATTGCCACATGCCTCAGGAGGTGGTGAACAGGGTAGCCACTATGGTGCAGCCCACGAACAAGAAAGAGACACAGTCCTTTTTGGGGCTTGTAGGCTTCTGGAAAATGCACATTCCTGGGTACAGCCAAATTGTGAGGCCTCTCTTCCATGTAACAAGGAAGAAAAATTATTTTGTGTGGGGACCTGACCAGCAGGTAGCATTCGATCAGATAAAACGAGAGGTGGTCCATGCTATGGCTCTGGGACTTGTTTGAACTGGACCAGAGATCAAGAATGTGCTGTACACTGCGGCCGATGAGAATGGTCCTATGTGGAGCTTGTGGCAGAAGTCCCCTGGTGAAGCCAGGGGCAGGCCCCTAGGTTTCTGGAGTAAGGGGTACAAGGGCTCCGAGGCCAACTACACCATGACAGAGAAGGAAATCCTAGCTGCCTATGAGGGTGTCCGGGCTGCCTCTGAGGTAATTGGGACTGAGTCACCTCTATTTCCAGCTCCAAGGCTTCCAGTCCTGACCTGGATGTTCAAAGGAAGAGGCTCAACCCCACATCATGCCACAGACGCTACCTGGAGTAAGTGAATGGCCCTGATAAATCAGCGAGTTTGGATGGGGAGCTTCGAACGCCCTGGCATAGTGGAAGTGATCACCAACTGGCCAGAGGGTGCTCACTTGGGAATGCCACCAGAGCAGACAGTGACCTGTGCTGAGGAGGCTCCCCCATATAATGATCTCCCTGACAACAAGAAGGGCTATGCTCTTTTTACAGATGGGTCCTGCCGGCTTGTAGGCAGCAAGCGGAGATGGAAGGCAGCTGTCTGGAGCCCGACAAGTCAAGTGGCGGAAGCAAGGGATGGAGAAGGTGAATCCAGTCAGTACGCAGAGGTAAAAGCTGTCCAGCTGTCCCTGGATATAGCAGAACAAGAGAACTGGCCAGTGTTGTACCTCTAAACAGACTCCAGGATGGTAGCCAAGGCCTTGTGAGGGTGTTTGAAGGAATGGAGGAGGAACGGGTGACAGAGAAAAGGGAAGCCTCTTTGGGCTGCTGACCTGTGGCAAGGCATTGCTGCCCACCTGGACAGGCTGCCAATAAAGGTACGGCACATCGATGCACACATCCCCAAGAGCAGGGCCACTGAGGAACACAAGCACAACCACCAAGCAGATCTGGCTGCTAAAATCTCCCAAACAGACTTGGACTGGAAACACAAGGGTGAGCTGTTCTTAGCTCACTGGGCCCATGACACTTCTGGCCACCAAGGGAGAGATGCTACATACCAGTGGGCTCGAGACAGATCTGTGGACATCTCTATGGAGGCCATCTCACAGGTGATCCATGAGTGTGACATCTGTGCTGCCATCAAGCAGGCCAAGGGCATGAAGCCTCTGTGGTATGGGGAGAGATGGTCAAAATATAAGTACGGAGAGGCCTGGCAGATCGACTCACCCTGCCTCAGTCTCACAGTGGCAAGCAGTACGTACTGACCATGGTGGAGGCAAGTACAGGGTGGCTGGAAATCTACCCAGTACCTCATGCCACTGCTCGCAACACCATCCTGGGCCTAGAGAGACATGTCCTGTGGAGACACGGCACCCCTGAGAGGATTGAATCAGACAATGGAACCCATTTCAGGAAACATCACATAAGGGACTGGGCAAAAGAACATCGGATTGAGTGGATTTACCACATCCCATACCATGCCCCAGCTGCAGGGAAGGTCGAGCACTACAATGGCTTGCTAAGGACCACCCTAAAAGCCATGGGGGGTAGAAGCTTCAGGAACTGGGAAAAGCACCTAGCTCAAGCCACTTGGTTAGTGAACAGCAGAGGATCTATGAACCGAACTGGTCCTGCCCAGCCTGACCAGCTGCAAACTATTGGTACGCATATCTTACATACATAGAATACATAAATAGAATAAACCAGGTTGGAAGAGACCATCAAGATCATTGCATCCAACCCATCAACCAATCGAACCCACCTAAACAACTAACCCATGGCACCAAGCACCGCATCAAGTTTCCTCCTGAAAACTTCCGACAGCAACTGCACCACTTCCACTGGGAGCCCATTCCAATGGGCAATCACTCTTTCTGTATAGAAATTCTTCCTAACATCCAACCTAAACCTCCCCTGGTGCAGCCTGAGACTGTGTCCTCTTGTTCTGGTACTGGCTGCCTGGGAGAAGGGACCAACATCTGCCTGTCTACAATTTCCCTTCAGGTAGTTGTAGAGAGTAATAAGGTCACCCCTGAGTCCCCTCCTCTCCAGGCTGAGCAACCCCAGGTCCCTCAGCCTCTCCTCATAGGGCTTGTGTTCCAAACCCCTCACCAACATTGTTGTCCTTCTCTGGACTCATTCCAGCAAGTCAACATCCTTCCTAAACTGAGGGGTCCAGAACTGGACACAGTATTCGAGGTGCGGCCTAACCAGTGCAGTGTACAGGGGCAGAATGACCTCCCTGCTCCTGCTGGCCACACTGTTCTTGATGCAGGTCAGGATGCCATTGGTCCTCCTGGCTGCCTGGCCACACTGCAGGCTCATGTTCAGCCTACCATCAACCAGCACCCCCGGGTCCCTCTCTACCTGGCCGCTCTCCAGCTACTCTGACTCCAGCCTGTAGCTCTGCATGGGGTTGTTGTGGCCAATGTGCAGAACCCGGCACTTGGATGTGTTAAATCTCATGCCGTTGGACTCTGCCCATCTGTCCAGCCTGTTGAGGTCCCTCTGCAGAGCCTCTCTACCCTCCAGCAGATCAACTCCTGCCCCCAGCTTAGTGTCGTCAGCAAATTTACTGATGATGGACTCAATGCCCTCATCCAGATCATCAATAAAGATGTTAAAGAGCATGGGGCCCAGCACTGATCCCTGGGGCACACCACTACTGACTGGTTGCCAGCTGGATGTGCCACCATTCACCACCACTCTCTGGCCTTGGCTCTCCAGCCAGTTCCTAACCCAATGCTGTGTACTCCCATCCAAGCCATGGGATTACAGCTTGGCCAGGAGTTTGCTATGGGGAATGATGTCAAAGGCCTTGCTGAGGTCTGGGTAGACTACATCCACAGACCTCCTCACATCCACCAGGTGTGTCACCTGATCCTAGAAGGAGATCAGGTTGATCAGGCACGACCTGCCCTTCCTAAATCAATACTGTCTGGGTCTGATCCCTTGGCCATCCTCTAAGTGCTGTGTGATTGCACTCAAGATGACTTGTTCCATAATCTTGCCTGGCACTGAGGTCAGGCTGACAAGCCTGTAATTCCCTGGCTCGTCCAACCAGCCCTTCTTGTGGATGGGCACCACTTTGGCCAGCTTCTAGTCTTCTGGGACCTCTCCAGTGAGCCAGAACTGATGAAAAATGATGGATATTGGCTTGGCCAGCTCATCTGCCAGCTCTCTCAGCATCCTAGGATGGATCCCATCTGGTCCCATGGACTTGTGGGGATCCAAGCGACTGAGGAGAGCTGCAATCCCCTGCTCATGGAACATAGGGAAATTATGCAGCTCCCTGGCTTCTTCTGCCAGCTTTGCAGGCCAGCTATCTGGAAGAATAATAAAAAACCAGTCTTTCTCTGAGTAGGTGCAGAGTGTAGGTTCTGTGCATTGAGCAGGACCTACTCAGATTTGCCAAATCTGTTGCAAATACTAGAAGGTGACAGAATTTCTGTTGTTTGTGAAATGAATCTATTAGGGAAAGTGTGGTGGGTTGAAAGGAAAGGCTCTGCTTTCCCTCCCCCACTGAGAAAGAAATTGCAGCTACACCCAGTCGGAGAAATGAGAGTATATTTTACAAGGAAACAGATTATATGTAACACAACATATACAGGATATATAACACAATATATACAGGAATATACAGCAAATAAACACAGTCAGAAACCAGACCCCAAAGAGAGGGGGCTTCCCCCTCTGCCCGCTTCACCTCGCTACCTCCCTTCCCCCCCAAAGAGGTAGAAGAAGAGAGAAGAGGAGGTTAGCACAGCAGACAGAGGCCCATGCACAGGGAGTTAGTTAGTTCTTATCTCTTGGCAAGAAGCCCAGAAGCAGATCCAGCCGAAAGGGACAGCAAAGAAAAGAAAACTGAGAGAAAGTTCCCTGCTCCCGCTGGGTCCAACCTCACCTCCCACCTTTCTACCAATGAAATTCGTGTAGAATACCAAAATATTTTATAAACATCTAGCCAGTGTGCCCCTTTCTTAAAGGCACAGCATCAAACGGTCACAGTCCACCCATTCTAAACAATTTCATTGGTCGTTCGCACCGTCCATCCAATCGGAAACCATATTTAGAGCTCATGAGTAAAGTTCATAGTCCGTTCCGGCTATACTCAGATGTAGACGATTCAGAAGTCCAAAAGAGTCAGGAAATAAGAAAATGGAAAACAGCTAGTCTCTCTGCAGACAAAGTGAAGAAAAGGGAAACAGGAACACAGGGACTCTCAGTTGACTCAGGGCTCTCTGGGTTCTCAGGGTTCGTGCACTGTAGATTCCTCAGGGATTCTTCCTTTGGGCGCAATGTAGTTGTACGACAGTCTGAAGTCAAACTCTTTCAGCTAAAGTTAAATTTCTTTGTGGAATACACTGAATTTGACCATTCTCCTTCATTACCCAATAAGTGTGACCCGGACCTTCTGCTGAAACCACCCCTCAGACAGGTTTAGCCTCTCCTGAGGGCGAAAATACCCAAACAGTTTTACCTAACAGATTTTTTTCCCTAACAACAAGAACTCTATCACCTTCTACTCTCCATAGCAGATCTGAATGTGCCGGTCCAGCTCGGTTCACTGAACCTCTACTATTCACCAGCCAGGTTGCTTGTGCTAAATGTTTCTCCCAGTTTTTCAAAGATCCACTTCCCATGGCTTTGAGAGTGGTCTTCAACAAACCGTTGTAGCGTTCAATCTTCCCTGCAGCTGGTGCATAGTAAGGAATATGGAAAATGCACTCAATACCGTGCTCTTTTGCCCAGCTCTTTACAAGGTTGTTCTTGAAGTGAGTTCCGTTGACTGACTCAATCCTCTCTGGAGTTTTGTGTCTCCACAGGATCTGTCTCTCCAGACCGAGAATGGTGTTGTGTGCAGTTGCATGTGGAACTGCATAAGTTTCCAACCATCCAGTGTTTGCCTCTACCATAGTAAGCACATATTGCTTACCAGAACGAGAATGTGGTAGAGTGATATAGTCAATCTGCCAAGCTTCACCATACTTGTACTTGGACCATCTGTCACCATACCACAAGGGCTTAATTCGCTTTGCCTGCTTAATAGCAGCACAAATGTCACAGTCATGGATGACTTGTGTGATGGCATCCATGGAAATGTCTATGGATCTGTCACGAGCCCATTGGTATGTTGCATCTCTGCCTTGATGTCCTGATGAATCGTGAGCCCACCGAGCTAAGAATATCTCACCTCTGTGTTTCCAGTCAAGATCAAGATCAGAGTCCTTGTCTACTTGAGAAACTCTTGCAGCTAAATCTGCCTGATGGTTGTGTTGTTCCTCAGTAGCTTTGCGCTTAGGAATACAAGCATCAATGTGTCTCACCTTCACTGGAATTCTCTCAATTTGATCAGCAATGTCTTGCCACAGGTCGGCTTCCCAGATGGGTTCTCCTTTCCTCTAGCAGCCATTCTTTTTCCAGTTCTTTAGCCAACCCCATAGAGCATTTGCTACCATCCAGGAGTTGGTGTAGAGATAAAGCTTTGGCCATCTCTCACGTTCAGCTACGTCGAGAGCTAGCTGGACAGCTTTTACCTCTGCAAACTGACTGGACTCTCCTTCTCCATCCTTCGCCTCTGCAGCTTGGCGTATTGGACTCCATACTGCAGACTTCCACCTTCGCTTGTTCCCGACAAGATGACAGGAACCGTCTGTGAACAAAGCATACTTCTTTTCATCATCTGAAAGGTCATTGTAAGGAGGAGCTTCCTTAGCACGAGTTACTCTATCCTCTGGAGTTTTAGTACAGTTGGTATCTTCAGGCCAACTTCAGATCAGCTCCACCAGACCAGGTCTTTCAAGATTTCCCATTCAAGCTCTCTGTGTTATCAGAGCCATCCACTTGGATCAGGTGGAGTCTGTGGCATGATGTGGTGTGGAACCTTTGTCTTTGAACATCCAATTCAAAACTGGTAATCTGGGAGCTAGGAGAAGTTGTGATTCAGTTCCAATTACTTCAGAAGCTGCTTTTACTCCTTCATAGGCAGCTAGAATCTCTTTTTCTGTTGGAGTATAATTAGCCTCTGAACCTCTGTAACCTTGACTCCAGAAACCAAGAGGTCGTCCACGTGTCTCACCTGGAGCTTTTTGCCACAAGCACCATGTTGGACCGTTGTCACCTGCAGCCATGTACAAAATGTTCTTAATGTCTGGTCCATCTCGGACAGGTCCCAGTCCCACTGCTTGAACTACTTCTTGCTTTATCTGGTCAAAGGCTGCTTGTTATTCAGGTCCCCAGTGGAAACTGTTCCTCTTTCGAGTCACATCATACAGAGGTATCACATTCTGACTGTACCCAGGAATGTGTGGTCTCAAAAATCCCACTATCCCCAAGAAACGTAGAGTTTCTTGCTTGTTTGTAGGATTTGCCATGGTAGAGACTCTGTTTACCACATCCACTGGAATGTGTCAGAGTCCATCCTGCCACTGCACTCCCAGAAACCAATCGAACATTTCACTTTGTCTCTCTTGATGGCAAAACCTGCATTCAGAAGAATGTCCATGATTTTGTTACCTTTCTCGAAGAATTCCTCAGCAGTTTTACCCCAGACAATGATATCATCGATGAACTGGATGTGTTCTGGAGCACCACCTTCCTCCAGAGCATGACAGATCACTGCATGACAGATTCTGGAGCTATGGATCCAGCCTATTGGCAGTCTGTTGAAACTGTACTGGATTTCTCTGCAGGTGAAAGCAAACTGAGGCCTGCATTCCTCTGCTATGGGAATAGAGAAGAAGGCATTAGCAATGTCTATGGTAGCATACCATTTGGCCTCTTTGGATTCCAGCTCATACTGGAGTTCCATCATGTCTGGTACTGCTGCACTTATAGGTGGTGTTACTTCATTCAGGGCTTGGTAGTCCACTGTCAGATGCCAGTCTCCATTCGGCTTTTGCACAGGCCACACTGGACTGTTGAAAGGTGAATGAGTTTCTACAGAAGCTACTCCAAAAGCCCATTTGTAAACTTTAGGGTCCTTGAAACGCCCTTCTCTCAGAAAATCAATTCCCAAAATACAAGGTGCATCAGGTCCTGTCACAACTGTACGCTTCTTCCAGTGCTTACCAGTTAGACTTATATTAACCTCTACCTTACTTAAGTCTTGAGATCCACCAGTGACTCCCAGAATAGTTATAGGCTCTGATCCCTCTCAAGACTTAAGATCTCAAGACTTAAGTCTTGAGATCCACCATTGACTCCCAGAATAGTTATAGACTCTGATCCCTGATAATTTGATGGCAATATGGTGCACTGAGCTCCTGTGTCAACCAAGGCCCTGTACTTCCGAAAGTGTGAAGTGCCAGGCCACTGGATGTACACATCCCAATAGATTCTGTTATCTCCATTATCTATCTCCTCCCCCTGGTGGGAGGCAGGGCACCCCAAATTATGGGGAACATTTCCACAGGTGCAACGAGTACACTGTGCAGTGTTAGAACTGGAGCCACTGTTGGAGCTGTCATAATTGTCCTGGGGAACTGTGGAAGTAACAGCTACCCTTCTGGTATTGCTACCCTGGGTTCTGCCACTTTACAGTTCCCTCAGTCTCCTGAAAAGATTAGAAGTTGGTTGACCATCCCACCTGTTCATGTTCTCACCAAACTGATCACTCAGAGTTATCCAAATGGTCCTACATGATTGCCTTGGTGGTCTGTTTTGGTTTGGCCTGTTTTGGAATGACCTCCTTGGAGGACTCCTATTCCTCACAGCTGAAACCTGCACCCACCTGGAGGAAGAATTGGAATTATCTCTTTGTGCCAATTGGTATATGGAATCTTTGATTTCATCCTTCAGCTCTCTCATGCAATCCTTCATCTCACTAGACAGAGCTTTAATGGCTGAAACCAAAGAAACACATGTCATGTTATCATCCAATTGTCTCAATTGATCAGTGAATTGGCCAACTGTAGGAGGATCTCCACCATAATTTCTTGCCACAATTCTGCTTGCCAAAATGTTTGCATAATTGGAAGGAGCAAGTTTCATAAGCTTTTTAGCAAGACCAGCTGCCACAGGAATATCGTCAGGATTCAGAGTATCATGGTCACCATAGAGTATCTCTCTAATGGCAAACTCTCTCAGACACTTAATTCCCTCATCTATGGTAGTCCAGGGCTTAGGATTCCATGGAAGGTCATCTCGGGAAGGGTATCTCAGGGAAACCGCCATTAAAAGGCGTATCCACAGATTAACCTTACCGAGAATCCTGGCTAAATGTCTATCTATTCCATTATCCTTTGAAAGAGTTCCTAGCTGAGCTGCTGACTTGTCTCCAACTATTAGAGCTGCAGCACCTGTATCATAACACCTAGCAAGCCAAGATAGGATGGGTTCCTTATCTGCTCTGAGCTAATCTTTGCGGACATTGCGCAATTCCTCCCTTGGTGACGAGCAGCTCTGCAGGTCATCCTCTTTTTCATCTATCACATCTTCCTGAACGTTTTGTCCCCATAATCCTGCTGTCACTCTCCTAAGGATCTCTTTAAGCTGAGAAGCACCACTGCCAGCTGCTGTCTTAGCTGCATCTCCATCCTGTGATGATCTCAATAACTCAGCTATATCTCTAAGGCGAACCTTCTCCTCATCTCCAGCAGGCCCTTTCCTAGCAGAGGTTCCCTCACCAGGATCGGTCTCCTGCTTTTCTCCTCCATTAGCTCCACTAGTTCCTGCATCAGCTTTGGCCTTTCCACCTCTGGTTTTTAAGACTGCTACTTGTTTAACTGGAGCTGTGTTTGAATTTACAGCCACCTTAATAGAAGCTGACAGGTCCTGATCTAAATCAGCCACCCTGGGGGCCCCTTCCGGTCCTGTCATGGCGGATGGAAATGACCTTGTGTCGTTACCGGTTGCCATCTTGGGAATGGGATCTGCCCCTGGCTGCTTGCTAAAGTCAGGGAGCGGAGCATTCAGGGCAGCCTTTCCAATAGGTTTTGCTATTTTTCTAACTGACGCAGATTCTCCCCTTTCCTCGTCACTCGAGGACTCTGGGGCAGATTTAGAGGAACGCCTATTCTTGCAGTTTGAGCTGGGTGCCCCCCTGGTGTGTTCACTTCCTGCGTCCAGAAGTCCAGCCCAGAGGGATGGACACAGGAAATTGTGTATTTCCTACCATAATTCTTTGCACCACTATAAGATCCAGTGCGGGGTCTAGCACTCTCTTTTCTTCCTCTTCCGCCAGCCGGTAACTGAGGGAGATGTCTCCTGGCTTTGGGCCTGGCTAGTCCCAAGGCCACGGGGGGATGGGCAGTCTCAGACCTGGCCAGCTGAGACTAGCCCAGCAGAGGGAGGGGGAAGAAGGAGCCCTGAGGGTCTCGGGTGTACCCTCAGGTAGGAATGGGCTGCCTCTGGGTTTGCTTTGGGATCTTTCTTTGTCACTGCGCTTTGGGTTCTCTGTAACATTCACTGCTTTCTATTTAAACTTTCATCACTTTTGCAATCCATTTGTCTGAGTGTTTTATTCCTGTGCCCGTGGTGGGGAGAGGGGGCTGCCTCAACCCAGCACACCTATGCTTCCTGGATTTTTGTTTAATCATAAAACATGGTCAAGAAACCTTTTTCTCTCTACGTAGAGCCCACAGCAGACACACAATAATTATCAGCAACACCTTAGGATCCCAGCCAGCACTTAAAGTTACTCTTTGACCTCCTGAAGCCTTAAACTTCCTTATCTCGATCGGCAAAGTGGAAGACGTTCTATTGCCGTAATTAGTGAGCCGAAAAAAACCCAAACAGCGTTCATACAACAGCTGGATCCTATGTATAAACCACAAATAGATTTTTCGCATTAAATATTTACCTATTTGGTCTAACATCAACCCAATGCAGTACCGGTAGATCAACATGCCACAGACCGAGAAGAATAAACGTTCTAAAACCCAGAGTACCCTCATTTTGTTTCTCTGGCTGAGACAAGCAATAAATCAACTTAATTACTTAATTACCAGGCCCCACGTTGGTGAGCCAAAAAAGAGAGAGTGTGGTGGGTTGAAAGGAAAGGCTCTGCTTTCCCTCCCCCACTGAGAAAGAGAACACGGCTAAACCCAGTCGGAGAAATGAGAGTATATTTTACTAGGAAACAGATTATATGTAACACAACAAATACAGGTATTTTACAATATATACAGGAATATACAGCAAATGAACTCAACCAGAAACCAGACCCCCCACAGAGGGGGCTTCCCATTTCACTCTCTGGACCTGGACATCCAGCCACTTTTTTAACCAGCATAGCATCCACCCATCCAGGTCATGAGCAGCCAGTTTCTCCAAGAGGATGGTGTGGGCAACAGTGTCAAAGGCTTTACTAAAGTCCTGATAAAAAAACCCCACAGCCTTTCTCTCATCCACTAATTAGATCACCTTGTCACAGAAGATCAGGTTCATCAAACAGGACCTGCCTTTCAGGAACTCATGTTGATTGGCCCTGATCATCTGATTGCCCTGAGCATTCTGAATGATGACATTCAAGACGATAGGTTTCATGAACTTCCCTGGCACAGAGGTCAGACTGACAGGTCTCTAGTTTGTCAGGGCCTCCTTCTGATCCTTCTTTTAAATGGGCATCCAATTTGCTGATCTCCAGTCAGATGGGACCTCAACAATTAGCCAATATGACTGGTGAAGGACAGAAAGTAGATTGGTGAGCATTTCTGACAGGTCTATTAGTACCCTTGGGTGTATGCTATGTGGCCCCATAGACTTGTGTGCATCTAAGTGGCGCAGCAGATTGCTAACCATCTCCCCTTGGATTATGGGGACTTTATTCTGCTCCCCATTCCTATCTTCTAGCTCAGGGATTGGGTGCCCAGACATCAACTGGTCTTACTACTAAAGAGTGAAGAAAAGCAGATATTCACTGTCAGCCTTTTCCTCATCTTTGACCACTATGTTCCTCCCTGCATCCAAAACCAGAGATTCTCCTTAGTCCTTCTTTTATTGCTATTGTAGAAACATTCCCTGTTTTCTTTAAAAGATGAAAACATTAATTTCTACTTGGTCTTTGGTTCTTCTAATTTTTCCCTTCCATACTGTCACAATAGAGAGGGAAGACTCTCCTCTAGTTGTGGTGAAGATACCATATGCTCAGAATTATACCTCAAACACAGTAAAACTTGACCCAACATATTTGGCCACGTTCCCCCTTCCACCCTCCTTTCTAGAGTGGGTACTTAGCTCAGATCTGCCTTTAAAATTAAACTGCAGATTTTGAGCAGAAATGTAGAAAAATATAAATAATTCACTACTGGGTGTAAAAAGGAAAACAAGAGATTATTCTAAACAAATTCATTGGACAGACTGTCTGGCATTGAAGCAGTTGTACCATAAACATCTTTCACATTTTACTTTCATTCTCATTCCTTCTTTTATTCTCTGGTCTGGGTGTTCTGCTGGGAGGATAATGCTTCTGACCTTGAGATAAGACTAACACTTCTTTCTTCCAGCTTCTCTCTCTCTTTTGGTACAAGAGGGTTTGGGAGGTTTGGGGGAGGGGGGAAGGGACAGTGGAGCAGCACCCCTGGTTGTTTTGACCAGGGGGATTTCCATGCTATTTCCTCATTGTAAATACCTATATAATATTGTAAATAGTGTATATTTTGTACATATTCATTGCATTCCATTGTAGAGTGTAGCTTTTGCTTTGTAAATACAGCTTCCATTTGCTTCCAGCTGAGCTGGTTGTGCTTAGTTTTTAACCCACCACAAGCTGAGGGGAACAAAGATCCAGGGTGCCAGCCAGACAGGTATACAACCCAACTTGCTCTCTATGGGCTAAACAGCAACATGTACCCACCACATGGGATGCTCATGCTCCTGCAAAGTAAGGGCATAATTCTAGCCTCATGCTTTATATAGGCTAAAGCTGTCCAGAGCTGTTTGTGTACAAGATTACCCATTGGCCAAATCCAGAGAAATTTGCAAGTATTACCTCAAGCTGTAAACAAGTCACTGTCTTTGCTACCAAGCTCTCTCTTTGACCAAGCTTTGTAAGCTCATTGCTTTTGTTCTTAAGCCTTTGCTACTAAGCGCCTTGTTATTGCTTCTATCAAGCTCTGCTCACAAGCATACTAGCAGCCTCTGCATATGGAGAGAAGCCAACAACACAGGAGAAGGGCCACCAAGCCTTAGTTTTCCTGGAAGTCTTCAAAGGAGAGCCTGTCACTGAAGCTCCAGATGGCCAGCATTGTATTTGCCAGTCCTACTGGTCAGAGAGAATCACCTCATCTTAAAGAGGACTGAATGCCTAAGGGAAAGACTGCCCAGTTGTTGGGGAAAGGACTAGCCTGAATCTTGGCAGTCCAAACATCTGCCATAGCCATAAAGCAGAAGACTGATGTGCCACAACCCTGTATATGCCATCTCATGAAAGTAAGAACAGCATCTAGCTGCATCTCTCCCAACCCCGCCTTTTGTGAGAAATAAGAGGAGCTGCTGCCACCTGTGTCCACTGTGCAGCCCTGTAAATCCCAGGGTAACTGAAATCTGGGATCAAGTCCTGCCAGCTCACCTTGAGCCAAGGAGGAGCTGCTGCCACTTCATGCAACCGTGCCTCTTCCCTGGGGCCACTCTGCAGGCCCACTACCTTACAGCATGCCTGCCACAGAGCTGGACCATAGCCATCTGAGCCTGTCCCAGGGAACAGTCATCCTGCCCCACAGGGCTGCTCCCCCAGGACTGCCCCACTGGCCCACCAGTGCTGGCCTTGCAAGCCCTGAGCCTCCAGCAGGGACCAGCCTACAGCAGTTGTAACCACGCCATGGGACCGCCATGCCACCACTCTGAGGGAGCATTCCAAACCCTGCAAGGGAAATCTGCCAACCAACACAATTCTACGCCTCACCTTACCTCACCTCTGCAGAAGGGAGACAGAAAGCCCACCACCATCTGGAGAGAAGCCCTGCCATGGGCCCACCAGCATCTTTGGCCATAGCCTCAGCCCTGAGAGCCGCCTCCCCAGAATGGAGCAATCTGTGGAGCAAGCCAGGCAGACAGCAGCCTAACTAGATACAAAAAACACAGTGTATCTTCCACGTGTTCTCCATTAGCTAACATTCAGCTCAAAGCCCATGCCTTGATTCATGGCATTTCTAGTTTAAGCCTTTGACACATTGTAGCTTCCCCCGTATATAGTTAAAGCCATCAGCATCTTGTCACTATCTAGGATACAAGCTTTGGAATTGCACCCTTAATTCTTTAATCAAAATTAATTCTGTAAATATTTGAATTTGATTCAAATTGTACATATGAGACCAGTTATGGGATATATCTCACAATCATGCACTGGAATCTGTATATAGAATAGTGATTAATTGGTTATTACTATTTTAATATTAATTTTAAAATAAATTTCATATAATAAATTAATAACCTCTTAAATACACTAGTCAATGAAGACTGGGTTAGGGATCAGTTACATAAATTGAATATTCATAAGTCCATGGGCCCTGAAGAGATGCATCCAAGAGTGTGAGAAAGCTGGTTGATGTTGTCACTCTACCACTCTCCATCATTTCTGAAAAACTGTTAACAGATAGGTGATGTGCCTGAGGACTGGAGGAAAGCCAATGTCACTGCAGTCTTCACAGAGGGCAAGAAAGAGGTTCCAGAAAACTACAGATAAGTAAGTGCCTCATTCCAAAGGGCATCTCTAGGCACTTGGAAGAGAAGATGATCAGGAGTAGTCAGCATGGATTTACCAAGGGGAAATCATGCTTGACTAATCTGATAGCCTTCTATGATGTCATAACTGAATGGTTAGATGCAGAGAGACCAGTGGATGTAGTCTACCTTGACCTTAGTAAGGCTTTTGACACTCTCTCCCATAACATTCTTGTGGACAAGCTCAGGAAGTGTAGGTTAGAAAAACAGACAGTGAGGTGGATTAGGAACTGGTTACAAAATAGTCCAAATGATCAATGGTGCCAAGCCCAGCTGGAGAGCTGTGACTCGTGGAATTCCCCAGACCTGGGTCCAGACCTGTGCAATATCTTCATCAATGACATAGATGAAGGAACAGAACATCTGCTCAGCAAGTTTCCTGATGATACCAAACTGAGCACACTGATTCTGCCCTGGGCAGGGTAGAAGGCCTTCTGGTCTACTTTAATACTAGAACTCTGCCCCACTGGTGTAAGCCCAACAACAACCTCATTCCCTTTTAACTCTCTGTGAATAAGCTCTGTGAATAAGCCCTGCTAGTTCTTGTCTTAGAAGCCTTTTCCCTGTGTGAGATAAACCTCTCCCACATACTACCATCCATCCTGGTGCCCTACAAAATCAGTCATTCTCAAAGAACTCAAAGCCCTGCCTGTAGCACCAGTCTTAGAGCCAGCTATTTACAGACTTGATTATTTTACTCCCTTCCATATCACGGCTGGGTACTGGAAGTAGAGAAGAGAAAATCACTTGTGCCCCAGACTCTTTCACCAACTGTCCCAAGGCCTTCATCCCCTTCAGACCATGGGATGCAGCTTCCTCCCCACCTATGCGGAAGATAAGCAATGGATAATAATCATGTGACTGCATCATATTGGGGAGTTCTTTAGTGATACCCCTGATTCAGGCTCCAAGGAGTCTGCAGACTTCTCTATGAGAAGGGTTATCCCTGCATACTAGGCACCCAGTTCCTGCCAGGAGCAAGTCTCCCACAAGCATTCTCCTCTTCCTTGTAGAAGAGGTTGCTATGTGCACTCATTCCCTGCCACAGCCATGAACCCTCCACCCCTCATCCCCTCCATTTAAGCTATTTTCTTCCACCTGACTGGTGTAGGACACAGGGTCCTCTGGATCTGGGCTGTTAACTTCTACTGCTCCATATTTATTGTGTAGGGGTAACTGGGAAGGTGAGGGAGTCTGGGAAGGGGTTCATATTCCTCCCTGAGCAGTGACCTCTATCCACTCCTCTCCTTTTCTTAGGCCACATCCTTCTGCCTGATGTGTAGCATGGGGCTCCTCTGATTTCTGGTGTCTCTCAGAGATACAAGGTTTTTACTCCACAAATCTATTTCCCTTTCACGTTCCTGACTATTCCGTAGTCTTTCTACCTCTTCCTTAAGTTCTGCCACCATATGGAGCAGATAATTTATGTGCTTGCACTGCATGCTGCTGCTTTTTGTACTATTCTCTGGTACTATCAGCAGGCTAACACAATCCTTGCAATCAGTGGTCTGTTCAGCTGTGCTCCTGTATCCCGCAACCTGCATTGTCACTTCCTTCTGTGGGAGCTCTGTCTGGATTCCCACCTCCACTTTGGATGGGTTCAGGAGTATGGCCTTCTGTTGGGTGGAGACCATTATGCTTTGATCCTTTTTAATTTATTTTTTTTTTAACCACACATGCACTGCCTCCTGTGTTACTGCAAGAAAGTTTTGCCCTCTTTGACAACAGCTGCCATGAACTGTCCCCTGGCTCTTTAAAGCTCCTGTGGTAGCCAGCCATGCCCCTCATCCAGGCCACATCATGCAAGCAGCACAGGAAAGCAGCTTCCCTACCCATTCACTGCATCTCCCAGAGCTCACTCATATGTAGAGCTTACCTGCTTTCTTAAAATTGAAGCCAAAATAAAGCTAATATAAAGCTTTCCCAGCTAGGGCCTGAATTGCAGCTTTGCCCTCTTTATCAAAGATTGGGGTCTAGTCATGTGAAACATCCCACCATATTTCCATAATGGCCAATTGTAAGGGTCTACTCCTGGTGTGACTCAACAAAGATAAAATCACTTGCTGCTTGCCCAGACAGTACCAATCCTGGATGCAAATCACCTTGCGATTGCATCATGATAACACTGGACTGCAGCTGGCCTATAACAATGACCCAAGGACCCAGCCATCACAAGATCATTCCTAGCTATCAGATACCCCCAGGAAGGAAAGGTGATGAGTCAATAGACTGTCCACTTGTCTCCTGATGTGTGATAAGTGGGTAGGCAGGGAGATGGAGAGGAAGGAGGCGGAGGCCCCCCCCCGCCTCCATCCAGACCACTGTCCAAACTCACATGAATACACAAGAAGACTTCCTGGGGAACGATATCTGGATACTTATGATTTCCTGGCTCCTGAATTCCTGAGGCACAATGCTCGGACACATACCTAAGGACTGAAAACTGTATAAAAGACTTGACCACTACTGACTCAGTGGGAAGAAAAATGCGGAGGAAGAAAGACGCAGAGAGAGAAAAACGCTGAAGGAGGACCATGCCGCTGAGAAGGAAGGAAGCAGACTGAACTCTCTCTCCGTGTCCTAAGTCCTGCTTGCTGCCACTCATGGAGCTGACCCACACTGCCCAGAGGGACCTCATCTATTCTCCAGCCAAAGCCTTAGCACCCTTTCTCTACAGACCCAGGCTGCCCAGAGGGATCACATTGCATCTCCAGCCAAAGCCTCAGCACCCTTTCTCTACAAACCCAGCATCTTTCCTCCACAGACTCAAACTGTCTTGGGGTGGGTGAGGGGTGTGGTAATATGATTCCTTTCCTCTTCTCTCTCTCTCTTCTCTCTCTCCCTCTCTATCTTCTCCCTCTCCCCTTCTTATTTCCATTTTCTCTATGTAACAAATAGTCTAGCTGTTGATATTTTGGCCTCATTTGTGCCTATTAATTTCACAACATGGGAATATTCAAAAGAACTAGTCTCTTTCCCTTTCCGGACCGAGACACCAATATATCATAGTTTCCTGATACACAGTGGCATTCACCTCTTCCAGTTTTTTCCCATGTGTTTCATGTTATTGTAGATGTGCTTCAGTTGGTTTAATGGTCCCCAACCCTTTTGTAGGGAGAAGTCCTGATTCCTACCCAGCTGTTCTCAAGAGAAGACCCTTGTGTCTTTGCTGCTGCTGCTGCATGGGTCTCCATTCCTCCACTGATAGGGCAGGCCAACAGACTTCACCAGCACACCATCCTTCAAATATTGCTGCATTGCCCTCGGCCTTATTTCTAGCAAGCCCTGTTTTGTGTCTTTCCCCCTTCCAATCTAGTTTAAAGCTCTTTCAATGAGCCCTGCTTGCTCCTTGGCTAGGATCTTCTTCCCTCTTCACAACAGCTGTATCACATCACAGCAGGCCTAATGTCCTGTATATCAACACTTGATTAAAAGAACCAAAGTCCTCATAGCAACACCTGTCTCAGAGCCAGGCATTGATTTACTGACTCTTCCTCTTTATTCCCTCATCACTCCCCACAACTAGAGAGATAGAAGGGAATATGACTTGTACTCCTGATCCTTTAACCATGTCAAGGCCCCAAAGTGTCTATTGGCCTTGGACTTCTTGTTGCTACCTTTATTGCTGCCTACCTAGAAGATCATTATTAGATAGTAATCTGAGGTCTCTATTAAAGAAAGGAGCTTTCTCCTTACATCATTAACCCCAGGGAGGCAGCAGATTTCCTTAAGAAACTGCTGCAGTTTGTATATTGGGTCTTCCGCTCCCTTCATAAATGAGTCACCAATGACAAGAAGCCATCTTTTACTCTTTACTGAAAGGCTCCACATTTTCAGATGGAGAGAGGGCAGGAAATTCTCTATATTATGAGCTAGATTTGTTTCAGGGAGGGCAATGTATGATTCCAAGAGTTTGTCTCTCTTTCACATTCCCCAAAGAATCTCAATACGCTTACCTCCTCTCAGAACTCCATCACTAAATGGAGGAGCTCCTCTGCCTGTGCCACCTGCCATGTGCTCAGTGCTGCCATCTGACACTGACTTGAATGGGGCACATTCTGGAGCCAGACACCTGGGTGGCAACATCATACCTGGCAGGTGCAGGTCTCAGGGATGCCATGGTTTTCTGCCAGGTGGCACACTCCCTGGTCAAGCTGTTTCTTCCTTCTTCTTTGATCTTTCATTTAACAGCAATGTAACAAGGAAGTTTCTGTGTGAATATAAATGATTTATCAACAATTATAAACATGTAACACATAATTCAAGAAGCCCTGTACAAGAATCTATACAATCTAGCATAATGTAATCACCTGCATATAAATTATTACACAAAGATCAAGAGAAGACAGAAGGAAGAGGGACATCAGAGATAGTTAGTTTGAGCTTCATTTAATAAAAGAAATTAATTAGAAAAATATACCCAAGGCTGTTTTGTCAATGGTCTATAAACCCATGATTATAGACCCTTTTAATATCATTTAAAAGAAAATCTGTTATTTAATTAGGATATATAATTCTAATATAATTTCTGTTAATAGATATGAAATTAATTTTCCTTAACATTTCCAGGTTATCAAATACTGTAATGTAATGCCCAACAGAGTGTATCACTGAGTTACTTTCTGACTGGAAGGTTCAAAATTGATAGCACTAGTGCAGGTTTACTTACAGTGAATATACATTCTTCAATGTGCTACACTGCAATTTACTACTCTTATTAAAGAAGTAGTTAATCAGAGATTTTAATATAATATTCTTCTGACTGTGACCACAGATAAATCTGTCCTTTTTTTACAGTATCTCCTCTCTTTTCACATTTTTATCTGCCTGCAATGGCCTTTCCATTGTAGTATGTGCATTATTTTGTCAATTAATTTATTTTCAGATTAACTTTAAGATCAATGAATTCAACAGTCCAGGATAACCAGGGAAGTCCAGTCAAGTGGAGGCTAGCTATTGTAACACCTAGAATCATAGAATAGAATCATAGAATCAATAAAGTTGGAAAAGACCCCAGAGATCATCAAGTCCAACGTGTCACCCAAGACCTCATGACTACTAAACCATGGCACAAAGTGCCACATCCAATCCCCTCTTGAACACCTCCAGGGACAGTGACTCCACCACCTCCCCGGGCAGCCTATTCCAATGGCGAACAGCTCTCTTGGTGAAGAACTTCCTCCTCACCTCTAGTCTAAACTTCCCCTGGTGCAGCTAGAGACTGTGTCCTCTTGTTCTGGTGCTGGTTGCCTGGGAGAAGAGACCAACCCCGTCCTAGCTACAACCTCCTTTCAAGTAGAATACATAGAATACATAGAATAAACCAGGTTGGAAGACACCTTCAAGATCATCACGTCCAACCCATCAACCAATCCAACACCACCTAAACAACTAACCCATGGCACCAAGCACCCCATCAAGTCTTCTCCTGAAAATCTCCAATGATGGCGACTCCACCACCTCCCCAGGCAGCCCATTCCAATGGGCAATCACTCTCTCTGTATAGAACTTTTTCCTAACATCCAGCCTGAATGTCCCCTGGCGCAGCCTGAGGCTGTGTCCTCTTGTCCTGGTACTGGCCGCCTGGGAGAAGAGACCAACATCCGTCTCTCTACAACCTCCATTCAGGTAGTTGTAGAGAGTAATAAGGTCACCCCTGAGTCTCCTCTTCTCCAGGCTAAGCAATCCCAGCTCCCTCAGCCTCTCCTCGTAGGGCTTATGTTCCAAACCCCTCACCAACTTTGTTGCTCTTCTCTGGACTCATTCCAGCAAGTCAACATCCTTCCTAAACTGAGGGGCCCAGAACTGGACACAGTACTCGAGGTGCGGCCTAACCAGTGCAGTGTACAGGGGCAGAATGACCTCCCTGCTCGTGCTGGCCACACTGTTCCTGATGCAGGCCAGGATGCCATTGGCCCTCTTAGCTGCCTGGGCACACTGCAGGCTCATGTTCAGTCTACCATCGACCAGCACCCCCAGGTCCCTCTCTGCCTGGCTGTTCTCCACCCACTCTGACCGCAGCCTGTATGTCTGCATGGGGTAGTAGTTTAAGAGAGCAAGAAGGTCTCCCCTGAGCCTCCTTGTCTCCAGGCTAAACAATGACAGCTCCCTCAGCCTCTCCTCATAGGGCTTGTGTTTAAAGTGTCAACCCACAGCAGGTTGCCCAGGATGACAACATCCAGGCATGTTTGGAATCTCTCCAAAGGAGACTCCACAACCTCTCTGGGCAGCCTGCTCCAGAGCTCCAGCACCCTCACAGAAAAGTTTTTCATTGTGTTTAGATGGAAACCCCTTTGTTCTAGTTTATGCCCATTGCCTTTTGTCCTATTACTGGGCACCACTGAATAGAGTCTGTCCCCATGCAAAGCCCTCAGTCAGCAAGTGCTCGCTGCATTATTCCACCTTTGATTCTTCTGCTGCCAGTCCCATCAGTAGATGGATGTTGTATATTCATGTTAATGCTATCACTTCTTGGGAGGGTTGGACTGAATAATTTCCAGAAGTCCCTTCCAATCCCTACCATTCCATGGTATTGTGATTCCTCTGTTTCTGCTTCTCCTCATGCTAAGGTATCTTTTTTGCCTGGTGAAAGACACCATGTTATGTTGAAAATTGAGTACTGAGAAAAGTAAAGAGTCCAGCACAGGAATATGAACTTCTACTCATCCGGGATACAATGCCTAAAGAGTTGGATTAACGCAGCTCCACTGTGCTTGCTAATGAGCTGAACCTTTGTATCCAAAGGTGGATGCATGTACTTGTGTGAGAAGGCTAGAAGGATGATCCAGGAGACTACAGGCCTATCAGTCTGACCCCAGTGTCAGGGAAGGTTAAGGGGCAGGTCATCCTGAGTGCTGTAATGTGGCATGTAAAAGACAACCAGGCCCAGTCAGCAAGGGTTTATGACAGGCAGGTCCTACCTAACATGATCTCCTTCTAAAGCAAGGTGACCCAGCTAGCAGATGAGGAAGAGGCTATGGACGCTATATACCTAGACTTTAATAAAGCTTTTGACACTTCGTCCAACAGCATGCTCCTTCAGAAACTCAGCACAAATCTTGAATAAGTGTACTCTTCACTGGGTAAAGAACTGGCTGGATGGCAGGGCCAGAGAGTGTTGGTGAATGGAATTAAATCTGGCTGGTGTCCAGACACTAGTGGTGTCTCTCATGGTTCAGTAGTGGGGCCTTCTGAGGACAAGGTTATTGATTTATTAATTATGAAATTTGAAATATGAAAATTATTTCTCATTAATATAAAAAATTAATAACCACACAATCACTATTTTATATACAGATTCTAGTGAATGATTGTGAGATATATCCTATAACGGGTCTCGTGTTTACAATTTGAACCCAATTAGAATATTTACAAAATTAGTTTTGATTGAAGAATGAAGTGAAATTCTGCTGCTTGTCCACCAGATGGCAACTTAACAAGATGCTTGCAGCTTTAACTATATACAGGGACAGTTACCATGTCAGAGGCTTAAACTAGAAATTGTCAGGTGGGTAGGTGGGTGCTTTAAATTGAATGTCAGCTAGTGGAGAACATGTGAAATGATATATTGTGTCTTTTGTTTGTAGCAAGCTAGTTGCTAGGCTATTGCTACCTGGCTGCTGCCTGCCCAGCTGGTTATGGGGCTGGTCCATTCCAGGGAGGGGCTCCTGGGGCTGAGGCTGTGACCAAAGCTGCTGGTGGGCCCACAGAGGGTCTTCCCTCCAGATGGTGGCAGTGGGGGCAACCTTCTCCTCCTGCACAGGCAGGAGTGGGGTGAGACATAGATCTCTGCTGGTCAGCAGATTCCCTTGAAAGGGTTCAAGCAGCTCTCTCAGGGCAGCACAGAGTGGCTGCCAGGGGCTGGTCCCTGCCAGAGGCTTGGGTCTTGTAGGGCCAGTTGCAGCTCCTGGGGGAGCAGCCCTGCAAGGCAAGGAGACAGTTCCCCTAGATGGGCTTGCACACCTTCAGTCCAGCACTGTGGTGCGACCTTTGGGATCAGCCCTCACGGCAGCAGGGTGGTCGGGGCCAGCAGAGTGGCTCTGGACTGGGGAGGGGCAGCAACGTGGAGTGGTGTCAGTTTCCCCTTGTCTCAAAGGAGCTGGCAGGACTCCCTTGGGTACTCCTGATTTTGAGTTACCCTGGGATTTACATGGCTGTGGAGCAGTTAAGGTAGTGGCTCACTTTTCCTGTGACAGAGCAGGGTCATGCAGGATGTGGCTGGATGCTGTTCCCACTTTCACTAGCTGGTACACACAGGGTTGTGGCTCATCAGTCTGCTGCTCATAGTTGCAGCAGACATTTGGACTAGTCCCTTCCCTGACAACTGGGCAGTCTTACCCTTAGGGATGTAGTCCTCTTTAAGACATGGCAGTTCTTTCTGACCAGTGGGACTGGCAAATACAATGCTGGCCATCTGGAACTTACAGAAAATGACTCTTTCTTTGCAGATTGCTCTCGGTAAACTGAGGCTTGGTGGCCCTTCCTGGGTTGCTGGCCTCTCTCCATACTGCAGAGTCTGCTGGTATGCTTGTGAACGGAGCTTGACGGAAACAGTAGCAAGGAGCTTAATAGCAAAGGCTTAAGCCCAAAGAGCAAAAAGCTTACAAAGCCTGGGAAAGGGCTTGGTAGCAAAGAGGAAGAGTGAGTTGTTTACAACTTGGTGTAATGCTTATAAGTTTCTTGAGACTGGATTTGGTCAATGGGCAATCTTGCACACAGCTTTACAGCGCTTTAGCCTATAGAAAGCATGAAGCTAGAATCATGCCCTTACTTGACAGGAGCACAAGTATCCCATGTGGTGGGTGCATGTTGTTGTTAACCCCTTAGAAGACAGGTTGGATTGTTTACTCAAGGCTGGCTGGCACCCTGGTCTTTGCTTCCTGATGAGTGACTCAACCTGCTCATCCATATCATCAATGAAGATGTTAAAGAGCATGGGACCCAGAACTGATCCCTGGGGGACGCCGCTGGTGACTGGCCACCAGCTGGATGTGGCACCATTCACCACCACTCTCTGGACTCGGCCCTCCAGCCAGTTCCTAACCCAGCACAGGGTGTTGCTGTCCAAGCCACTAGCTGACAGCTTAGCCAGCAGTTTACTGTGGGGGACGGTGTCAAAGGCCTTGCTGAAGTCCAGGTAGACCACATCCACAGGCACCCCACGTTCACCAGATGGGTCACCTGATCATAGAAGGAGATCAGGTTGGAGAGGCAGGACCTGCCCTTCCTAAATCCATGTTGGCTGGACCTGAGCCCTTGGCCCTCCTTCAGGTGCGCAGTTATTGCCACCAGGATAATCTGTTCCATCACTTTCCCTGGCACTGAAGTCAGGCTGACTAGCCGGTAGTTTCCAGGTTCCTCCATCTGATGCTTCTTGTGGATGGGGACCACACTGGCCAGTTTCCAGTCATCTGGGACCTCTCCAGTGAGCCAGGACTGGAGGAAAATGATGGAGAGTGGCTTGGCCAGCTCATCTGCCAGCTCTCTCAGCACCCTAGGATGGATCCCATCCGGTCCCATGGACTTGTGAGTGTCCAAGTGGCTCAGCAGGTCCCGAACTAATTCCTTATGGATTTCCAGGGCATTACACTGCTCCCCGACCCTATTACCCAGCTCAGGAGGCCACTCATCCTGGACTCCTACCTTGCTGTTAAACATCGAGCCAAAGAAGTTGTTCAGGACCTCAGCCGTTTCCTCATCTTCAGTCACCGTGTTCCCCTCCAGGTCCAATAAGGAGTGGAGGTTCTTCTTGCCCTTCTTTTCCGTGTTAATATATTTGTAAAAATGCTTTCTATTGTCTTTGACAGAGGTGGCCAGCTTCAGTTCCAACTGGGCCTTTGCCTCTCTAATTTTATTCCTACATAATCTAACCACTTTCTTGAACATAACTTGAGAAGCCTTCCCCTCCTTCCAAAGGTGATACAGCCTCTTTTTTTCCCTTAAATCCTCCAGGAGCTGCTTGCTCATCCAGGCCGGTTGCCTTCCCCACCGGCTCGTCATTCGGCACATGGGAACTGGCAGTTCCTGTGCCTTTTGGAACACAAGCCCTACGAGGAGAGGCTGAGGGAGCTGGGGTTGCTTACCCTGGAGAAGAGGAGACTCAGGGGTGACCTTATTACTCTCTACAACTACCTGAATGGAGGTTGTAGAGAGACGGATGTTGGTCTCTACTCCCAGGCAGCCAGTACCCAAACAAGAGGACACAGTCTCAGGCTGCGCCAGGGGAGGTTCAGGCTAGATGTTAGGAAAAAGTTCTATACAGAAAGAGTGATTGCACATTGGAATGGGCTGCCTGGGGAGGTGGTGGAGTCGCCATCACTGGAGGTTTTCAGGAGGAGACTTGATGGGGTGCTTGGTGCCGTGGGTTAGTTGTTTAGGTGGTGTTTGATTGGTTGATGGGTTGGACGCGGTGATCTTGAAGGTCTCTTCCAACCTGGTTTATTCTATGTATTCTATTCTATGTATTCTATGTATTCAAGAGCTCCTGTTTGAAGTAGGTCCAACCTTCCTGGACACCTCGGTTCATGAGTGGTGGTATCCAGGGAACTTTACAAATAAGTTTCTTAAAGAGGCTGAAGTTTGCCCTCCGGAAGTCCAAGGTGAAGGTTCTGTTGGTGCTCTTCCCTATCTCCCTGCACATTGAAAACCACTATCTCGTAGTCACTGCACCCTAGGCAGCCTCCCACGGTCACATCTCCCACCAGCCCTTCCCTATTGGAGAACAGCAGGTCAAGCACAGCCTGTCCCCTGGTAGGATCACATAACAGCTGCATCAGGAAGCAGTCCTCCATTTGCTCCATGAATCTTCTGGACTGCCTCCTCTCTGCCGAATTAAGTTCCCAGCAGATATCTGGCAGGTTGATGTCACCCACAAGGACAGGGTCTGATGATCTTGAGACAGCCTCCAGTTGTTTGTAGAATAATTCATCAGCCTCCTCATCCTGGTTGGGTGGTCTATAACAGACTCCAACCAGGATGTTAGATTTGTTGGGCTGCCCTCTGATTTTAACCCATAGGCTCTCAATTCCCTCATCTTCCACCTCGAGTTGTGTGGCAGAAAGTGTCTCCCTAATATACAAAGCCACCCCTTCTCCTCTTCTCCCTCGCCTATCCCCCCTAAAGAGCCTGTAACCCCCCATTGTAGCACTCCAATTGTACGTGTTATCCCACCATGCTTCTGAGATGACGACTATATCATAGTCCCCGTGGTGGATCAAGACCTCCAGCTCCTCTTGCTTATTGCCCAGGCTGCGTGCATTGGTGTACATGCACTTCAGCTGGGCTCCCGACCTCTCAATTGACCCTACCTTGTGCCCTACTCTTTCCTCTGCAGAGGGACCAGTCCACTCAAACAAGCAAGCTTCCCACAAACTGACTGGGAAAGAAGCCCTGTGGGTTGAGACAATGAGAGTTTCATGGCATACATATATATAACATTATAGCGTATTTCTCAGAAAAGCACAGCAAAAAGAAGAAGCCAGTCAGCAGCCCTGCCCCAAATCTCCAGCCAGGAAAAAATAGAAGATCCAACCCCCCAACCTGGAAGCTGGAAGAAACATCTCCCCAAACAGGAAGCATCTCAGGTTACAGTCTGAACTCTAAGCCCTATCATCCTTTGCTCCGGCCAGTACTTTAATTATAAAGCTGGCATGGTGTCAAATATTCATCAGCAGATTCGACAGTCTGAACCCATGATAATTAATTTTTTCTCTTCCTTAGTCCACCACATTGGTGCAGGAGTCAATGAGTGGGTGTGTGGTGCTCAGGTTCCCGATGGATAGGCATAAACCACTACATTGGGTAGAATGTTGGCAGCAGGTCAAGGGATGATCCTTGACCTCTCCTCAGGACTAGTAAGACAAATCTGAGTGTGGTGTCAAAGTCAGGTCTTCCCTGTGTAAGAGAGATGTGCAGCAAGTTCAGTGAAGTACAATGAAGATTATTAAAAAAATGAAAATTATATATTTATTAAATATATAAAAATTATATAGTCCTTCTATTATATAATCCCTTTAGAGATGCCTTCCATCTTCAGCAATTCTGTAATTCTAAGAATTTATGTAATTAGCTAAACACTTTTTTTCAATGTTCACTGGCTTTTCTTCTGAAAATATGTCCTCCTGTTCCCTTACTCATAGTGACTCTGCTCCTTTCAGCACTACTGTACAAGACCAGGTTGTCATCCTTCTGTATTCCAGAGAAGTGGCTTCTTTTGCCTCAGGTGGTTATAAGCCAGGCAAAAACCTTTGGGAATTCCTTAGGAGAGCAATTTGCATGTCCACATTCCTGCACCTGATATGTCAGTTGCTCCTGGCTGGCAGAGTTAGAGCACCTAGGGGATCTACTGAAAGACAACTTCTTCTCCATGTGCTAAATTTCAAGTCTTTATCTAATGGTATTTAAATGTATTAACTAAATGTTAGCACTAATGTGAAGAAAGCAAGGTTGCTACCACCAATTCTGATTAAAAAATGCCAAGATTTTGTTGACTAAATATAATTTTGACACCTTTGACACCGTCTCCCATAGCAAACTCCTGGCCAAGCTGTCAGCCCATGGCTTGGATGGGAGCACACTGCATTGGGTTAGGAACTGGGTGGAGGGCCGAGCCCAGAGAGTGGTGGTGAATGGTGCCACATCCAGATGGCAGCCAGTCAGTAGTGGTGTGCCCCAAGGATCAGTGCTGGGCCCCATGCTCTTTAACATCTTTATTGATGATCTGGACGAGGGCATTTAGTCCATCATCAGTAATTTTGCTGACGACACCAAGCTGGGGTCAGGAGTTGATCTGCTGGAGGGTAGAGACGCTCTGCAGAAGGACCTCAACAGGCTGGACAGATGGGCAGAATCCAATGGCATGAGATTTAACACATCCAAGTGCCGGGTTCTGCACATTGGCCACAACAACTCCATGCAGTGCTATAGGCTGGGGTCAGAGTGGCTGGAGAGCAGCCAGGCAGAGAGGGACCTGGGGGTGCTGGTTGATGGTAGGCTGAACACGAGCCTGCAGTGTGCCCAGGCAGCCAAGAGAGCCAATGGCATCCTGGCCTGCATCAGGAACAGTGTGGTCAGCAGGAGCAGGGAGGTCATTCTGCCCCTGTACAATGCACTGGTTAGGCTGCACCTCAAGTCCTGTGTCCAGTTCTGGGCCCCGCAGTTTAGGAAGGATGTTGATTTGCTGGAACAAGTCCAGAGAAGGACAACAAGGTTGGTGAGGGGTTTGGAACACAAGCCCCATGAGGAAAGACTGAGGGAGCTGGGGTTGCTTAGCCTGGAGAGGAGGAGACTCAGGGGTGACCTTAGTACTTTCTACAACTACCTGAAGGGAGGTTGTAGACAGACAGATGTTGGTCTCTTCTCCCAGGCAGCCAGTACCAGAACAAGAGGACACAGTCTCAGGCTGCGTCAGGAGAGGTTTAGGCTGGATGTTAGGAAGAAGTTCTATACAGAGAGAGTGATTGCCCATTGGAATGGGGTGCCTGGGGAGGTGGTGGAGTTGCCGTCATTGGAGGTTTTCAGGAGGAGGCTTGATGGGGTGCTTGGTGCCATAGGTTAGTTGTTTAGGTGGTGTTGGATTGGTTGATGGGTTGGACGCGATGATCTTGAAGGTCTCTTCCAACCCGGTTTATTCTATTCTATTCCATTCTATTCCATTCTATTCTATTCTATTCTATTCTATTCTATTCTATTCTATTCTATTCTATTCTATTCTATTCTATTCTATTCTATTCTCTGTAAGGCTGGTACCTGACAGTGAATAGTTTAGGTTTAGTAGTTAAAAATGGTTCTAAGCTAGTGTGAGCAGCTTTTAAAATAAGAAATACTATACATTTTCCAGTTGTGCTAGCAGGGTAAACATGAGAAAAATAGAATATTAAGAAAACACAGAAAATATTGAGGCAATTAAGCCCTAACACTTTTCAGGAAGACCTTGCAAAACACATCTAACTATTTAAAGTAGATGTCAATGAATAATGCCATAAGAGTATGTAGCAACTTAAAAGTATTTTAAAAATGAAGAATATGGCAAAATATTTAGCTGATGTAGATTTCAACTGAACAATTCAGAGATCTTACAAGTCAAGTCTTCCTGAACACTTTAAACTGAAATTTTATTACATGACTCCTGAGACTAACTGAAGCTAATCTGACAAGCAAGCAGATTTCTTGTCTGCTCCATTTTAGCAAGAGTGAGAATAAAAACATTGGATGTCAACTGTCATAATTCAGATTTTTACATTGCAATAAGTATATCTTAATCCTCCAGTTTTCCTCAGTCCTCTTTGAGAGAAAATTTTGATATGGAAGAAAATTATAAAAATGTCAGGAAGAACTCCATATTTAGTCTATTTGCATATTTAAATATCCTAATTTAAAATGCATTAAAAATACTTTCACAAATAAGAATAGTGTCCAACTCCAATGTTGAACTTGGCTGGTACATTTGTATGAGCTCTCCATTATTAACACACCCTTGGTAGAGACGTCTGTGTAATGACCTAAAATATTTCTCCATGTCTTATCAGTATGCTTCTCAGTCAAGTGGAACAGGCTGTGAATATAAACAAACACAAAAATGTACTACATGGGATATAATTTTTTTCATACCCTTTTCAGATGGTGTGTCCTCTCACCTGCCTCTTCTGCTTTATAGAACTCAAAGTAGGTCCTGATTGGAATACGAGGGGAATATAGACTTTGCTTGCTTAATAACAGTCTTCTTTCATCTCTGTGACATGAATATAATTCTGTTACACTGTTATCTGTTTTAAACATTTTACATTAACATGCATTAAGATACATCTGTAAAAAATAAAGACTTCAAAATATTTTGATTTTTATACTTCCATGAAACAGCATGAAAATTGTAAAAAAAGCACAATACATGCAATTGAGAAAAGAAGTTCAAAAAATTCTGAATGCCCAAACTCTGTGCTGTATAATCATATACTATTAAATATGATAAATCTTACTATTTTTAGTCTCTGCTTAGTCGTTGTGATAGAACTACAATTCTGTTTTCATTAAGCAAGATTTACTTAGTGTATTTTGATTTATGGCATCACATATTTGTTTAGTTAATGGAATATTTCAATTTACCATGCATGACAAAATGTTGTGTAAAATTACTTTGAATATCTGTACTGTATTATATTACATTACATTACCATTGAGCAATAGCCAAACTGTGAAATCAGAAGAAAATTTACTGTCAAATAACTCTATCCTAATACAGAGAAGATCTTAAAATGCATATACCAAAATGAAGATTATATTTTCTATTATAAGTTAACACACCTTTCTGCATAGAGTCCTTTACAAGGACTATGCATCAAGGGCTAAGATCTGCACTGTGGAGCTGAAGCTACTCATAAACTTGCCCTCTATAGTCCCAGTTCTGCAAATTTCCATCATCAGTCCATGGAGATATTAATAATGATTCATAGCAATTAGAATTTGTAAATGTGTGTCTTTATGGCACTAGCATTCTCAGTACATTAGCTTTGAAAATCTTGTTCAGACAAACAAGGGAATGCAGAGGTGCCCAGAAAGTGTGAAGTGAAAAAGAAAAAATTTTAAAATTCTGTGATGCCAGAAAATCAGCATGTTTAAAAGAGGGCAATTTTTTTTCCAATGCTCTAAATAACAAGGATGATGACTGCTTCTCCTGATGGGACTTTTAAAAAGAGTTTATGTAGCATCACCCTAACAGAATCAGAGACCAGGTGTCACCACAAAAATAGCAGATAGTTTACAAAAAATATTAAAACAGGAGGTTTGAGTTAACCTATTCTATAGTGTCTGGCCTTCAAGGTCAGTACTGTTACAGTGACACAGACTGTGAAGAAAAATCTCTATTATGGAAGCTGTTAATATTTGTATTTCTAAATTTCACATTGACACCATGGCACCAAGTGCCACATCCAATTCCCTCTTGAACACCTCCAGGGATGGTGACTCCACCACTCCCATTGGAATAGGGCAGCCTATTCCAATGACAAATGGCTCTCTCCCTGAAGAACTTTCTCCTCACCTAGACCCTAAACTTCCCCTGGCATAGCTTGAGACTGTGTCCCCTTGTTCTGGTGCTGGTTGCCTGGGAGAAGAGACCAACCCCTTCCTGGCTACAACCACAAGTATACTTCAGAACGTTTGATTAAAGTATACTTTCATAATGAACATCCTAGCCTGTCATTGAGATACATTTAATCAAAAGGTATAGCCATCACATAAAGTTGAAATTGTGCCATAAGGAAAAGTGACTGTTAAGGTTCATAAGTAATAAGCCACGTAAGCTGAACACCAGATACATGGCAGAAAATCTATCATGAAGCTTAAAAGAATATTTTTATGCTTTGGTATCTATTTAAAACATGCCAATGCATGTTAACCTGTGTTATCACAGGTTAATGGTTTCCCAGGATTAGATACAAAAAGATTTATTTTGTCAAAGATGAAACAACCTGGAACTTTCAATGAAAGGTACAACTGTTTTACTGGTGGAATTTGTCTTGGATTCCAAAATTATATATCTAACAGAAATACTGATCAAATAATCCAAAATTAGAGCATAGTTCTCTGCTCTTCATTCTCTCTCATGATTAAATCATCCTCTATGTAGACTTATCATATCCATGGTCTACATTTTATGACATGCATAGAAGTTTACAAATTAGTTAACAGTATACAGATGCATTAAAAAAAAAAAAAAAAAAAAAAAAGATGTCTTGACTATTTTTGTTGCGCTATATATGAATTGAGCATAAAAGGAAGTCTACATTGCTTAGCAATGTTTCTGAGGGTGGTACTGTAATTCTGATGCAGTTAGTTATTTTTGATCTTCTATGCAATAACAAATTTACTATAAGCCATGGAATAATAACTAGTTGATTCTACTTTTTAAACATGAAGTCAACTACTGCTTCCAAAGTCACATAATATTCATGATATTCATGTTATTTAGATATTTCACAAGCACATTCTGTTAGCAGTCCTTTATGTTTACCAATGGAAATTGAAAGAAGCATTTAAATCCATGACATTTAACTTGGTGAAGTAAGATGGCGGTTTCATGTTCTTGAAGTGGTAACAGCTTATATGAATCCATTGACAACTGATTACATTTGGCTCCATAAACATATGACAAAAACAACAGCCAAAGTTCCCTTCCCTTCCCTTCCCAAACCTTCCCAAACCTTCCCAAACCTTCCCAAACCTTCCCTTCCCAAACCTTCCCTTCCCAAACCTTCCCTTCCCAAACCTTCCCTTCCCAAACCTTCCCAAACCTTCCCTTCCCAAACCTTCCCAAACCTTCCCTTCCCAAACCTTCCCTTCCCAAACCTTCCCAAACCTTCCCAAACCTTCCCTTCCCAAACCTTCCCTTCCCAAACCTTCCCAAACCTTCCCAAACCTTCCCTTCCCAAACCTTCCCTTCCCAAACCTTCCCAAACCTTCCCTTCCCAAACCTTCCCTTCCCAAACCTTCCCTTCCCAAACCTTCCCAAACCTTCCCAAACCTTCCCTTCCCAAACCTTCCCAAACCTTCCCAAACCTTCCCAAACCTTCCCTTCCCAAACCTTCCCTTCCCAAACCTTCCCAAACCTTCCCTTCCCAAACCTTCCTTTCCAAACCTTCCCTTCCCTACCCTTCCCTGCCCAAACCTTCCCTTCCCAAACCTTCCCAAACCTTCCCTTCCCAAACCTTCCCTTCCCAAACCTTCCCTTCCCAAACCTTCCCAAACCTTCCCAAACCTTCCCTTCCCAAACCTTCCCTTCCCAAACCTTCCCTTCCCAAACCTTCCCAAACCTTCCCTTCCCAAACCTTCCCAAACCTTCCCAAACCTTCCCTTCCCAAACCTTCCCTTCCCAAACCTTCCCAAACCTTCCAAAACCTTCCCAAACCTTCCCTTCCCAAACCTTCCCAAACCTTCCCAAACCTTCCCTTCCCTACCCTTCCCTTCCCAAACCTTCCCAAACCTTCCCAAACCTTCCCTTCCCAAACCTTCCCTTCCCAAATCTTCCCTTCACAAACCTTCCCAAACCTTCCCATACCTTTCCTTCCCAAACTTTCCCTTCCCAAACCTTCCCATACCTTTCCTTCCCAAACCTTCCCTTCCCAAACCTTCCCAAACCTTCCCATACCTTTCCTTCCCAAACCTTCCCAAACCTTCCCAAACCTTCTCTTCCCAAACCTTCCCAAACCTTCCCTTCCCAAACCTTCCCTTCCCAAACCTTCCCTTCCATTCCCTTTCCAAACCTTCCCTTCCCAAACCTTCCCTAACCTTCCCAAACCTTCCCTTCCCTAACCTTCCCAAACCTTCCCAAACCTTCCCTTCCCTTCCCAAACCTTCCCTTCCCAAACCTTCCCTTCCTATACCTTCCCAAATCTTCCATTTTCCTTTCCTCTTACTTCCATTTTCCTTCCCTTTTCATATCTGTAGATACAAAGGGTTAGGGTTAGGATTAACTGCAGGATCTGAGGCTTATGCTGAAAGTTGCATGATATTCTAGCATAAAGGATCTCAAGCTCATGTGTTCTAGCTGTCTAATCAAACATCACTTGCTTCAGCTGTCTGATCTTCTAAGACTAAATGGTAACCTTTGGTCAAAACCACCCTTCAAAAATGTTAAGTCTTGAAGTCAGATGATCTCCAAAATCTATTACTTCATCTAAATCACACAATATCTAATTTTAAGGAAGTTAGTCTGCTAGCACACATGCACAGTTTTTTGTGTTTGTTTTTTCTTTTTGTTGTTGTTTTTACTTCTGAGGCCATTACAATGGATAATGCTTGTGAACTTGTCCATGTGTTCCTAAAACTTCAAAAATAGCCAGTTCAGGGTGTACCAGGTTTGGGTTGAGCTGGAGTTAGTTCTCCTCAAAGCATCTTTCTATTGATGTGCTTTGCAGTGCTGTAACTGAGTACTGAGAGCACACCAGTGTTCTGGCTACTGCTGAGCCGAGCACCCAGGCTGTGCTTTTTGAACATTTCCCTGTCCCAACAGTAGGCTGAAGGGATGCAGCCAATCCAGCTGACCCACACTGACAAAAGGGGTATTCCATGCCATATGACATCAGCTCAGATATAAGAACAAAGTGAAAGAAGGAAGTGTGGGGAGATTAGTCCATCACGTCTGTCCTCTGGAGGAACTGTTATGTGTAGAGAGCCCTGCTTCCCAAGACTAGCCACTGTCCTCTTGATGGGAAGTGGAGAGTAAAATCTCTCCCTCTGCTTTCACTCCAGCATGGTCTATCATTTGTGCTTATTGTTAATAAATTTTTTCTATCTTATACCTGGCTTCTGTTACATTTCTGCCCCCCTCCCCTGTCCATCTAAGAAGGGGAGTGATAGAGCAGCTTTGGTGGGCATTTGGCCTCCAGCCAGGGTGAAGTCACCACAGAAACCTGCCGTGATTTTGTGAATTGTAGCATAGTTTTATGAGAATTCTGAATCACACAGAATACAAGTAATCTTTCAAGGATATGCTGATTTTTACTTTAGATGAATGTTAGTAGAAAATAAAATGTAGCATTATTGTAGCATCTTGCATTTATCAACTTTTCAGTTTAATTGATAAATTATACTGTAGAGGAGACAAAACATAGATATGAACAAATCTGTCAGCAAACAGGATTTGCCTCTGAGTACAAACAGATGAATCCTTTTTCCTTAATGGATATGTTTTGCTGGATTGTTTTCCTCTGCTTGCTAGTTGTCAGCTTCTAAGGACCATAGCACATGGTGAGAAAGAAGGCCTACAAAGTGAAATTGTTAGGTACCTTTTGCCTATGGTCATCTTTGCCACACAGCTACCCAATTAACCCTCAATTTTATGCCAAGTCTCATTTGAGCAAAAAGTCTGTAAGTCAATATCACAGAGGGACAAAAATAGTGGGCAGCAGAAAGGAAACACTGTGAAGTTGAAAAGAAAGGGGTAGTAAATGTCTCTGGACACAGACTGAAATGTTGACCTTGACTGCATACCTAAGCTATAATGCAGACACTAGGAATGGGGATTGAAACAGCTAGTGAAAGAACATGATTTGTTTAACTGAGTGCAGGGTCCATAGGACTAGCAGAAGATTAAATTAAATACTTGGAAACTAATGTGAACAGGAAAGCAACAGTATAATACAGTGAACAATGGAAAAAGGATAGCAATGAAATTAAAAACTTTTAACTCTCTAAACTAAACAGAAGATAATCAATATACAACAAACTATTATATGGTACAATGAGGGAGCATAAAATAACCTAGTTCTAGAAAAAGATGAAGAAATTGTCAGTGTTACCAAAATCTAAATTAGTGTAGGAATTAAAGGGAATATAGAAGACATACCAAAACAAGGTGTGGTGGTTTGAAGTTTCCCATTCACATTAACTAAGCACAATTAACTCCACTGGAAGTAAATGGAATCTGTATTTGCAAGCAAAAAGTACACTCTACAATGGTATGCAATGAATATGCACAAAATATACAGTATTTACAATGTTATACAGGTATTTACAATTAGGAAATAACATGGAAATCCCCCAGTACTACCGCTGGTTTCCCAGAGAAGCAGGGAAGCTGCTCCACTGCCCCCTACCCCAAACCTCCTCCCCTTTCTTTTTAGTAAAAGGAAGGAATGTTAGAAAGAGAAGCAGTGTTAGTGTTCTTATCTTTTCTTAAGGCCAGCCAGAAGCAATTATTGTCTCCTCAGCAGAACAGCCAGATCAGGAATGGAAGTGAAATGTGAAAGATTGTTAGGGTACATTTGCATCCATCCCACACATTTTGTCCAGTGAATTTGTTTTGTTTTCCCTTTTACACCCAATAGTGAATTATTTATATTTTTCTCCTTTTCTGCTTGAAATCAGTAGCTAATTTTAAAGGCATAGCCTAAAACTACCACACAAGGAAGAACACAGATGTGGATAAACACTTAAAAGACAGATCCATGTGATGACAGAATACTTTAATGGTTTGTATTGGAAGGTACCTTAAAGATCATTTAGTTAAAATGCCCATAAATCAAGTTTCTCAAAACCCCATCCATTCTGGCCTTGAGCACTTCCAGGGAGGGACCATCTACAACTTCTCTGGACAACTTGTTCCAATGTCTCACCAGCATCACAGAAAATAATTTCTCCTAAATATCCTGTTTAAATCTACCTTCTTACAACTTAAAACCATTACCCCTTGTCCTATCATCACAGGCTTTGATGAATACTCCTTCCTAATCTTTCCTGTAGGCCTCCTTTAGTACTGGAAAGTTGCAATACAGTGTTCCTGAAGAATTCTCTTCTCCAGGCTGAACAAGTCCAACTTTCTCCACCTGTTCTCATAAGGGAAGTACTCCAGCTCCCTGATCATCCTTGCAGCCCTCCTCTGTGCCCTCCTCTCTGCGCACTCAAGCAGGTCCATGGCTTATGTTGAACAGAACAGCACTCAATGTGGGGTTTCACAAGAGTGGAGTAGAGAGAGATAATCACCTTTCTTGGCTGTCAGACCACAGATATTTTTAGAATGGAATAGAATTAACCAGGTTGGAAGAGATCTTTGAGACTATCGTGTCCAACCTATCATCCAACACTATCTAATCAACTAAACCATGGCACCAAGCACCCCATCAAGTCTCTTCCTAAACACCTCCAGTGATGATGACTCCACCACCTCACTGGGAAGACCATTACAATAGCCAATAACTCTTTCTATGAGGAACTTCTTCCCAACATCCAGCCTAAAACTCCCCTGGTGCAGCTTGAGACTGTGTCCTCTTGTTCTGGTGCTGGTTGCCTGGGTGTGATGGATTAACATCCATCCTGGAAGCAGAGGGGGCAGGGCTTGTGAGAGTATTGCCCTGCATGCAGGGGGTTTTCCCCCTGGGAAACTAAATTAGTCTGTTCCACTCCCCATCTCTGACCAGCCAGGATATACAAAGGAGGATACTGCAGCCATTAGGTCTCTTGGTCCCTGTCTCTGTTTGGACAAGGACTGCTGGTGACTCCCTGCTTCTCTGCCACATGATCAGGCCTGATCCTTCTCCCTGCTACCTCCACACCTCTTCAAAGAGCCTGGTTTTGTATCCGTATTTTTTCTCCCATCCATTCTTGTTCTTTACCCTTTGTGAATCATACCTTTTTCTAAAACTTTGTCCAGTAGGTCCTGTGGGCAGGGCTGACCATGTTGGTAACTCATCGCAATAACTCCTTTAAAAAATCAGTCTCGACTCAGACTGAGGGGGAATATAAGCAGGTAGGTAGGTGTCATAAGCAAGAGGTAGGTGTCCAGGCATCTGGCTGCAGAGAGTGCTGGAACCTGGCACTTGAGATGCAGGGTAGTGGGGACAACTCCTGCATTAGGGGTGAGCAGATCAACTATCTGCTTAACCTGGTGGCCAGACTGAAGGACAAGGTTGCTAGACTTAGAGATGTAAGAGATTGTAGAATGGAGACAAACTTGAGTAACCAGGCTCTGCAGGCTCCCCCAGCAGAGGCTGGTTATCCAAAAAGCAGAGGGGAATGGACGCAGGTTCCTCTCAAAAGACGCAAAGTAAAACCTCCTTGCCTCCCCTCACCTTCCCCACTGCCCTTGGAAAACAAGTATGGGGCACTGGAGGTTGAAGGTGAGGTGATTCTGATGCCGGAGGACACACCATCTGGGGTTTTCCCTGAGGCAATACAGCCTAAGGTTAAACAGCCTTCCCCTCGCATCAGGACTTGCTCCCTTAAAAACAAGAGGAGGGTAATTGTTATTGGTGATTCCCTCCTGAGGGGAACAGAAGGCCCCATATGTTGGCCAGACCCTTCTCACAGGGAAATTTGTTGCCTCCCAGGAGCTAAGGTTAGAGATGTTACCAGAGGGCTGCCTAGTCTGGTGCAGCCCTCTGACTACTATCCCTTAATAGTTACGCAGTTAGGGAATGATGATGTTGCAACCAGAACTCCCAGGGCTAGCAAAAATGTCTTCAAGGCCCTGGGAGAACTGGTTGAGGGGTCAGGTGCACAATTAATTTTTTCATCAATACCCTTAGTTGCAGGAGGAAATACCAGAAGGAACAGGTCAGCAGCTATAATCAACAAGAGGCTTAGAGGCTGGTGCAGTCGGGTTTTTCAATCTTGGAGAACTTTCTACTGCACCAGGTCAGCTGGCAACAGAAGGAGTACATCTGTCCCAGAGGAGGGGAAAGATCAGAGTGTATGAGAATGGCCTATCCCTCAGAGAGAAAAAGATTCTAGGAAGGGAACTGGCAAGTCTCATTGACGGGGCTTTAAACTAGATTTGAAAGGGGAAGGGGCTGGAATCAGTCCCCCCAGACAAGAGTCTGAGGGCAGTAAGCTGGAATCAGGGGAGAAACCAGCAGCCCAGCTGAAGTGCATGTACACTAATGCACAAAGTATGGGTAACAAACAAGAGGAGCTGGAAGCCTTGTTGCAGCAGGAAAGTTATGATGTAGTTGCCATCACAGCGACATGGTGTCCCAGACAGGACAGCAAAGACCCCTCACTATTTTAGCATTGTAAAGCCTAGGAGCAGACAGATGCGTCTTGCCAGGCCGAGCGGCGAAACCCCAGAGGAGCTGAGTCCCTGGGACAGTTTCGTGTGATTAGAGCAAGGAGTGAGTACCACTGCGAAAGGATTGCAGCAGAGGAACCTCTTTTCTATAAAGCTTTCAGCTACAAAGCCTCAGGAGTAAGTCCTGTCTCAGCAACATGCTGCAAACACCAACAGAAAGTGAAATTGTGCTCCTGCAGCTTCCATGTGGTAGACACTATTTTGGTTTTTGTTTAAATCCTGACATGTGCCACGAGGTATCAGGACCAGTGAGTAATTACAATATCTGATTTTCATAAGCATCTATTGAAGGTCTGTTGCCTTAGGGAATTCTGTATTTCCCCGTGCTTTGTGGGCAATCGCCGGCTTCATTGCTTATGTTCCTTTTCTTTACATTGTAGTGCTGTTTGCCATTTCTGGATTTTTGTACGTATTGTTAAAATTGTTGTTCCTGCTGCTGAGGTATCTGTTCCACAACCAAACATCTCCAACCTGTAAATAAGTTTTATTTAATATTTTGGTGGGATTTTTATGATTAATAAATTTATTATTATTTTTATTAATCGCTCCACTTATTGAATATTAAAATGGCCTTTTACAGTATCACAATATCACACAGTAGAACTAAGATTGGAAGAGACCCCAAGGATCATCAAGTCCAACCTGTCTCAGTACACCTCATGACTAGACCATGGCACCAAGTGCCACGTCCAATCTCCTCTTGAACACCTCCCAGGGACAATGACTGCCCCACCTCCCTGGGCAGCCCATTCCAATGACAAATGAATCTCTCCTTGAAGAACTTTCTCCTCACCTTGAGTCTAAACCTCCCCTGGCACATCTTGAGACTGTGTGCCATTCTTCTGGTGCTGGTTGCCTGGGAGAAGAGACCAACCCCTTCCTGTCTACAACCACCTCTCAGGTAGTTGTAGAGGGCAATGAGGTCACCCCTGATCCTTCTCTTCTCCAGGCTAAACAATCCCAGCTCCCTCAGCCTCTCCTCATAGGGCTTGTGCTCAAGGCCACTCACCAGCCTTGTTGCCCTTCTCTGGACACGTCCAAGTGTCTCGATGTCCTTCTTAAACTGAGGGGCCCAGAACTGGACACAGTACTCAAGGTATGGCCTAACCAATGCAAAGTACAGGGGCACAATGACCTCCCTGCTCCTGCTGGCCACACTACTCCTAATACAGACCAGGATGCCATTGGCCCTCTTGGCCACCTGGACATACTGCTGGCTCATGTTTAGGTGGCTGTCAATCAACACCCCCAGGTCCCTCTCTGTTTGGCAGCTCTCCAGCTACTCTGACCCCAGCCTATAGCTCTGCATGGGGTTTCCGTGGCCAAAGTGAAACACCCGGCACTTGGACTTGTTAACTGTCATGCCATTGGACTCTGCCCATCTGTCCAGTCGGTCAAGGGCCCTCTGCAGAGCCTTTCCACCCTCTAACTGACCAACATCTGTTCCCAACTTGGTGTCATCTGCAAACTTGCTGATGACTGACTCAACCCCCTCATCCATATCATCAATGAAGATGTTAAAGAGCATGGGACACAGAACTGATCCCTTGGGGATGCCACAGGTGACTGGCCACCAGCTGGATGTGGCACCATTCACCATCACTCTCTGGGCTTGGCCCTCCAGCCAGTTCCTAACCCAGCACAGTGTTGCTGTCCAAGCCACTAGCTGACAGCTTAGCCAGCAGTTTACTGTGGGGGACGGTGTCAAAGGCCTTGCTGAAGTCCAGGTAGACCACATCCACAGGCCTCCCCACGTCCACCAGACGGGTCACCTGATCATAGAAGGAGATCAGGTTGGAGAGAGGCAGGACCTGCCCTTCCTAAATCCATGTTGGCTGGACCTGAGCCCTTGGCCCTCCTTCAGGTGTGCAGTTATTGCCACCAGGATAATCTGTTCCATCACTTTCCCTGGCACTGAAAGCAGGCTGACTGGCCGGTAGTTTCCAGGTTCCTCCATCTGATGCTTCTTGTGGATGGGGACCACACTGGCCAGTTTCCAGTCATCTGGGACCTCTCCAGTGAGCCAGGACTGGAGGAAAATGATGGAGAGTGGCTTGGCCAGCTCATCTGCCAGCTCTCTCAGCACCCTAGGATGGATCCCATCTGGTCCCATGGACTTGTGAGTGTCCAAGTGGCTCAGCAGGTCCCGAACTAATTCCTCATGGATTTCCAGGACATCACACTGCTCCCCGACCCTATTACCCAGCTCAGGAGGACACTTGTCCTGGACTCCTACATTGCTGTTAAACATCGAGGCAAAGAAGGTGTTCTGGACCTCAGCCTTTTCCTTGTCTTCAGTCACCGTGTTCCCCTCCAGGTCCAATAAGGAGTGGAGGTTCTTCTTGCCCTTCTTTTTCGTGTTAATATATTTGTAAAAATGCTTTCTATTGTCTTTGACAGAGGTGGCCAGCTTTAGTTCCAGCTGGGCCTTTGCCTCTCTAATTTTATTCCTACATAATCTAACCACTTTCTTGAACATAACTTGAGAAGCCTTCCCCTCCTTCCAAATGTGATACAGCCTCTTTTTTTCCCTTAAATCCTCCAGGAGCTGCTTGCTCATCCAGGCCGGTTGCCTTCCCCACTGGCTTATCTTTCGGCACATGGGAATGCCAGTTCCTGTGCCTTCAAGAGCTCCTGTTTGAAGTAGGTCCAACCTTCCTGGACCCCTCGGTTCATGAGGGTTGGTACCCAGGGAACTTTACAAATAATTTTCTTAAAGAGGCTGAAGTTTGCCCTCTGGAATTCCAAGGTGAAGGTTCTGTTGGTGCTCCTCCCTATCTCCCTGCACATTGAAAACTTCACTATCTCGTGGTCACTGCACCCTAGGCAGCCTCCCACGGTCACATCTCCCACCAGCCCTTCCCTATTGGAGAACAGCAGGTCAAGCACAGCCTGTCCCCTGGTAGGATCACTTAACAGCTGCATCAGGAAGCAGTCCTCCATTTGCTCCAGGAATCTTCTGGACTGCCTCCTCTCTGCCGAATTAAGTTCCCAGCAGATATCTGGCAGGTTGATGTCACCCACAAGGACAGGGTCTGATGATCTTGAGACAGCCTCCAGTTGTTTGTAGAATAATTCATCAGCCTCCTCATCCTGGTTGGGTGGTGTATAACAGACTCCAACCAGGATGTCAGATTTGTTGGACTGCCCTCTGATTTTAACCCATAGGCTCTCAATTCCCTCATCTTCCACCTCGAGTTGTGTGGCAGAAAGTGTCTCCCTAATATACAAAGCCACCCCTTCTCCTCTTCTCCCTCGCCTATCCCCCCTAAAGAGCCTGTAACCCCCCAGTGTAGCACTCCAATCGTGCGTGTTATCCCACCATGCTTCTGAGATGACGACTATATCATAGTTGCCCTGGTGGATCAGGATCTCCAGCTCCTCTTGCTTATTTCCCAGGCTGCTTGCATTGGTGTACATGCCCTGCAGCTGGGCTCCCGACCTCTCAATTGACCCTACCTTGTGCCCTACTCTTTCCTCTGCAGAGGGACCGATATCTTCACCCACCTCCTTCAGACCTAGTTTAACGCCCTCCTAATGAGCCCTGCCAACTCTAGTGCTACGACTCTCTTACCCTTTCTAGATAAATGTACCCCACCAGGACCCAGCAGGTCGGGTGCAGTAAAAGTTGCCCCATGATTGAAGAAATGAAAGTTCCTCTGCTGGCACCATCCCCTGAGCCAATTGTTGATGGTGTGGGTTCTCCTGTTCCTCTCAGTGTACTCCCCTGCCACTGAGGGAACTGAGCAGAACACCACTTGAGCTCCTGCCCCATCAATCAATTGTCCAAGGGTCTTGAACTCCTTCTTAATCGCCCTGGTGCCCTTCCTGTTGATCTCATCACTCCCAGCCCATATTACTAGCAGAGGGTAATAGTCAGAGGGATGGATCAGCTTGGGGATTCCCCTTGTAATGTCCCTTACCTGTGCCCCGGGTAGGGAGCAGACCTCCCTGTGGGATGGGTCAGGATGACATATGGGTCCCTCAGTACCCCCCAGGAGAGAGTCCCCAACAACTATAACCCTTTTCCTTTTCTTTGTGGAGCTGGTTGTTATAGCTGCTGGGGACCACTTGGCCTTAGGCTCCTCTCTGGAGCTGGTCGTTATAGCTGGTGGAGACCGCTTGGCCTTAGGCTTGGCCTTAGGCTCCTCTCCGGAGCTGGTTGTTACAGCCGGTGGGGACTGCTTGGCCTTGGTCTCCCCTCTGGATGGATGCTCCTCAGCCCTCTCATCCCCACTGCCCTCGGCCTGCAGGGCCTCATAATTATTATGCAAGGGCAGCGGAGGAGGAGGAGAGGGCTGGGGTGGATTTCTCTTGCCACCATTGGCAGGCACCTGTGTTCATCCCTCTCCATTTCCAGGGGCCCTTCCCTCAGCAGGAGAGATCTGCAGAGCCTTCTCCCAAAAATCTAACTCCCTTTCGCTTTCCCTTATTGACCTGAGCCTAGACACCTCCTCCTTCAGCTTGGCCACTTCATCCTTCAGCTCAGCCACCAGGCTGAGGAGAAAGTTCACCTGCTCACACCTGACACAGGTGTCCTCTCCCTCTCCCTCTATTCCAACTGCCAGGCTGAAGCACTCTGCAGCTGGCAGCCTGGACTCCAGCATGCTGGTGAAACAACTCTGTCTGGGTAGATGCTGTTTTTCTACCCTTTGTCCGAGTAATGACCATGGTGCAATGTTTGAGTGAAAAGTAAAAGAAAAAAAAAATTTTCTTTTTTGGGAAGCAGCCGGAAGGCTATCGAGCCAAAATGGCGCCTTGCACACAGCCCGGCCAGGATTTAAAGCTCCCGCTGCTGATGTCAGGCTCTTGTTCCCGTGCACGCTCGTGAGAGCACAATCCCGCCTCAACCCCTGCTCCCCAGGAGTCCTTCCGACCCACAAAACCCCAAAAGCAAGGCGAAAAGCCGAGCAGAAACTCACAAACCAAGCGGTGTTGTCGCGAGCAGCGGTGCTGACCGGCTATTGAGCCAAAATGGCCATAACAGACCTGTTCTACAATCTTGCCTGGCTCTGAGGTCAGGCTGACAGGTCTGTAATTCCCTGGCTTATCCAAGTGGCCTTTCTTGTGGAGGGGCATCACATTGGTCCCCATCTGGGACCTCTCCAGTGAGCCAGGACTGGTGGTAAATGATGGAGAGTGGATTGGCCAGCTCATCTTCCAGCTCTCTCACCACCCTAGGATATATCCTATCCAGTCCCATGGGCTTGTGGAGACTTTATGCAGCCCAGTATGCAATCTCTTCCGGGGTTGTGAGTGTACATTGCCACCTTACATCCAGATTTTCATCCACCACGTTGTTCTCTGTAGGGCTACTTCCTATCTCCTCAACATTCAGCCTGTATTTGTGCTTGAGATTTCCCTGGCACAGGTACGGGACTTTGTATTTAGTTTAGTTGAATTATAAGGTTTTCACAGGCCCACTTCTTAAGCTTGTTAAGGTTCCTCTGGGTGGCATCCCTCTCCTCCTGTGTGTTAACCCATACCAGGCTGCTTGGTAAACTTGCTGAGGATGCACTCAATCCTATTCTCAATGTCACCAACAAAGATGTGAAACAGTACTGGTTCTAATACTGACTCCTGAGGGATATAATCAGGGAAGTGGGTCTGCATAATGAAGTGCATGCTGCCTGCTAGTGGCTATTATACAATAGCTACCAGCAGAGCAGAAGACTGTAAAGGTCTGTCATGTGAGTTCTTTTTGTTGGCATTGTAACAACACAAATAACATCACTGTATTCCCATTTGAAAATATGAAGACTGAATAAATAAGAATAAAAAGATTACTCAGTGTTAAGGTGATCTTCAGAGTAGTTCAAGGAGTATTATTGAAGATTCAGGTAGTCAAATGGATAACATCATCATGTCTTTGTGTATATTGATGTTTTGGCCTTATCTTCCGTATCATGTTCGATTTCAATTCTCTTTGTTTCAAAACGGTGCACCAGAACAGAAGAAGCTGGTTTGAGAGAGGTAATGCCAGTTAGCATGTCAAGGATGACAAAGTAATATAAAATCATTTATTCTGGGAAAGAAGTAATTATGCAGTTTTGGTATGATAACAATTTATGAATTTATTAGCTGCATTGAGGAGATGGAGCTGGAACGATAGTTAATGTTCATATTGATACCTGATTAGGTTCACATTTCACCGAGAACAGACAGACAACTGAAATACTTGCATACGTTTGCAAGGAGTGTAGGGAAAAAGAAAAAAAAAATCCAATAGAGAATAGTCAGTGAAACTGCTTAATAACTGATATCAAATGACATAACATGGACTATAGCAGCAGAAGGAGTGACAAGGTTTTTTATGAAAACAGGAGATGACTGGATTTTTTCCCCTTATTTTATTTAAATCTTTGACTAGTGGAAGACTGCTGTAAGTTTCTTGAGATCAACAGTATCACAGAGAGTAGTACTAACAATGTTAGTTAGTTATATAATCAACATGTATTTTATCACTCATGATTCTGGCCTGCTATTGCAATATTATAGTATTTAAGTCTCTTTCATTAAGATCTCATGATTGACAATGATAGATATTATTCTGTCTATCAGCAGAAATTGTAATTTTGATTGGTTTGGTACAGTCACCCAGGATATTATCTGAATATGTAATGTATTCTTCTCCTGGAAGCAAAACAACAAATTATAGTCCTGCAAATTATTACCTTCTGATTTTCCTGGAACATTTAAGACTTATTAAAATACCTCTTTACAAGCAGACTTGTGGATTTTAAAGTCTGTACTTTGGTACTTTTGATTTAAAAGAACTAGTCAATCTCAGAAACTGATACAGATCTTTTATGTCCTTTTTTGTCCCTATCCTATATATCTGTATTGTGAATGCATGTACCACCAAGTAGTCATATTCAATCTTAAATCAAAGTCTTCCTCAGATTAAGTCATGGATAAAAAGCAACTTCTACAAAATGTTAATTTCTGAAAATCTTTGCACAAGTAGTTTTTTCTATAAGACATTTTCAAGTCACAAAAATCAGTTGTCACCATAAGTGTTGAATACACTCGAATCTGTTACAGTGGTACATTCTAGTGAGAGGAACTTTAAATTTCTTGCCCTTTCTTAAAGACTACTGCTTCAAGGAAGATACATTATCTGACTGTCCTTGTCTGAATTTTGATTTTTAGAAACCAATGATAAATTTGACAGAGAGTCTGGTATTTGGGATTATCAATGACCAGACTATGTCATTTGCTAAAAAGTTCAGCAAAAATATAGCTGTTGTAGTGACTCTCCCACTTTTCCTCTAAAACTCCCAAGAATTGTAAATTAACCTGAAAATTCTTCTTTGTATACTTACTTTCACTGAGCTTCAGAAATTACACAGAACTTTAAGGATGTGTTTAAAGTTTTACAAAAGCATCATGCTTATCATGATGAATCACTTTTTCACATAAATCTGGATATGGGAGTTAGAATACAGACTTTGTGTTTAGCATGTATATGAAAAGATGGATTTAAAAAAAAAGGCTTTCTTAAGAAAAAGTGATTTATTTAATGATGCTCTCTTCTTTAATCTTCTGCCTCTGTACAGGAGTTTCTGGATTCTGCTGCATATTGTCTGAAATTATTTTCCAAGATATGCATCTTCTGAATAAACTACATAACTAGTTATAATATAACTCCCACTCTGGACTTCTGGATGGCTGAGTTAGTTACTCAAGGAACTAACTCAGAAGGTTCCTTCAGTAACTGCCATTAAAAACAAAGGGGTCCAGAAGAGCTGGACCTACTTCAAGAAAGAACTCTTGAAGGCACAGGAACAGGCTGTGCCAGTGTGCTGGAAGATGAGCCGCCGGGGCAGACGGCCAGCCTGGGTGGGTAATGAACTTCTAAAAGAACTAAGGGAAAAAAAGAGGGTGTATCATCATTGGAAGAAAGGTGAGGCGACCCAGAGAAAGTTTAAAGATGTTGTTAGGTCTTGTAGGAAGAAAAATAGGAAGGCAAAAGCACATTTAGAGCTTAGACTGGCCTCTGGTGTGAAGGACAAAAAATTATCCTTCTATAAATATATTAATGGCAAGAGGAGGTGCAAGGACAACCTCCACACCTTGGTGGAAATAGAGTGGAACGTAGTAACAAAAGATGAGGAAAAGCAGAGGTAGTTAACACCTTCTTTGCCTCAAATCTTAATAGCAGGACAGAATGTCTTCCAGACAGCTGGCCTCCTGAGCTGGTAGATGGAGACAGGGAGCAGTATAGTGCCCCTGTGTTCCAGGAGGAAGTTGTTAGAGATCTCCTCAGCTGCTTGGATCACCACAAGTCCATGGGACTGGATGGGATCCATCCTAGGATGCTGAGAGAGCTGTCAGATGAGATGGCCGGTCCACTCTCCATCATTTTCCAGCAGTCCTGGCTCACTGGAGAGGTCCCAGAAGACTGGAAGATGGCCAGCGTGGCGCCCATCCACAAGAAGGGCCAGTTGGATGAGCCAGGAAATTACAGGCCTGTCAGCCTGACCTCAGTGCCAGGCAAGATTATGGAACAGGTCATCTTGAGTAGAATCACACAGCACTTACAGGATGGCCAAGGGATCAGGCCCAGCAAACACGGATTTAGGAAGGGCAGGTCCTGCCTGACCAACCTGATCTCCTTCTAGGATTAGGCGACCCACCTGGTGGATGTGGGGAAGGCTGTGGAGTTAGTCTACCTGGACTTTAGCAAGGCCTTTGGCACTGTCCTCCACAGCAAACTCCTTGCCAAGCTGTCAGCCCATGGCTTGGACAGGAGCACACTGCATTGGGTTAGGAACTGGCTGGAGGGCCGAGCCCAGAGAGTGATGGTGAATGGTGCCACATCCAGCTGGCAGTCAGTCACTAGTGGTGTGTCCCAAGGATCAGTGCTGGACCCCATGCTCTTTATTGATGATCTGGATGAGGTCATTTAGTCCATCATCAGTAAATTTGCAGATGTCACCAAGCTGGGGGCAGGTGCTGACCTTCTGGAGGGTAGAGGGGTTTTGCAGAGGGGCCTTGACAGGCTGGACAGATGGGCAGAATCCAATGGCATGAGATTTAACAGATCCAAGTGCTGGGTTCTACACATTGGCCACAGCAACCCCATGCAGTGCTACAGGCTGGGGTCAGAGTGGCTGGAGAATGGCCAGGCAGAGAGCGACCTGGGGGTACTGGTGGATGGTAGGCTGAACATGAGCCTGCAGTGTGCCCAGGTGGTCAGGAGGGCAAATGCCATCTTGGCCTGTATCAGGAATAGTGTGGACAGCAGGAGCAGGGAGTTCATTGTGCCCCTGTACACTGCACTGGTTGGGCCACACCTTGAGTCCTGTGTCCAGTTCTGGGCCCCGTAGTTTAGGAAAGATGTTGACTTGCTGGAATGTGTCCAGAGAAGGGCAACAAATCTGGTGAGAGGTCTGGAGCACAAGCCCTATGAGGAGAGGCTGAGGGAGCTGGGATTGCTTCACCTGGAGAAGAGGAGGCTCAGGGGAGACCTTATTGCTCTCTACAACTACCAGAAGGGAGGTTGTGGACAGGCGGAGGTTGAGCTCTTCTCCCAGGCAGCCAGCACCAGAACAAGAGGACACAGTCTCAGTCTGCGCCAGGGGAGATTTAAGCTGGATGTTAGGAAGAAGTTCTACACAGAGAGTGATTGCCCAATGGAATGGGCTGCACAGGGAGGTAGTGGAGTCACTGTCATTGGAGGTGTTCAGGAGGAGACTTGATAGGGTGCTTGGTGCCGTGGGTTAGTTGTTTAGGTGGGTTGGATTGGTTCGTGGGTTGGATTGGTTCATGGGTTGGACACAATGATCTTGAAGGTCTCTTCCAACCTGGTTTATTTTATTCTTCTATTCTATTCTATTATTCTATTTGTAAAATTCATTCAAAGATAGACATGGAAACCCACAAATATATTTATGTGGCCAAGCATCCTGTCAAGCCTCTCTCTGAACACCCCCAGAGACGGCAACCCCACCACCTCCTCATGCAGCCCATTCCAATGTGCAATCATTCTCTCTGTGTAAAACTTCCTCCTAACCTCCAGCCTAAACCTCTCCTGACGCAGCCTGAGACTGTGTCCTCTTGTTCTGGTACTGGTTGCCTGGGAGAAGAGACCAACCTCTGCTTCACTACAACCCCCCTTCAGGTAGTTGTAGAGAGCAATAAGGTCACCCCTGAGTCTCCTCCTCTCCAGGCTAAGCAACCCCAGCTCCCTCAGTCTCTCCTCATAGGGCTTGTGCTCCAAGCCCCTCTCCAACCTTGTTGCCCTTCTCTGGACACTCTCCAGGAAGTCAACATCCTTCCTAAACTGAGGGGCCCAGAACTGGACACAGTACTTGAGGTGCAGCCTAACCAGTGCAGTGTGCAGGGGCAGAATGACCTCCCTGTTCCTGCTGGCCTCACTGTCCCTGATGCAGGCCAGGATGCCATTGGCCCTCCTGGCTGCCTGGGCACACTGCAGGCTCATGTTCAGCCTACCATCAACCAGCACCCTCAGCTCCCTTTCCACTTGACTGCTCTCCAGCCACTCTGACCCCAGCCTGTAGCTCTGCATGGGGTTGTTGTGGCAAATGTGCAGAACCCGGCACTTGGATGTGTTAAATCTCATGCCGTTGGATTCTGCCCATCTGTCCAGCCTGTTGAGGTCCCTCTGCAGAGCCTCTCTACCCTCCAGCAGATCAACTCCTGCCCCCAGCTTGGTGTTGTCAGCAAATTTACTGATGATGGACTCAATGCCCTCATCCAGATCATCAATAAAGATGTTAAAGAGCATGGGGTCCAGCACTGATCCTTGGGGCACACCACTAGTGACTGGCTGCCAGCTGGATGTGGCACCATTCCTTCCTACCCTGCCATCTTGTTCCTGAATCTGAATTTCTTTTTATTTATGTTAGCTTTTCCTTTTCAAAATAAAAATGTAATATGAACTTTGACTGCTATAGCTCAGCTTGATTCTAACTTCAACGAAACTACAGAAGTTTACAGACATTTCCTGATTTATGTTTTTTGGGTTTCTGCATTGTCATAGACAATCTGATTTAAATGGTTCATCTTGGGAGAAACCCTGCTATACTGACTCTAAAGAAATGATGACATGGATACCTAAGTAAATGGATTGAAATCAGGTTGCAGCTTTTATATATGAGTATAAACATGCACAGCATCCAGGGTTATCTTGCTCTTTGTGTGTAGCACATGACTTCCACCCTGTAAATATACCTTCAAAGATTTTTCTCAGCCAAATTGGAAGGTATTTGAGGTAGAAAATATTGCTTCTCCAGTTGATTCCACAGATTCTCACTCTAAATTTTCAAAGATCAAATTTTACTATTCTGTCAAGAATATTTTTCTCATTAAGATAGTAATATGCCTTATCTTAGAGTACAGTAGCCCGCATGTAGATATACTTACCTTTCATCTTCCTACCTCAGTACTTTGAAAATGTTCAAAGAATAATACAGGTGCTTTGCTTTAGTGTGTAGCAGTGGCCATGCAGATAGAGAGTATGTTAGGATGCATGAGGATAATCTGATGACATCTTTTACCACTGCTTAGGCAGGAAAGAGAGCGTCAAAAACATCTATTTCAGACTAATTAGCAGAACTAGAAGTTCTCTTATAAGACCTCTTCATTTTTGCTTGAGGAAATGATGTATGATACAGTTTAGCAGAGCAGTCTACGAGCTCAAAAGTAATGTACAAAAGGCTTAGATACCTTTTGATAATTAAAATACTAACAATGATGAATGGGATAGAAATAAAAGAAGGGCTTAAGGAGAGTTAACCACTGAGAGGGTGGCCAACTCATTTAAGGAAAACTCAGTTTCTCTGGGGTTTTGGTTTTGCATTTTTTGTTGGTTTTGTGTTTTGGTGTGCTGTGGTTTTGGAGTATTTGGGGGGGTATTGTGTTGGGGGGTTGGGGAGGGTGTTTTTTAGTGTATGTGTTCTTCATTCTTCAAGGAGGCCATTAAAAATTAGTAACTTGCCACTGTTCTTATCTTCCATGAATCTCAGTAAGAAATACTGATCAGCATTTTTATAATGTCACCTGATTCAGCTATAATCAAGAGTTATCGTAATTTTCAGTGATCAAAAGACTTTGAAAAGGAAGTAGACAGTAACTTTGTCATTAGTTCTGCTACCAGGTCTACCCCATAATTTCAGTCTAATTGCATTCTCACTTTAACATAAATAGTTTGGGGGGTGGTTGCAGATAAGTCCTATCCTACAAGCATTTGAGTAGTCCATTGCTGTGTTTCAGCGTAGTTTCCTATGTCAAGAAGAGTGGAATTTGGATAGATTGTGAAAATGATCAGTAAGTTTAGGTACTGCAACTGATATACAGGGTGTTTTTTGTTGATCTTTTTATCTTTTCAGTAGAAGAATTTTAAAACAATCAATAAGTTATAAAAACTTTATTTGATTGTGGAACTTGAAAGGGATTTTACAATCCACATTAATTTGCTTTAGTACCTTTTTGAGTATTTTTTATGTCATTTTGCAACAATATATTTTTAAGATGTGCTGAAAAAAAACACAGTGAAAATTTGGCCTGGATTTCAGGATGCAATATTCATAGACTTAGCCTTGAGACAGTTTAGAGCTCGATTGACCATAGAACCTGAATGCAGCACAGAAAATGTTTGCTCCTTGGGATTTTCAATGCATTGTTGTAGCAAGGCATAATTTATAGGCATGTAGGGTCTGGAAAATGCAAATCATCTGTTCCCTTTGTATTTTTTTTCATGGGAGGCCTAGGTACTTTTTGAAAGTCATTATTCCTCACTTCTTTTATGTGGGCTTCTGGGTTAAAAACAGCATTAATAAACTGATGTAGTAGTGAAAATCAAAGTCCATATTATAAGCATGCTATCACTCTGCATGCTGTAAAAGAAATCTGACTTGTCCACACTGTTTGCTAAAACATAGCATTGGTCTTTTTCATGCAATATTTTTCTTTTTTCTTTTTTTTTTTTTTAAGAGCTTAAGATAAATGAGTACTCTTCCTTACTCCACAGACATTAGGCAAAAATATCTGTCAAAAATATCTGTAAAAGCGAAAAAGGAATAAACATCACTCTATATGTATGTTGCAGCCACTGTTCAGAGGGCAGCTTCTGGACATGTGCAGAGTGCATGGTTCTTTAGCTACATAGATCAAAACAATAACATTCCATGTGTGCCAAGAACATCCGCACGTTGGCATCCTTTGATTGGACCATGCTGCAGAAGCCTTGCCACCTTGACGTGGTGGCACCTCTTACTGGGAAAAGATTTTAGCTTATATATGTGGTTGGATTTTACTGGTTAAGGGACTGATAAAAAAAGAGTACAAAAACAGCCACTCGGAGTAATAGTTATCTTCAGTTACGGCTGCTAGCGTCTTCTGCATCTGTTAGTTCACTTCTTCTTCTATCTAGCACTTTGATATAGGGGTTCTGCAAAGGACATGCTCAGGACTTTTGTTAGCTGCTTCATCTGTCTGTATTGGGAATAGTGTGGCCAGCAGGTGCAGGGAGGTCATTGTGCCACTGTACTCTGCATTGGATAGGCCACACCTTGAGTACTGTGTCCAGTTCTGGGCCCCTCAGTTTAAGAAGGAACTTGAGACACTTGAATGTGTCCAGAGAAGGGCAACAAGGCTGGTGAGAGGCCTTGAGCACAAGCCCTATGAGGAGAGGCTGAGTGAGCTGGAATTGTTTAGCCTGGAAAAGAGAAGGATCAGGGGTGACCTCATTGCTCTCTACAACTACCTGAAAGGTGGTTGTAGCCAGGAAGGGGTTGGTCTCTTCTCCCAGGCAACCAGCACCGGAACAAGAGGAAACAGTCTCAAGCTGCACCAGGGGAGGTTTAGGCTTGAGGTGAGGAGAAAGTTCTTCAAGGAGCGAGTCATTCGTCATTGGAATGGGCTGCCCAGGGAGGTGGTGGAGTCACCGTCCCTGGAGGTGTTCAAGAGGAGATAGGATGTGGCACTTGGTGCCATGGTCTAGTCGTGAGGTCTGTTGAGACAGGTTGGACTTGATGATCCTTGGGGTCTCTTCCAACCTTAGTTATACTGTGATACTGCTAAGGGCTTCTGGGACTTCTTCTGTAAGTGGGACTGCAATGCTAGGGATTCTACAGCACAGCAATAAAGGACTTCTGGGGTGACTTCTGAGAATCTCTGCTCTCTGCATTTCTGGAATCTCATTGTTATATGACAATGGGGTTCATGCCTCCATTTGTCACCCAATGTCCCCTGAAACAGGAGGGGAAAACAATATATGTACATATATGCATAATATATTCTGCATGAAACAAGAAAAAAATTACTTCAGCTAGTCTCTTATCTTATAGTCACATAATCTAAAATAGTTGCTGACCTGTGCAAATGCATCCTGTGAAATTACACAGTATTTACATGATTATACAAAATTCACTTTTGTTAGAAAACATATGCTTGACAGCATGCTTTTTGAATTATATCAATTTATAGGAATTCCTGAGAATGTTGAAGAGAAAGAGAGAGAAATGATACTGCCGCTCCTGATATTATTTTCACTGTCTGATCCTACATTCCAGGAAAATCATATAATTCATGAATTTTTGCACTGAGTATGAGAAACTTTGCCATGGTAGAATAACCCAAACAGTAAATTAAAAGCATTAAAGGTGAGTTGCAAGGCACAATAATATTTTCAGAACCTTGCTTAGATTTTATCACAGTATCACAGTATCACAGTATAACCAAGGCTGGAAGAGGCCCCAAGGATCATCAAGTCCAACCTGTTGCAACAGACCTCACAACTAGACCATGGCACCAAGTGCCACGTCCAATCTCCCCTTGAACACCTCCAGGGACGGCGACTCCAAAACCTCCCTGGGCAGCCCATTCCAATGACGAATGACTCGCTCAGTGAAGAACTTCCTCCTCACCTCGAGTCTAAACCTCCCCTGGCACAGCTTGAGACTGTGTCCTCTTGTTCTGGTGCTGGTTGCCTGGGAGAAGAGACCAACCCCCTCCTGTCTACAACCACCTTTCAGGTAGTTGTAGAGGGCAATGAGGTCACCTCTGATCCTTCTCTTCTCCAGGCTAAACAATCCCAGCTCCCTCAGCCTCTCCTCATAGGGCTTGTGCTCAAGGCCTCTCACCAGCCTTGTTGCCCTTCTCTGGACACGTTCAAGTGACTCGATGTCCTTCTTAAACTGAGGGGCCCAGAACTGGACACAGTACTCAAGGTGTGGCCTAACCAATGCAGAGTACAGGGGCACAATGACCTCCCTGCTCCTGCTGGCCACACTATTCCTAATACAGGCCAGGATGCCATTGGCCCTCTTGGCCACCTGGGCACACTGCTGGCTCATGTTTAGGCGGGTGTCAATCAGCACCCCCAGGTCCCTCTCTGTTTGACAGCTCTCCAGCCACTCTGACCCCAGCCTGTAGCTCTGCATGGGGTTGCCGTGGCCAAAGTGCAGCACCCGGCACTTGGACTTATTAAATGCCATCCCATTGGACTCTGCCCATCTGTCCAGTCGGTCGAGGTCCCTCTGCAGAGCCTTTCTACCCTCTAACTGACTAACATCTGTTCCCAACTTGGTGTCATCTGCAAACTTGCTGATGACTGACTCAACCCCCTCATCCAGATCATCAATGAAGATGTTAAAGAGGATGGGGCCCAGCACCGATCCCTGGGGGACGCCGCTTGTGACTGGCCGCCAGCTGGAAGTGGCACCATTCACCACCACTCTCTGGGCTCAGCCCTCCAGCCAGTTCCTAACCCAGCACAGAGTGTTGTGGTCCAAACCACGAGCTGACAGTTTAGCCAGCAGTTTACTGTGGGGGACAGTGTCAAAGGCCTTGCTGAAGTCCAGATAGACTACATCCACAGGCCTCCCCACGTCCACCAGACGGGTCACCTGATCATAGAAGGAGATCAGGTTGGAGAGGCAGGACCTGCCCTTCCTAAATCCATGTTGGCTGGACCTGAGCCCTTGGCCATCCTTCAGGTGCGCCGTTATTGCCTCCAGGATAATCTGCTCCATCACTTTCCCTGGCACTGAGGTCAGGCTGACTGGCCTGTAGTTTCCAGGTTCCTCCATCCGTCCCTTCTTGTGGATGGGGATCACATTGGCCAGTTTCCAGTCATCTGGGACCTCTCCAGTGAGCCAGGACTGGAGGAAAATGATGGAGAGCGGCTTGGCCAGCTCATCTGCCAGCTCTCTCAGCACCCTAGGATGGATCCCATCCGGTCCCATGGACTTGTGGGTGTCCAAGTGGCTCAGCAGGTCCCGAACTAATTCCTCATGGATTTCTGGGGCATTACACTGCTCCCCGACCCTATTACCCAGCTCAGGAGGCCACTCATCCTGGACTCCTACCTTGCTGTTAAACACTGAGGCAAAGAAGGTGTTCAGGACCTCAGCCTTTTCCTCATCTTCGGTCACCGTGTTCCCCTCCAGGTCCAGTAAGGAGTGGAGGTTCTTCTTGCCCTTCTTTTTAGCGTTGATGTATTTGTAAAATTGTTTTTTATTTTCTTTCACAGAGGTGGCCAGTTTCAGTTCCAACTGGGCCTTTGCCTCTCTAATTTTATTCCTACATAATCTAACCACTTCCTTGAACATACCTCGAGAAGCCTTCCCCTCCTTCCAAAGGTGATACAGCCTCTTTTTTTCCCTTAATTCCTCCAGGAGCTGCTTGCTCATCCAGGCCGGTCGCCTTCCCCACTGGCTCATCTTTCGGCACATGGGGACCGCCAGTTCCTGTGCCTTCAAGAGCTCCTTTTTGAAGTAGGTCCAACCCTCCTGGACCCCTCGGTTCATGAGGGTTGTTACCCAGGGAACTTTACTAATAAGTTTCTTAAAGAGGCTGAAGTTTGCCCTTCGGAGGTCCAAGGTGAAGGTTCTGTTGGTACTGCTCCCTATCTCCCTGCATATTGAAAACTTCACTATCTCGTGGTCACTGCACCCTAGGCAGCCTCCCATGGTCACATCTCCCACCAGCCCTTCCCTATTGGAGAGCAGCAGGTCAAGCAGAGCCTGTCCCCTGGTAGGCTCGCTTAACAGCTGCGTTAGGAAGCAGTCCTCTATTCTTTATGATCCTTTATGATCTAAAGGAAAAAGATTATGGGGCAAGTACTAGCAGGGATCATTCACAGAACTTTGAACTAGAATCAAAGGGGGACAGGGCTGCTGCTGGGCTTGCACCAGTGGGGCACTGTTCCAGTCCTAATGAAGTCCAGAAGGCCATCCACCCTGCCAGGGTGGAATTGGCATGCCCAGCTCACTCCCTGCAATGCCTGTACACCAGTGCACGTAGAACGGGGAATCAATAGGAGGAGTTAGAAATCCATGTGTGGTCAAGGGGTTATGATCTGGTTGCAATTACAGTGATGTGGTGGGACAGCTCATATGACTGGAGTGTAGCCATAGATAGCTATGGCCTTTTTAGGAAAGACAAGTGGACAAAGCGAGGTGATGGAGCTTCTCTCTATGTGAGGGAGCAACTAGAATGTATTGAGTTCAGCTCAGAGGTTGATGAGGGGCAAGGTGAGTTTGTGGGTGTGATTTAAGGGGCAGGCCAGCATGGGTGATACTGTTGTGGATATCTATTCCAGACCACTTGATCAGGTTGATGAAGTTGATGAGGTCTTCTACTGGCAGCTTACAGCAGCCTCACAATCACAGGCCCTGCTCAAATATTTATTGTAAGGCCTACACAGCCAGCCACCCACAGTCCAGGAGGTTCCTCCAGTACATTGATGACAATTTCATGATGCAAATGGTGTATGAGCCAGCTAGGAGTGGAGCATTACTGAACCTGATACTCACCAAAAAGGAGAGTCTGGTTGAAGCGGTGAAGGTTGAGGGCAGCCTTGGCTTCAGTGAACATGAAATGGTAGAGTTCAGTATCTTGTGTGGTAGGATCCAAGTACCAAATAAGATCACAACACTGGATTTCAGCAGGGCCAACTTTGGCCTTTCCAAGCAATTGCTAGGGGAAATCTCATGGGACAGGGTACTAGAAGGCAGAGGAGCTGTCCATAGTGCTGTCCATAGGCATATCAAGGACAAAAGGGTCATTAGAAATAGTGGATATGGCGTTACCAAGGGGAACTCATGTTTGACAAACTTGATGGCCTTTTATGGGAACATAACCAGGTAGATAGATGATGGTAGAGTGGCGGATGTGGTCTATCTTGATTTCAGAAAGGTATTTGACACCATCTCCCACAGCATCCTTGCAATTAAACTGATAAAGTGTGGTCTGGATGATCAGGTAGTGAGGTGGATTATGAACTAGCTGAAGGAAAGAAGTCAGAGAGTTGTGGTCAATGGGACAGAGTTTAGTTGGAGGCCTATATCTAGTGGAGTCTGTCAAGGGTCAGTACTGGGACCATTGCTGTTCCATATATTCATCAACACATCAGAGGATTGCACTGCCATTCAGCAAGACTTGGAAAGGAACAATTCCATGCAAGACTCTACACTTGCCCTAGATGTTCATCAAATTTCTCCCTGCCCAGCTCTCCAGCCTGTCCAAGTCTTGCTGAATGGCAGCACAATCTTCTGATGTGTCAGCCACTGCATCCAGCTTTGTGTTGTCAGCAAACTTGCAGACAGTGCTCTCTGTGCTCTCATCCAGGTCATTCATGAATATATGGAACAGCCCTGGTATGGTGTATTCCTTACTTTCTGACCTATTTGGGAACTTTACTTATTTTAAGGAGGATTTTTTTAATACTGAATTGTCTTCAGTTTTATGGAATGAATTTTAGCCACTTAGAAACCAGAACTTTGTTGCCAAACAGCAAAAATTATTCATACAAAACTTGGCAATGTTAGTTTTCTAATTAAACATGCTGATGACATATATTTGTATAGAATTGGTTTTTTTTTTCCATCAAGTGATTTATTAGAAACCTCTGATCCCTGTGCAGTATGTTCTAGATGGAGGAAGGAAAAAAAAAAAAAAGTTAATATTCTCTTTGGTCAGCTCAAAGCGCCCAGCACCATTTGTATGTACTTGTTGACCAGAGGAGTACCTTAGCATGCTATGGGAAATGAATGGAGCATGGTATTTTTCCATGGGGAAAGCTACAGCAAATTTTTTAGAAATATAAAATACCAAGAAAGATCTTGAACAAGTTTGGAATAAAAATATTGCTTTCAGCATAATACATGACATTAATGTTATGAAATATAAGCAGTCTCCTGACTAGTTAAGTGAAAGAAATTCCATCTAGTTTGCTTCAACTACTGCTATCTGCAGAAAAACTGGACTATATCTATCTGGAAAAATGGAATTATATCTTGAGAAACATTTTAAAATTTGAATAGCAGTGTCCTTAACTAATTAATGGAAACAGTGAACTTGAAGAGGGGATTGGATGTGACACTTGATGCCATGGTCTGGTCATGAGGTCTGTGGTGACAGGTTGGACTCGATGATTTTTGAGGTCTCTTCCAACCTTAGTGATACTGTGATACTGTGATACTGTGATCTTTGAGGTCTGAGATACTTTAACATAACCTTTTGGTAGTGGTTTCATTTACAAAAAAAAAAAAAAAAGAGGGTAAAGATGGATATAAGCATGGTCAAGCACTGATTCTTGCTAGAAAAATATCTTTTTAAAGTGAATAAATGTTTCCATTTATATCATAAATTTCTATTATTCCTACTGTGCTGAATTAGACAAATTTAATTAAAGCAAAATTTCAGAAGACATGAATTTATACAATAAAACCCCAAATTTAGAACACATTCTTGATATCACGCTGATAAAGAGATTGGGGGGGGGGGGGGGAGCGGGGGGAGGAAGTTGCACTGCTGTAAGGTTAATGTAAAAGAAATTCTACTGTGATGTCCCTTCCAGCCCCTAAAATTCTGTGATTCTGTGAAAAGAAGATCCCTTAATAAGTGTCACAACACAAACAAATATTGATTTTATAGTGGCTTTAATTTCTGAACAGAATTTTGTGTCACTGAAAAGCATGTAGGTAGAAAGAAATGTACTTAAAAAAATATTACATTGATGCTGATACAGAATTTAGTGTGACACTTGCCTTTCTCCATGTCATCTCAAAAATGTCTTTCTCAGACAACTAGGTAGATTAACACTTAAAAAAACAATAAAATAAATAAATAAAAAAAGAAAGTCTAGTGATTTTGTCAAAATGACTGGTTTTGTTCCCAGAAATAAATTGAAACAATGAAAACAAAATAGTCAGGGGAAACTGTTATCATGGGAGTTGTGAGTAAAAAATGTATTTCTAAGCTTACATGATAACATATTGCTCTTAGCACTTCTGTTTTGGGAATGTTCAGGTTATGTCTGCTTCATGCTGTGCAGAATTTTCTGAAGTTCTTGGCCACAAAATACTGAAGTAGCTGGTTTCTGGCCTTTATGCAAACTGTAGATGTTTCCTATTGATTCAGCTCCTAGCCCAACTTAATAGCTTCTGCCTTTATTTAGGTCTTGTTATCTTGGTAGTGGGCCTAGAAAGCATTGCTCTGACTTTCACCTATATATAGGACCAAATATCTGTTGCTAGAGGAGGCAGATATTTCTTGATAGCTTGTGTATTTCTGTGCTGCTACACTACAGCTTCTGTATCCCCATTGAAACCAATTAGGAATCCTGTTGTGTGAAGCACCATGCAACCATATCAAAATACATGGGAGTAAGTAGACAGATAAGGGGAGAAGATACTACTGTTCAGTTTAAAACTGCACACATTTTAAACCAGAAAAGATTAAGGGCCTCTTGTAAATAAGGATTCTGTATTAGTTCAGGTCCTTAGCCTCTCTAGTAATCACCAGGACTGCAACTAGCATGGCACAGCCCTCATAACTTGTAAACAGTTCCCCAGGCTCCACCCTGGCTCTTGAGTTTGTCAGTCTTTGACATCAGGAGACAGTTCCTCATTTACTTTCATAAGACTGTGCAGTATTTTCAACAGAAGCCCCTGAATCCAGATTGCTTCCTCTTACCATTAGGTACACCAGAGAGAGTGCTACACTGAACATGGCTGAAAGCTATGTCTTTGTATAAGGTACAAAAATACAAGAAAGATAAGATTTTATTTTATAATATATTCCAGTTTATTGCATTCTGATTTTAAAGGTGTTGAAGATTTTATATTTTTTAAATCAGAGTGAAGATAAGCTCGATGGCTTTTTGACAGATTTTCAGAGTATGGAAGGGGTTTAAGAAAAATACTCAGTTTTTAGACTTTTTCTCCATATACACAGAGTGCATTAATTTAAAAATATTTTTTATTTTTACCTCTAGAAAATCTTAGTCTAAACAGGAAGAAATGGCAATTAATTTTTTTCACAAACAAAATGAATGAAAAATGTGAAGGTGACTTGTCATATGTAGTAATATCTTTGCAGCAGTATTTTGACCAACTCTCGGAATCAGTATTAAATTTATACCCTGAATGGCTTTAAAAAGAGGAGTAACTAAATCCTGCTTTCATCATCGGTCACTTACCACTGATAAACCAGCAGCAGCTGCCACTTTGATTTCACTGGTATCTAGAATCTGTTTCTTCTAGCAAAGATTTCAGTATTCATAAGACATTCATGTATCTTTAATCACACATCAGAGTGAAATGCCAAACACCATCTTGGGAAAAAAGTCTGTCTTGGTTTTCAGAGGGAGATCCAAGGTCAGGGTTGCTTTTGTGTTAGTAGATCAATAACAAAGTAGATCAATAATAGAGATAATCATACAGTGGCACTCACTTTTGCCATATCCAACCTTGAAGCACTAGATTATTGGTCAATACCAGTCAGAAATATTTCATTCCTTCATGTTTGATTCTCCAGGCTGAACAGGTCCAGCTCTTTCCACCTGTACTCATAGGAGGTGTCTCAGCTCTCTGTTCATCTTTGTGTCCCCCCTTTGAACCCTCTCAAAGACATCCACATCTTACACTGGGGGCTCCAGAATTAAACACAACATTCCAGGTGGGATCACACAAGAATGGAGTAGAGCGGGGTAAAACCCTGTGTTTATCAGCTAGTCATACTTCTTTAGATGCAGCCCAAGATGTAATTGGCTGTCTGGGTTGAGAGAGTATACTGCTGGTTTACATCAAACATTTCATCCACCAATACCCCTAAGTCCTTCTCCACAGGGCTGCTTTCAATCTTCATCCCCCAGCCTGTGCTAGAACTGGGAGTTGACCCATGCACAGGACTTGAGTTTGAACTTGTTGAACCTCATGAGTCTCAAGGTTGTCCAGGTCTCTCTGAATCACATCCTGTTCCTCAAGAATATCAAATGAACCACTCAGCTTGGTGTCATCAAATATTCTAATTATCAACACACATAAATGTGGGAAGCCACTCTTGGTAGATAACAAGATGTTTTGGCAACCCTCAGATCTGTATGACAGCAGGCTAGAGTGTGGTGATAACAGAATGCTGTATTGCTAGAGTGCATGGATAAACAGGTGTTGAAAGCCATCTGTTAGAGTGAGAATTGTAAACAGCTAATCTGAAGGCCAGTAGGCTGTGGAAAGGGAACTAAAACATGTAAGCATCTCCTAGTAAACAAGCAGTGGCCTCATGGGTCATTTGCCCACTTGTGGTAAGTGGTCACCTCTAAAAAAACATGGCTATATATTTGTATTTCAGGTTGCTGCACTGGACCAGCAGGCTCATGCAAGATATTTAGGACATGCAGAAATGGAACACGCACAAAAACATCTTGTAAAGTCTGCAAAATCCAGCAGCTAGAGCCAACATTTTGCCTCCAAGAGAGCTCTGGCTGAATTAGTTCAGAGGACAACAAAAAGCAAGATTAAAAAAAAAAAAAAATTAAAAAAAAAAGAAGTAATATTATAGCAAATTTAAGAATAGATTTATTAGAGAAGAAAATAATCTATCTTGCAGGGAAAATACATAAAACCATGCAATTAATTCTCTGTCACATACACACACAAATCAACATGTCTCAGAAACTTTAAAGCAGCATGAACCAAGTCACACAGTATCACAGTATCACAGTAACTAAGGTTGGAAGAGACCCCAAGGATCATCAAGTCCAACCTGTTCCAACAGACCTCACAACTAGATCATAGCACCAAGCGCCACGTCCAATCGCCCCTTGAACACCTCCAGGGACGGCGACTCCACCACCTCCCTGGGCAGCCCATTCCAATGACGAATGACTCGCTCAGTGAAGAACTTTTTCCTCACCTCGAGTCTAAACCTACCCTGACACAACTTGAGACTGTGTCCCCTTGTTCTGGTGCTGGTTGCCTGGGAGAAGAGACCAACCCCCACCTGGCTACAACCACCCTTCAGGTAGTTGTAGAGGGCAATGAGGTCGCCTCTGATCCTTCTCTTCTCCAGGCTAAACAATCCCAGCTCTCTCAGCCTCTCCTCATAGGGCTTGTGCTCAAGGCCTCTCATAAGTCGTAAGAGTACTGATGAGGCAGAAAAGCTGGGTGAAAAAATGTTGCCAGCCATGGCAACACTGTAGCAGAACAGGAAAACCTCAGACCGTCTTTTCTCAAAGATCCCCAAACCAACAGTGCTTGAATGAAAAGTGACTTCTATTAAGTATAATTTATCACAAATAGAAAAAATATTTTAAAATAAGATAAATTCTTAAGAAAATAATCGAATCTGAAAGTTAAAAACCAGTGCATTTTAGAATTGTAGTAAAGATGTAGGAAAAAATGCTTGTATGGTTATGAGAAAGAAAAGGTTCGGAAAGGAAAGGAAAGGTTCGGAAAGGAAAGGAAAGGAAAGGAAAGGTTCGGAAAGGAAAGGAAAGGAAAGGAAAGGAAAGGAAAGGAAAGGAAAGGAAAGGAAAGGAAAGGAAAGGAAAGGAAAGGAAAGGAAAGGAAAGGAAAGGTTAGGAAAGGAAAGGAAAGGAAAGGAAAGGAAAGGAAAGGAAAGGAAAGGAAAGGAAAGGAAAGGAAAGGAAAGGAAAGGAAAGGAAAGGAAAGGAAAGGAAAGGAAAGGAAAGGAAAGGAAAGGAAAGGAAAGGAAAGGAAAGGAAAGGAAAGGAAAGGAAAGGAAAGGAAAGGAAAGGAAAGGAAAGGAAAGGAAAGGAAAGGAAAGGAAAGGAAAGGAAAGGAAAGGAAAGGAAAGGAAAGGAAAGGAAAGGAAAGGAAAACTCTCTCCTGTCTTTTAAAGTTTTTAACTGGAAAATGTTATTAATTTTAGTGCTTTAGTGCATTACTTTTGCTTCCCAGGGTGCTAGGTTAAGCCCAGCCCAGGAGGAGTGGGCTGGAAAAACCTAGCCTCAGGTTAGGCTCAGAGAAACCTGGCCCAGGTGGATAAAGAGACCTGTCCCACTCCCAGGGGGAGGACTCCAGGGTCAAAGTTTATTCCACTAGTACTTCCTGTCCACAATCCTATTTAAGAGGTGGTGATTTGCTGTCTTGCTGTCTCTCTCCTGCCCTCAGCTTTCCAACACCCTGCTGCTGTTAACCATGTGACTGGGCCTCTTCCGTGCTGTCAGACCTATTCCACACTGTTGCAGACAACTAAGGGAACTGCATCTAAAGATATCCATCTTATGTCCAGAGACCCCTGTGCCAGCTGCATCCAGTTTTGTATATATTTTTACTTATCCCTTTTCCTTATACCTTTGTAAACTTCCTTTTACTCAAATGCCTTTTGTTTTCTGTTAAACTTACCTTTTTATATCCAATTTGATGCAAGACTGTTCTTTCATAGTTTTACCTCTCTTTTCTTTTCCTGCCTTATTTACTTTGCCTAGTGGAAAAAGGGGAGAGGGGAGGTGACCTAAATCTGTCCATTAGGCTTTGGGGCTCAGGGAAAGGCTTAAACCACAACACCCAGTGACACCCCCTGCCAACAGAGAACTCTGTGTACATACCCTGTTCCGCAGCCCCAAATATTCACTCTGTGGTAGATCAGAATGACCCTGAAAGAACTGGAAAAAAAAAAAAAATGTTCATGGAGAGCTGAACTGTGATTCTCCTGATGATAAATAACTTTGTGATTTAACTAAAATTTCATTTAAATATTTTTGTAAATTCATGGCTGTGTGATTCTGCGATCTTTCTAACAATTAAATTGCTGTTAAATACATGGTCTTAGTTTATCTGTATCATCTCATTTTTTTTTGCAACACTTGATGGAAGTTATGCCAGTTCTTTTTTAAAAATGGCAACATTCTTTACAAAAAAATGATACATCACGAGAAAATTCACAATTCTTACAAAATGTAGAAACGTAAAGATAGGATTTCCACTAATTTTCTTCTGACCTTCACTCTCAAAAAAACCCAAACCAAACCAAACGAAACAACAACAGCAACAACAAAACCCACCAAATATACAGTCTCCTAAATGATTACTTTAAAAAGCAACATATGAAGAAACAGTCATTATCTAGTAACAGAGTGAAAGGAAAACACAACAAATCCAGGTGAAGCATATAAAATCTCACTTTTGTGTATTTCCACAATTCTGAGTATCAAATTTCACACAAAACCACAGAATCAACGAGGTTGGAAAAGACCTCAGAGACCATCAAATCCAACCTATTACCTAACACCACCTAACAACTTTCGTTAACAATGTTCATCGGGAAGCCCTCTCGGGACCACACTGGGGCCATCAGCCGCCAGGGACCGTGCACTACTCTCCTGTTTGGGCTACAGGAACTGCTGGGACTGCAGACATCCCTTGCACACGCTGCGAGGCTTGCAGGAGACGTCTTTTCACGTGGCTGGGGCTCATGATCCCAGCATCATTGGCAGCAGATTTTAAAAGGGTTTGCCACAGTTCACGAGGCTTTCGTTCGGTGGAAAGCCCGTCTTCTCGCTTATTCTCTCGTGCTCACACGCGCCGCCACACTTTTTCTAATTTTTTCTTTTTTTGTCCAGTAGGTGCCATGCCAGGGACAGGCATGGTTGTAACTCGTAGCAAAAACTCCCTGAAAAAGTCAGTGTCAACCCAGACTGAGGTAGAACACAAGCAGGTAGCTGTCCAGGTATCTGGCTGTAGAGAGTGCTGGAGCCTGGCTCTTGAGATGCAGGGTGGTGGGGGCAACTCTTGTGTAAGCTGTGAGCAGATTGACTATCTGCTTAATCTGGTGGCCAGACTGAAGGATGAGGTTGCTAGTCTTAGAGATGTAAGGGAATGTAGGAAAGAGGCAAACCCAAGGGGGAAAGAGATGAACCAGAGGGGGAAAGAGATGAACCAGAGGAGGAAAGGGATGAACCAGAGGAGGAAAGGGATGAACCAGAGTAAGCAGGCTCTGCAGGATCCCCCAGCAGAGGCTGGTTCTCCAAAAAGCAGAGGGGAATGAACGCAGGTCCCTCTCAAAAGACACAAAGTAAAACTTCCTTGCCTCCCCTCACCTTCCCCACTGCCCTTGCAAAACAGGTATGGGGCACTGGAGATTGAGGGTGAGGTGATCCTGATGCCGGAGGACACACCATCGGGGTTCTTCTTGAGGCTAAACAGCCTAAGGTTAAACAGCCTAAGGCAAAGCAGCTTAAGGTCAAACAGCCTTCCCCTGGCATCAGGATCTGCTCCCTCAAGAAAAAGAGGAGGGTAATTGTTATTGGTGATTCCCACCTGAGGGGAACAGAGGGCCCTATATGTCAGCTAGACCCATCTCATAGGGAGCTCTGTTGTCTCCCAGGAGCCCAAGTTAGTGATGTTACTAGAAGGTTGCCCAGACTTGTACAGCCCTCTGACTACTATCCCTTAATAGTTATGCAGTTAGGAAATGATGATGTTGCAACCAGAACTCCCAGGGCTAGCAAAAATTACTTCAGGGCCCTGGGAGATCTGGTTGAGGGGTCAGGTGCACAAATAATATTTTCTTCAATACCCTTAGTTGCAGGAGGGAATACCGTAAGGAACAGGTTAGCAGCTATAGTCAACAAGTGCCTTAGAGGCTGATGCAGTCAAAAGAATTTTGGGTTTTTCAGTCTTGGAGAACTTTCTACTGCACCAGGTCAGCTGTCAACAGATGGAGTACATCTGTCCCAGAGGAGGGGAAAGGTCACAGTATATGAGAATGGCCTGTCCCCCGAAGGTAAAAAGATTCTGGGAAGGGAATTGGCAGCTCTCATCGACAGGGCTTTAAACTAGTTTTGAAGGGGGAAGGGGCTGAAACTAGTCCCCTCAGGCAAGAGGCTGGGGGCGATAAGCTAGAGTCAGAGGTGCAACCAGCAGCCCAGCTGCAGTGCATGTACACTAATGCACGCAGCATGGGTAACAAACAAGAGGAGCTGGAAGCCTTGTTGCAGCAGGAAAGTTATGATGTAGTTGCCATCACAGAGATGTGGTGGGATGACTCTTATGACTGGAGCACTGCAATTGATGGCTACAGGCTCTTCAGGAGACACAGGCAAGGAAGAAGGGATGGAGGGGTGGCCCTGTACATCAGGGAGGCACTAGATGTAATTGAGAGGGAGATTAGGGATGATCGGGTTGAATGCTTGTGGGTAAGAATTAGAGGGAAGACCGGCAGGGCAGACATCCTGGTTGGAGTCTGCTATAGACCACCCAACCAGGAAGAAGTGGATGAAGCATTCTATAGGCAGCTTAAGGCTGTCTCAAGATCTCCTGACCTTGTTCTCATGGGTGACTTCAACCTGCCTGATATCTGCTGGGATCTCAACATAGCAGAGAGGAGACAGTCTAGGAGGTTCTTAGAGTGCATGGAGGACAGCTACCTATCCCAGGTGCTGCATGAGCCTACCAGGGGTAAGGCTATGCTTGACCTCCTCTTCACCAATAGGGAAGGGCTGGTGGGTGATGTGTTGGTCGGAGGGTGTTTAGGGGCCAGCGACCACGAGATAATTGAATTTTCAGTATTCAGTCAAACTAAGAGGGGCAGCAAGAAGACCTCCACTCTGGACATCCGGAGGACAGACTTCAGGTTACTCAAGGAACTAACTCAGAGGGTTCCTTGGGATAAAGCCCTTAAAAATAAAGGGGTCCAGGAGAGCTGGACCTGCTTCAAGGAAGGCCTATAATTCCCTGGCTCATCCAACTGGCCCTTCTTGTGGAAGGGCACAATGTTGGCCAGCTTCCAGTCCTCTGGGATGTCTCCAGTGAGCCAGGACTGCTGAAAAATGATGGAGAGTGGCTTGGCCAGTACATCTGCCAGCTCTCTCAGCACCCTAGGATGGATCCCATCTGGTCCCATGGACTTGTGGGGATCCAAGTGGCTAAGCAGATCACCAACTACCCCATTCTGGAACAGAGGAAAACTATGCTGCTCCCTGACTCCTTCTGCCAGCTCTGTAGGCCAGATGTCTGGAAGACATTCTGTCCTTCTAGTAAAAATTGAGGCAAAGAAGGTGATAAGTACCTCTGCCTTCTCCTTATCCTTTGATACAATGTTCCCCTCTGTGTCCACCAAGGAGTGGAGGTTGTCCTTGCCCTTCCTCTTGCTATTCATGTATTTATAGAAGGACTTTTTGTTGCCCTTCACAGCAGAGGCCAGTTTAAGCTCCAAATGTACTTATACCTCCCTAATTTTCTTCCTATGTGACCTAGCAACATCCTTAAACATTCCGTGGGTTGCCTCACCTTTCTTCCAAAGATGATACACCCTCTTTTTTTCCCTTAGTTCTTTTAAAAGTTCATAACCCATCCAGGCTGGCCATCTGCCCCGGCGACTCATCTTCTGGCGCATTGGCACAGCCTGTTCCTGTGCCTTCAAGAGTTCCTCCTTGAAGTAGACCCAGATCTCCTGGACCCTTTTGCTTCGAAGGGCTGTTTCCCAAGGAACCTTGTGAGTTAGTTCCTTGAGTAGCCTGAAGTCTGCCCTCCGGAAGTCCAGAGTGGAGGTCTTCTTGCTGCCACTCTTAGTTTGACCAAATTCTGAAAATTCAATTATCTTGTGGTCAATGACCCCTAAACACCCTCCGACCAACACATCACCCACCAGCCCTTCCCTATTGGTGAAGAGGAGGTCAAGCATAGCCTTACCCCTGGTAGGCTCACTCAGCACCTGGGATAAGAAGCTGTCCTCCATGCACTCTGAGAACCTCCTAGACTGTCTCCTCTCTGCTGTGTTGAGATCTCAGCAGATATCAGCCAGGTTGAAGTCGCCCATGAGAACAAAGTCAGGCGATCTTGAGACAGCCTTAAGCTGCCTATAGAATCCACTTCTTCTTCCTGGTTGGGTGGTCTATAACAGACTCCCACCAGGCTATCAGCCCTGTTGACCTTCCCTCTAATTCTTACCCACAGGCACTCAACCTGATGATCCCTGATCTCCAGCTCAATGGCATCTAGTGCCTACCTGATGTACAGGGCCACCCCTCCACCCATTCTCCCTTGCCTGTCTCTTCTGAAAAGCCTGTAGCCATCAATTGCAGCACTCCAGTCACACAGACCTTACAGGATAGCCAAGGGATGAGGGATTAGGAAGGACAGGTCCTGCCTGACCAACCTGATCTCTTTCTATGATCAGGTGACCCACCTGGTGGATGTGGGGAGGCCTGTCAATGTAGTCTACCTGGACTTTAGCAAGGCCTTTGGCACTGTCCTCCACAGCAAACTCCTTGCCAAGCTGTCAGCCCATGGCTTGGACGGGAGCACACTGCATTGGGTTAGGAACTGGCTGGAGGGCCGAGCCCAGAGAGTGATGGTGAATGGTGCCACATCCAGCTGGCAGTCAGTCACTAGTGGTGTGCCCCAAGGATCAGTGCTGGGCCCCCATGCTCTTTAACATCTTTATTGATGATCTGGACGAGGACATCGAGTTCATCATCTGTAAATTTGCTGACGACACCAAGCTGGGGGCAGGAGTTGATCTGCTGGAGGGTAGAGAGGCTCTGCAGAGGGACCTCGACAGGCTGGACAGATGGGCAGAATCCAACAGCATGAGATTTAACACATCCCAGCACTGGGTTCTACACATTGGCAGCAACAACCCCATGCAGAGCTCCAGGTTGGGGTCAGAGTGGCTGGAGAATGGCCAGGAAGAGAGGGACATGGGGGTACTGGTTCATGGTAGGCTGAACATGAGCCTGCAGTGCGCCCAGGCAGCCAGGAGGGCCAATGGCATCCTGGCCTGCATCAGGAACAGTGTGGCCAGCAGGAGCAGGGAGGTCATTCTGCCCCTGTACACTGCACTGGTTAGGCTGCACCTCGAGTACTGTGTCCAGTTCTGGGCCCCTCAGTTTAGGAAGGATGTTGACTTGCTGGAACAAGTCCAGAGAAGAGCAACAAATTTGGTGAGGGGTTTGGAACACAAGCCCTACAAGGAGAGGCTGCAGGAGCTGGGGTTGCTTAGCCTGGAGAAGAGGAGACTCAGGGGTGACCTTATTACTCTCTACAACCACCTGAAGGGAGGTTGTAGACAGACGGATGTTGGTCTCTTCTCTTAGGCAGCCAGTTCCAGAACAAGAGGACACAGTCTCAGGCTGCACCAGGGGAGGTTTAGGTTGGATGTTAGGAAAAAGTTCTATACAGAGAGAGTGATTGCCCATTGGAATGGGCTGCCCAGGGAGGTGGTGGAGTCACCATCATTGGAGGTGTTCAGGAGGAGACTTGGTGGGATGCTTGGTGCCATGGGTTAGTTGTTTAGGTGGGTTGGATTATTTGATGGGATGGACACGATGATCTTGAAGGTCTCTTCCAACCTGGTTTATTCTATTCTATTCTAACTAAACCATGGCTCCAAGTGCCATATCCAAACTTTTTTTTAATACCTCCAGTGATGGGGAGTCCATCATCTCCCTGGGCTTCCCTTACCACTGGCCAATTACTCTTTCTGTGAAGAACTTTCTCCTCACCTTGAGCTTAAACTTCCCCTGGTGCAGCTTGAGACTGTGTCCTCTCATTCTGTCATTAGTTGCCTGGGAGAAGAGACTGACCCCTACCTGGCTACAACCTCCCTTCTGGTAGTTGTGGACAGCAATATGGTCTCCCCTGAGCCTCCTCTTCTCCAGGCTAAACAATCCCAGCTCCCTCAGCCTCTCCTCGTAGGGCCTGTACTTGAGACCTCTTACCAGCTTTGCTGCCCTTCTCTGGACACAATCAATAGCTCAATGTCCCTCTTAAATTGAGGAGCCCCAAATTGGACACAGTACTTAAGGTGTGGCCTAACCAGTGCAGTGTACAGGGGCAGAATGACCTCCCTGTTCCTGCTGGCCACACTGTTCCTGATGCAGGCCAGGATGCTATTGGCCTTCTTGGCCACCTGGGCACATTGCTGGCTCATGTTAAGCCACCTGTCAACCAGTACCCCCAGGTCCCTCTCTGCCTGGCTGCTCTCCAGCCACTCTGTCCCCAGCCAGTAGCATTGCCATGGTGCAGCACTTGGACTTGTTAAATGCCATCATGTTGGACTCTGCCCATTTGTCCTGCCTGTCAAGGTTCCTCTGCAGAGCCCTCCTACCTTCTAACATATGGACGCCTGCCCCCAAGTTGGTGTCATCTGCAAACTTATTAATAGTGTACTCAATCCCCTTAGAATAGAATAGAACAGAATTAACTCGGTTACAAAAGACCTTTGAAATCATTGAGTCCAACCTATCACCCAACACTATCTAATAAACTAAACCATGGCAACAATTGATTGTGATGAATGACCTGTTAGAACTTGGTGGGTGGAGCAGGATTTGGGCTTATCAAACAGGCTATGATTCACAGAGATGTGAAAGCAGGTGTCTAATTAGTTACTAGCTTAAGATGAATCAATTAAAACATTCTGCATTGTAGTGCCCCTGTATGAAAAGGAAGTTAACTTCTATGCTGTACAAACTTGTGGTCTTATATTCTCCATCACTTCTTTTCTGTTTCACCAGAGAGTGATGGTGAATGGTGCCACATCCAGTTGGTGGCCAGTCACTAGTGTATCAGCGTTGGGCCCAATCCTGTTCTATATCTTTATTGATGATCTGGAGAAGGAGGTAGAGTCCACCATTACTGAGTTTGCAGATGACACCAAGCTAGGGACAGGACTTGATATGTTAGACACTAGGAGGGCTCTGCAGAGGGACCTTGTCAGCCTGGAGAGATGAGCAGAGTCCAAGGACAGATTTAGATTTAACAAGTCTTAAGTGACAGGTTCTACACATTGGCCACAACAACTCCATGCAGTGCTACAGGCTGGGGTCACAGTGGCTGAGAGCAACCAGGCAGAAAGGACCCTGGGGGTAGTAATGGACAGCAGCTGAACATGAGCCAGCAGTGTGCCCAGGTGGCCAAGAAGGCCAGTGGCATCCTGGCCTGTATCAGGACTAGTGTGGCCAGGAGGAGCAGGGATGTCATTCTGCCCTGTACTCAGCACTGGTTAGGCCACACCTTCAGTCCTGTGTCCAGTTCTGGGATCCTCAGTTTAGGAAAGATGTTGAGATGCTGTAACATGTCCAGAGAAGGACACCTAGGCTGAAGAGGGGTCTGGGGTGCAGCCCTGTGAGATGGCCATTGGGATGGGCTGCCTGGAGAGGTGGTGGAGTCACCATCCCTGGAGGTGTTTAAAACCAGCCTGGATGAGGCACTTGGTGCCATGGTTTGGTTGATTAGATGGTGCTGGGTGATAGGTTGGACTTGATGATCTCGAAGGTCTCTTCCAGCCTGGTTAGTTCTGTGATTCTGTGAAGTGCCTCATCCAGTCTCTTCCTTAAAAACTCCAATGATGGTGACTCCACCACCTCCCTGCGCAGCCCATTTCAATGGCCATTCACTCTTTCTGTGAAGAACTTGTTCCTAACATGCAGCCTAAACCTCCCCTGGTGCAGCTTGAGACTGTGTCCTCTTGTTCTTGTACTGGTTGCCTGGGAGAAGAGACCAACTCCCACCTGGCTACAACCTCTCTTCAGGTAGTTGTAGACAGCAATAAGGTCTTCCCTGAGCCTCCTTTCCTCCAGGCTAAGCAACTGAGCTCACTCAGCCTCTCCTCATAGGGCTTGTGCTCCAGACCCCTCACCAGCTTTGTTGCCCTTCTCCGGACACATTCAAGCAACTCAACATCTTTACTAAACTGAAGGGCCCAGAGCTGGACACAGGACTCAAGGTGTGGGCTAACCAGTGCTGAGTACAGGGGCAGAACGATGTCCCCGTTCCTGCTGGCCACACTATTCCTGATACAGGCCAGGATGCCATTGGTCTTCTTAGCCACGTGGGCACAATGCTGGCTCATGTTCAGCTTACTATCCACCAGTACCGCCAGGTCCCTCTCTGCACGGCCACTTTCCAGCCACTCTGACCTCAGCCTGTAGCACTGCATGGGGTTGTTGTAGCCAAAGTCTAGAACCTGGCACTTAGATGTGTTAAATCTCATACCATTTGTGGTAGGTTGAGAGAGGGCTTAGCTCTCCCTTCTCCACAGAGTAAGAAACCACAACTAGCCCAATCGAAGAGCAAGCTATATATTTACAAGCATATATGGAAAGGAGCTTATATATAACACAATATATACAGGTATTTACAATATATACACAGACATACACAGCAAAGAGAAATAACACAACAAAAATCTCTCCCCTCAGGGAGGGATCCCCTCCTTGGAACCCCCTCTCTCCCCCCCTACCTCCCTTTTTCCCCAAAAAGGGGTTAGAGAGAGAGAAAGGCAAGTTACTAAGGAAAAGAGTTATTAGTAAGCTTCAAAAGCCCATGCAAGATTAGTTTTTCCTTATCTGAAGGCCAACTCCAGCAGTTCGCAGAAGAAGCAGGCAGGGAGAAAAGGCTGAAACTCCCCCCCCAACTCCCCAAACCGAACTGAACTGAGGAAAAAAAAAAAAAATTCCAACTGCTTCACAATTTTATCTATCCACCAATGAAATTCGTTTAGAATATCAGAATGTTTTGGTTCTAGTACTGAAAACATTCAACCAGTGTCTCAGCACTGTTTGTCCTTAAAGGCACAGTGTCAAACGGTCACACCATTGGACTTCCCTATCTGTCCAGCCTGTTGAGGACCCTCTGCAAAGCCCCTCTATCCTCTAGCAGACCAACACCTGCCCCCAACATGGTGTCATCTGCAAATTTACTGATGATGGACTCAATCCCCTCATCCAGATCATCAATAAAGATATTAAACAGAATGGGACCCAGCACTAATCCCTGGAGGACACCACTAGTCACTTGCTGCCTGCTGGAAGATATTAAACAGAATTGGGCCCAATCCTGCTCCCTGCGTGTGGTTGAAATTTCTCCCCCAACACAAAATTTGTCAGACCAGCTCAGCTGGAAGCAAATGAAAGCTGTATTTACAAGCAAAATTACAATCTACAATGGAATGCAATGAACATATACAAAATATACAATATTTATGATATTTACATGTATTTACAATTAATTAACAGCACAAGTAACCCCCTGGCCAAATCAAGGGGAACCTAATAGCTTCTTTCTCCCTGCCCCTTCCTTAGCCCCCTGTACACAAAACAGACAAAAGAAAGGAGCAGAGGGATGTTAGACTTAGCCAAAACAGTGCAGCCAAGGTCAAGACAGAAGTATCTCCCAGAACAAAGAGGTGAGAAGATGAGAAACATTGTTTATATTACTAGCTTATCTCTCCAATGGATTCTTTAGAACTATCATTATTTTCCTTTTTACACCTGTGACAGTTTTAGGCTATGCCTTTAAGAAGAGACAGTTACTGCAACACTCTAGCTGAGTGTTTTGGTGTAAAAAGGAAAACAAAGATAATTCTAAACAAATTTCATTGGTAGATTAGTGGGAAGGTAACTTTTAGGTTTTCCTCTGTGCAGTCAGTCTCAGTCTGTTTCAGTCTGAGTCCAGACAGCTGTTTTCCTTTCTCTGCTTGGCACTGACCTTGGACTAATGAGATAAGAAACTAATTCTTTTTTTTCCCTTAGCATACACTTTGAACTAACAGGATTTCCCTTAATAATTCGTTTTCTCTCTAACCCTTTTTGGGAAAAAAGGGAGGAAGGGGGAAAAGGGGGTTTGGGGAGGAGACCCTCCTCTGTCGAGGGGAGAGGCAGATTTTCTGTGTTACGCTCTTTCCTGTGTGTTTTTGTGCATGCTGTAAATGCTTATATTGTGTATATATTCATAGCATTTCATCCGGCTTGTAAAATGTAGCTCTTTTCCATTTTGCTTTTCCAACTGAGGGGGGGGGGGGAGGGGGGTGGGAAGAGAACTGAACTTCTTTCACTACCACAACACCCATTTACATTTTACTACTTTCTATTGAAGATTTATGAAAATTTTCAAAAGGCATATCCTAAAACTAATACAATCCACCCCTTGTAAACAATTCAACTGGTTGATAATACCACCCATCTAATCTAAAACCATGTCTTCAATACTGAGAAAATAAAGTTCATAGTCCATATCTTCAGATTATCTTCCATTCTGGCTATCTCAGATCACAGTATCACAGTATCACCAAGGTTGGAAGAGACCTCGATGTAAGAAAGCAGAAAGTATCTATGGAAGGTTTCAGGACAAGAAAGAACAACAGGCCATTGATACTGGAAGGATGGCTTGATGATAAAGAGCTGACCATGGTAAACAACCTGAAGTGCGAGACAGGAGGACATTTGTCTCCATGCTGGAGAAGATCAACCTGATATGCGATGAAGATAACAATGGACAGCTGTATATCAAAGGAGAAAACTCAATTAGCAGCAGTGATGCAAGAATGTCAGGGAATTGCTTACCCTGCTCGATTTTTCCTATATAAGCTGCTTGTTCTGTAATAATAAATGATTCCTGCCTCACCAACAAGGGATTCCGTGCATGCTTTCCGATACCTCGAGAATCATCGAGTCCAACCTGTCACCACAAACCTCATGACTAGACCATGGCACCAAGTGCCATGTCCAATCTCCTCTTGAAGACCTCGAGGGATGGTGACTCCACCACCTCCCCGGGCAGCCCATTCCAATGACTAATGACTGTCGGTGAAGAACTTCCACCTCACCTCAAGTCTAAACTTCCCCTGGCACAGCTTGAGATGTAGATGATTCCAAAGTTCAAAACCCAGGAAATCAGAAAACAGTGTGTCTCTTAGCAGATGAGATGAAAAAAAGGAACAAGGACTCTCAGGGTTTGTGCACCATAGATTCTGCATGGATTCTTCCACTCTCTCAGCTAAAGTTAGATTTCTTTGTGGAATACACTGAATTTCACCATTCTCTTGTATTGCCCAGTAAGTGAGACCAGGACCTTCAGCAGAAAAAACCCCTTGGATAGGCTTGACCTCTTCTGAAGCAGAAAATACCTAGTTTTCCCTAACAGATTCTTTTCTCTAACAACAGGAATTTTATCACCTTCTACCCTTCATAACAAATCTGAATGTGCAGATCCAGCTCGATTCACTGAACCAGGCAGGTTGCTTGTGCTAGATGTTCCTCCCAGTTTTTCAAAGATCCACCCCCATGGCTTTGAGAGTGGTTTTCTGTGGCAATCATAGCAATAAGTGCTGTGAGCAATCTGGCAATATAAGCGTAGAGCTTGATATAGTGGTAGGCCATGCTTAGCATAAGTGTAGAAGTAGCTAGCAGTTTAACAAAATAGTGCTGTGCTAGCAGCATGTAACTAAAACAAGGTACTGGTAGCTATAAACACAGAGAATTATCTTGGAATAACAGGATGCACATGTCGATCAACAACCTTTTGTGATAGTAGTTTAACCAATAATGTATAACAATAGGACGTGTGGCCAGTTGTGGTGAACCAATGAACTTATGCCAACTATGCTCTCTAAGTCTATATAAGCTGTAGAGGTTCCTCAATAAACTGAACAATACTTAGATCATACTGGTCATCCATATTGATTTGGTACTCCATCGTCAACAGTTTTCAGCAAATGATTGTAACATTCATGTCTTCCTGAACCTGGTACATATTAGGGAATGTGGAATATCCGCTCAATACCGCGCTCTTTGGCCCAGTCTTTGACAAGATTGTTTTCAAAATGAGTTCCATTTTCCAACTAAATTCTCTCTGGAGACCCATACATCCACAGGATTTATCTCTCCAGACCAAGAATGCTGTTGACTGCAGTTTCATGAGGAACTGGTTATGTTTCCAATTCTCCAGTGCTTACCTCTGCCATAGTAAGCACATAGTGTTTGCCAGATTGAAAACAAGGTAGAGTGATGTAATCAATCTGCCACCCTTCACCAGGCTTGTACTTGGTCTCCATACCACAATGGCTTGATTAGTTTTGACTCCTTAATAGCAACACAAATGTCACAGTCATGGATGACTTGCATGATAGCATCCATGGAAATGTCTATGGATCTGTCACGAGCCCACTGGCAGGTTGTGTCTCTGCCTTGATATCCTGATGAATCATGAGCCCACTTGCTAAAAACAGTTCACCTCAGTGTTTCCAATCAAGATAACAGTTTGTATCCACTTGAGAAATGTTTGAAGATAGATCTGCCTGATGGTAGTGTTGCTGTTCCTCAGCAGCTTTGCTCTTAGGAATGTATCAATGTGTTTCACCTTCACTGTAATTGTCTCAAGGTGAGCAGCAATGTCCTGCCACAGATTGGTAGCCAAAACAGGCTTTCCTTTTCTCTACCAACCATTCTTTTTCCACTTCTTTAGCCAACCCCACAGAGCATTGGCTACCATCCATGAGTTGGTGTAGAGATAAAGCTTTGGCCATCTCTCACCTTCACCTACATCAAGAGCTAGCTAGACAGCTTTTACCTCTGGATTCACCTTATCCATCTTTTGCCTCTGCAACTTGACATGTTGGACTCCACATTGCAGACTTCAGTAACCACTTGTTTCCAACAAGATGACAGGAACTGTCTGTGAACAAAGCATATTTCTTTACATCATCAGAAAGATCACTGTAAGGAGGAGCTTCCTTGGCATGAGTCGGCTTGGAAGTAGAGAGGTAAAGAGTTTTCTTTAAAATATATATATATATACATAACAATAACAGGTAAGGTTCACAAGGGCAAGGAACAAGGATGGAAGGGAGAGGGACAAAGAAGAATAATACAAAACCAGTCTCTCTCTGAAGAGGCATGGAAGCATCAGGGAGAAGGATAAGGCCTGACCATGTGGCAAAGTAGCAGGAAAGCAGCCGCAGTAGCTCTCATCCAGAAGAGGCAGGAGCCAAAGGGAGACCCAATAACTGCAATGTCCTGTTTTTTATACCCTAGCTGGGGAGGGAGCGGGGGAGTGGAATGGACTCAGTTTCCCAGGGGGAAAATACCCTGCAGGGAGGTCAAAGTACCTGCAAGCCCTCCACTCTCTTTTGTTTTTGATTTTTCAAAATGGTCGTTGACCCACCACAGGCCCAGACAGCATGGATTCAGGAAGGGCAGGTCCTGCCTGACCAACCAGATCTCTTTCTATGATAAGGTGACCCAGCTGGTGGATCAGTGGGCTCGTGACAGATCCATAGACATTTCCATGGATGCTATCACACAAGTCATCCATGACTGCGACATTTGTGCTGCTATTAAGCAGGCAAAGCGAATTAAGCCCTTGTGGTATGGTGACAGATGGTCCAAGTACAGGTATGGTGAAGCCTGGCAGATTGACTACATTACTCTACCACGTTCTTGTTCTGGTAAGCAATACGTGCTTACTATGGTAGAGGCAAACACTGGATGGCTGGAAACTTATCCAGTTCCACATGCAACTGCACGCAAAACCATTCTCGGTCTGGAGAGACAGATCCTGTGGAGACACGGTACTCCAGAGAGGATTGAGTCAGACAACGGAACTCATTTCAAGAACAACCTTGTAAAGAGCTGGGCAAAAGAGCACGGTATTGAGTGGATTTTCCATATTCCTTACTATGCACCAGCTGCAGGGAAGATTGAACGCTACAACGGTTTGTTGAAGACCACTCTCAAAGCCATGGGAAGTGGATCTTTGAAAAACTGGGAGAAACATTTAGCACAAGCAGCCTGGCTGGTGAATAGTAGAGGTTCAGTGAACCAAGCTGGACCGGCACATTCAGATCTGCTACGGAGAGTAGAACGTGATAGAGTTCCTGTTGTTAGAGAGAAGAATCTGTTAGGCAAAACTGTTTGGGTATTTTTGCCCTCAGGAGAGGCTAAACCTGTCCAAGGGGTGGTTTCAGCAGAAGGTCCGGGTCACACTTATTGGGTAATGCAGGAGAATGGTCAAATTCAGTGTATTCCACAAAGAAATTTGACTTTAGCTGAAAGAGTTTAATTTCAGACTGTTGTACAGCTACAACGTGCCCGAAGGAAGAATCCCTGAGGAATCTACAGTGCACGAACCCTGAGAACCCTGAGAGCCCTGAGTCAACTGAGAGTCCCTATGTTCCTGTTTCCCTTTTCTTCACTTCGTCTGCAGAGAGACAAGCTGTTTCCATTTTCTTATTTCCTGACTTTTTGGACTTCTGAATCATCTACATCTGAGTATAGCCGGAACGGACTATGAACTTTTCTCACGAACTGTAAATATTGTTTCCGATTGGATGGACAGTACGAACGACCAATGAAATTGTTTAGAAGGGGTGGACTGTGGCCATTTGACACTGTGCCTTTAAGAAAGGGGCACACTGGCTAAATGTTTATAAAAATATTTTGGTATTCTAAACGAATTTCATTGGTAGGATTGTGGGAGGTGAGACTGGACCCAGGGGAGCTGAGAACTTTCTCTCAGTCTTCCTTCCTTCGCTGTCCCTCTCGGCTGGCTCTTCTTCTGGGATTCTGGCCAACTAAGATAAGATACTAACTCCTGTGCCAGGCCTTTTTTCCTTTCCTGCCCTGTTAACCATCCACATCTCTTTTCTACCTCTTTTGGGGGAGAAGGGAGGTAGGGGGGTGAAGGGGGCAAAGGGGGAAGCCCCCTCTGTGGGGGGTTTGGTTTCTGGTTGAGTTCATTTGCTGTATATTCCTGTATATATTGTAAAATACCTGTGTTTGTTGTGTTACATAGAATCTGTTTCCTTGTAAAATATAATCTCATTTCTCCGACTGGGTTTAGCCGTGGTCTCTTTCTCAGTGGGGGAGGGAAAGCAGAGCCTTTCCTTTCAAACCACCACAACTGTAAAATGGTTCTGAACAACTACTGGCTCAGGAGAAGGAAAACACCTGGGCAATGCTGCTCTGAAATAAAAAAAAAAAAAAAAACCAAAGAAAATACCAGCAGAGAAAAGGACAGAGATATCACCATGTAGCCTGGAAGAAACAGACCAGGAGGAACTCTCTCTCCATGTCCTAAGTTCCACCTGCTGCAACTCATAGAGCTGAAGAGACTGCTCAGAGAAGGAATTGGACTTGGGCTTTGGGATCTCTCCCTCCCTTCCTCCACTGGAGGACAGCACAGCCAACAAGGATGACATCTCCTTCACGCCAAAGCTGCAGCAGCCTGTCTCCACAGACCCAACATCTCCTCTACGCCAAAACAGCAGCACCCCTTCTCCACAGACCCAAACTGTCTAGGGGGGTGAAGGGTGTGGCAATATAATTACTTTCCTCTTCTCTCTCCCTCTTCTTTCTCTCTCTCTTTTCTCTCTTCCTCTCTCCTTCTGATCCATCCACTTTATTCTGTTAATAAATATCCTCACTTGATATTTTGGCCTCATTTGTGCCTCTAATTTCATAACATGGGAATATTCAAAAGAACTAAGTCTCCCTCTCTGGACTGAGACAGGGACTCAATATGTTCATCTTTAACCTCTAGTTCTGTGGCATTGAGAGATTCCCTTATATATAGGGCCACTCCTCCTTCTCTTCTCCCTGACCTGTCTCAATTAAAGAGCTTGTAACCATTCATTGAAGTGCTCCAGTTCTGTGAGTCATCCCACCATGTTTCTGTAATGGCCACTACATTGTAGTTTCCCTGGTGTACCAAGGCTTCCAGTCCCTCTTGTTTGTTACACATACTGCATGCATTGGTGTACATGCACTTGAGCTGGGCTGCTTTCACCACTGACTAGTTTACCTCCATCTCTCTCTTCTCTGGAGAGATTAGTTTCATCACCTTCCCCCTTCAAATCTACTTTAAAGCCCTCTCAATGAGCCCTGCCAATTCTTGGGCCAGAATCGCTTTGCCCTTTCCAGACAGATTCAGCCCATCTAGGTCGAGCAGGTTAGGTGCAGTGAAAGCTGCCCTTTGATTAAAGAACCCAACATTCTGCTGCTGGCCCCAGACCTTGAGCTATTTGTTGATAACATGAGTTCTCCTGTTCCTTTCAGTATACACCCCTGCCACTGAGGGAACTGAGCAGAGCACCACTTGCAGTCCTGCCTCATCAATCAATCAACTGAGAGCCTTGAATTCCTTTTTGATTATCCTCATGCCCTTCTTATCAAGCTGATCTCTGCCAGCTTGGATTACCAGAAATGGGTAATAGTCAGAGGGCTGGATTACCTTTAGCAGTTTCCTAGTGTTGCCCTGTACCCAGGCCCCAGGTAGGCAGCAGACTTCCCTGTGGGATGGGTCAGGATTACATATAGGTCCTTCTGTTCCACTCAAGAGAGAATCACCAATAACAATTACCCTTCTCTTTTGTTTTGTTCTTTTTTATGGTGCTAGTCCTATGGTGATGCAAGGAAGGGGTTGATTTGCTTTAGGCATCCTCTCAGATGGTTCCTCTTTTGCGTTCTTATTCACATTGCCCTCAACTTGCAGTACCTCAACTTATTGTGCAAGGGCAACAGGGGAGGCGAAGAAGGCCAAGATAGATTCCCCATGCCTCTCTTAACAGGGACCTGTATCCATTGTCCCCTGCTTCCTGGGTCACCTCCCTCAACTAGGGAAGTCTGTAAAGCCTGCTCCCACATATCTTGCTCCCTTTCACATTTCCTTATAGTCTTCTTTCTTTAGCTCAGACATTAGGTTAAGCAAATAATTCACCTGGTCACCCTCCATTTCAAGTGCCAGCCTCCAGCACTCTCTGCAGCTAGGTGCCTGGACACCTGCATGCTTACATGAGTGGGTACCCACTGCTTTTCTACTGGCCTTTGGCTCAGTTGTAACTATGACTTTATCTCTTCGGGCAAATGAGAATAAGCTGGGGGTGCAGGTTGGTTTTTTTTGTTTGCTTGTGGTTTTTTTTCTTTTTATTTATCAGCAGGTCCTGTATGCACTCCAACCAGAAGGCTAGCTGCCTCTCTGAATGGTGATCATGCACGGGGATATGATTGAAACTCACATGGTTATCGCAGTAACTCCCCCGCTACATCACTTCCCAGCTCAGTGTGTAGATGAGGTAACTCAGCTGCCCCTCTCCCCCTGCTGAGGTGCCCCTGGGCTCAGGGAGCTCCTGAATGCCTGAAAAGCAAAGAAATCATCCCCCCAAAAAAGTACTGTCCATCAGAGCTGAAGCTGGTCCCGATGCCAGTGCTGCCACCTCTGAAGGCACAGAATTTGAAGAATGAAATTCTCTGATGTGTTGTCTTAACAGCAGCTTTTACTTTCTTCCTCTCTGCTTGTACTTGGGAGTTAGAAATAGTATCTTTGAAAGGAAGATTTAAATTGGTTTTGTATGTTTTCTCAGTGTGGTTTGGGGTTTTTTTGTTTGTTTTTTAATAAGTTGAAAGAGTATAAAAACAAGTGAACAGATGCAGAGGAAATGAAAAACAAAATAAAAATCAGTGGGATAAATGTACAGAAAAGAAAAGGCTTTTACAGATATGATGGGTTAACCTCACTCAGTAGCTGTCCCTACACAGACGCTCACTCAATCCCTTCCCCACAGAAGTGTTGAGGAATGGCTTGAATTACAGGAACATGGTTCTATGGAACAGCTGCTTGAACAAAGTGTGTGGGCCAGACCCCATCTTCTTGTTTACTGCCCACAGTTAGCTGGTGTGCTGATGCAGCAAGGTCACCATAGCTTTGTGGCTGTGCTTGCAGCTGCTTACAAGACAACAGCATGTGAAACAAAGTATATGTGAAAAAAAGTATATGTGAAACAAAGAACTAGTGAGAAAGGAGCTTGTGAAGTTGCACGTAGACCTAACTGCAAGGAGGCTGGATATTATAATGTAACCCTGGACTAATAGCCAATGGAATAATGACATTTGTGCATATTTAGCTGAGATGCTTCATAAGCCGTACATTTGAACAATAAAGTTGAATGTTGTTTATCAATCATAGTGATTGCTGCGAGTCTTTCCCTCGCCATGCCTCGTCTTTGGATTTCTTCCCGACAAGTGGCACCTGAACACAGGGACCTGAAGGCTTAACAGGGACAGAAGAGTATCTGATGGCTGCTTCAGCCGGCTCGTGGTTACGGCTGCTGAAGGAAGGAGGGATACGGTGAGCCCAGAGAAGCATCAATAGGGCATTCCCTGGTTGTGCAGCAATCGAGGGCAAAGTGTGACTCTACACAGGCTGTGGTAGGTTGAGAGAGGGTTTAGCTCTCCCTCCTCCACAGAGTAAGAAACCACAACTAGCCCAGTCAAAGGAGCAAAGCTATATATTTACAAGCATATATGGAAAGCAGGTTATATATAACACAATATATACAGGTATTTACAATATATACACAGAAATATACAGCAAAGAGAAATAACACAACAAAAATCCCTCCCCAAGGGAGGGATCCCCTCCTTGGAACCCCCTCTCTCCCCCTCTACCTCCCTTTTTTTCCCAAAAAGGGGTTAGAGATAAAGAAAGGCAAGTTACTAAGGAAAAGAGTTGTTAGTAAGCTTCAAAAGCCCATGCAGGATTAGTTTTTGCTTATCTGAAGGCCAACTCCAGCAGTTCACAGAGAGAGCAGGCAGGGAGAACAGGCTGAAACCCACACACTCCCCCAATTCCCAAATGAAACTGAACTGAGGAAAAAAAAATTCCAACTGCTCCACAATCTAAAGTTGTATTTTATCTATCCATCAATGAAATTCGTTTAGAATATCAGAATGTTTTGGTTCTAGTACTGAAAACATTTAGCCAGTGTGTCCCAGCACTGCTTGTTCTTAAGGGCACAGCCTCAAATGGTCACACAGGCGTAAGGAGTTTGTACCATGCCTGGGCAAGACTTCAACAGGAGGAATTCTGCTCACCATCTGGGTAAGGGCTGCAGGCTCTAGGTTCAGGGCTGCACTTAAGGAAATCCCCGAGGTATGGAGAGCGAAGTAGCCCTTAATTTATTTAGAAGTTTCCTTGAGAAACGAAAAGTAGAGGATGTGAATTTAAAGAAGCATCCTGAACGTTTATTACAGTTTGGTTTGGAGCATAATCTTTTTAAAGATTAAAGTTTGGTTTGGAGCATGATCTTTTTAAATCGTCAGGAGATGTTTTTAATGTTGATGTGTGGAGAGATTTAGGTAGTATTTTGTGGGATAAGGTTATTGATGATGATAAAGTTGCTCGTAAGCTCATGAAACCATGGAAGGCTATTAAAAATTGTATAGATCAATATCAAACTGAAAAGCAGGTAGTGGCAGTCACAACAGCTGCCCTAGATGGAGAGCAGGGAAAACCAGGATTGCAACAATTTGGCCATGACTATGTACCTAGCCCGCCATCTGGGAACACTATTTTGGTTTCTAATCCTGTCAAAATCAATAAGGAGCCCCTCCCAGACTTTACTAAAACAAGTACAACACTATCTGTTCCTCCTTTGGATATTGATCCACATTGTCAGCCATGCAGTGCTTCTCCTCCCCAGTCTCTTACTGCTTCTCCTCCTCAGCCTCTTAAAAACACTGAGAAAGAATCATTTTCTGATGCAGATGAGGAGGAGCTGAAGGAAGAGGCTGCACGGTATCACAAGGAGGAGGTATTTGCGGTGTGTAATTCCTCTATAAAGGATTTGAAAATTAATAATGAGAATTCTATACATGAAAGGTCTCAAAAGAACATGGAAGATAACATTAAACCAAAACAGTCTGCCCCTTCTAAACCAAAGCAGAACGTTCCCTCTATAGTAAGGATTGATTGGTTATCCATTCAAAAGGAAGC